>NC_143409.1:43509735-43824413 GCF_052110815.1 Crocodylus siamensis
ACTGTGTGGCAATCATTTGGGGAGCACAAAAATGGCCTCTGAGTTCCTCCTGCTCCCTAAGAGTTTGGCTTCTCTGCTCTCTTGTGCCCAGATCTGCCAGGGTGAGTCCAAATCAGTGTAAAGGAGGGAAGCCTCAGCTGGATTTGCTCCTACATGGGCAGGATGCTGTAGCCAGAATGACTGGCGGTGGCTCAGGTGCCCTTTAGCCTCACCTCCTGGTAAGACTTTTTCTGTTGCCTTCTCACCTGTGCAGTACAAGCAAGTGGAGCAGTACATGTCCTTCCACAAGCTCCCGGCAGACATGCGCCAGCGGATCCATGACTACTACGAACACCGCTACCAGGGCAAGATGTTTGATGAGGAAAGCATCCTCGGCGAGCTGAGTGAGCCCCTCCGGGAGGTAAGGAGGGGAGCTGCCAAGGGCCTATGGGGGAAATCATGGAGGCCAATGGGTGATTGAGGTTACTCCCAGCTCCAGCAACCACAGAGCTCACAGAGAGCAGCAGGATAGGTTAATACAGGTATTTTGTCAGCTGCCCAAAAGAAGTCACCAGAGTAGAAGGGCAGCAGGAGCACTGGGTGGAGGATGGGGCACAACAAGGCCCAACTCCTTTCTGTGCCTCTGTTTAAGATAGCTTCCGCTTGCTGCGTACAGCAGGTAGCCACAAATAATTTTACAACCCTAGAGAGACATTTGTCATCAGCTCACCTCTGTCATCCCAGGATGAATCTACACATGCTACTAATGTAATATAGGCTTACTGTGTATTAAAATACTGTATAATAAGCCTTCCCCAAGAGCATGTTTATACATGTTGAGCTCAAATCTGATCCCAATGGGAACAGTCCAGTTCAGGGCTATTCCTTCCCTGTTCTGCCCCCTAGGGCTGTGCGAGGCTTCGGACCATGCTTTGGATCTGGAGAAGGGGGAATGGGGCTGGTCCTGATGTTCACAGAGCCAGGAAAGCTCTGCTGGCTACAGCAGCAACTGTCTCCTGGTCTCGTGCACATTGGGAGGGCTCCCGATGTGCACAGGGCTAGGAGACAGCTGCCACTGCAGCCAGCGGAGTCCTCCCAGCCCTGTGAAACATTGGGGCACAGCTGCCAGCAAGCCCCATGCCCAGCGGGGCTTCTCTTCTTTTTTCACGGGAATTAGCAGATCTTTCAAACAAAGGTTAGACTCCTGGTGAGGATGAGGACACAAACTCTCCCTGCCCTGGTGTCTGACTTCCCACCTTCCTGTCCATTCCCCTCAGCACAGCTGCTGCTCTCAGGTGTTGTGCCTCGTAGAGATGTTCCGGCTTCTCATAACCACTCATACATTTTATCCATCACTTGGTTCAGGTTTCTAAGCCCCTGGCCAGCCCTGCAGGGCCTGCATCATTAGCACACACTGCCCCCCTTTCAGCACGTGTCACTTAGTGCATGGAGTCATCTCCTTCTTTATGGTAAATCACTGGGAGGTAAATGACTCCCAGATTTTAGGAGTGATATACGTCCCTCCTAGAGGAGTGATTTAGGTGATTTACCTCCATTTCACTTCATGTTGCCCTCTGAATCTGAACTGATGTGACACAGAACAGACTGAGTCATTGGCTAGCATCATCATAGCCTAAGAGGACCCAATACAGTGAAAAATAAATAAGAGTGCATGCCTCTCTTATGGCAGAGGTAAAATCACATTAGATTGTCATTGACTGAGGTTGACAACCTCAAGGAAGCGGAGCCAAGCTGTGCCACACTAACATGGCCACCTTTCCACCTCTCCTCTTCCCCCACCAAGTCTCCAGCTGCTCCTGATCATTCCTCTTCCAGGTGGCTGGGTACATCTGGACAGTTTAGCGTCTCAAAATCAGGCAAAGACAAGGTAGGGCTGCCAAGGTGGGTTACAGCATATTCCCAGGAAGAAGCCCCCTGGATATGTCTTGTGGCATTTCACCAGTAGCACCCACTGCCTTGTACAGTGCAAGGCCTGCCAAAGCAAAGCTTTCAGGGATGGGTTGTAGGGGAGGCAGCGTGAGGGTCCTAGGTGGCAGGGAATGTCTTGGATTCAAGCGACCCCCAGCATCAAACACCCAGCCTTAGTAAACCTGGCTGTGCTGTACAGGCATCTAGATGCTCTGTGTCCTATCCCAGCATGCGCTGGGTTCTGCATTGAACCGATGAGGAGCACGGTATTTTCTTTGGCTTTTCTAATGACCTGCTCAGGGATGTTGAGGGAGAGTTCATGTCATTGCGTCCTAACTGAATACTTGCATGTCTTTGTGTGCATATGTGTGTGTGACTCCCCTGCTCCTTGCTTTTGTGGCCAGGAAATCATAAATTTCAATTGCCGGAAGCTGGTGGCCTCCATGCCTCTGTTTGCCAACGCGGATCCCAACTTTGTGACATCCATGCTGACCAAGCTGCGGTTCGAGGTCTTTCAGCCAGGGGACTACATCATCCGGGAGGGCACCATTGGCAAGAAGATGTACTTTATTCAGCACGGGGTGGTGAGTGTGCTCACCAAAGGCAACAAGGAGACCAAGCTGGCAGACGGCTCCTACTTTGGAGGTGAGAGCTACTAAGCCATCCAAGTGTACTGCTTAGCAATGAGGCCCAGGGTTGTTCCCTTTGTACCCCCTGAACCGGGGATGACTGCACGTAGAATGAGCATCTCAATCCCCTCCTCCCTCTCCCTTCATTTGTCTCCTCCTTTGCTGCCTTTTATCTTGCACTGAAATTGTCAGCTATTAGGGGTGAGGGGCAACTACTTATTCCCAGGGGTAGGGGAAAGTCTAGCACTTTGTGCCATAGGCTGTTAGTGCTGGTGTATACCATGTCAGTGTGAATCTCAAGGACTGAGCGCGCTGCATCCACCTGAGTCCATGGGCATGCTTCAGAGGTAGGAGTTTGCCTCGGAAGCTGCTCTGGACTCTTGACCGGTGCCCACTCTCAGTCCTGCCAGAGACCAAGGGCCAATAAGCAGGTGGTGGAGTAGACATGAGCCTGCACCAGCCTCAGAGATAAACTTCTGGCTTCAGAGCACCTCAGGAAACTCGAGTGGGCTGGGCTTGCTTCGTCCCGTCCTTCACGAGACCTGCTGCTGGCACAGTATAGACAAGGCCTCAGGCAGTAAGAGGATACAAGTCAAAATCAATATCAAAATCAAAGAGAAGACTGCTCATTTTCTTCTTGCTTTATGTACATTAACAGATCTGCCAGGCAGAGGCCCTTAATATTTCCTTGGGCCCTGCAGTTCTCCTACCACATTTTTATTATTGTATTGAAGTGGTAGCTGGAAATCAGAGCCCTACAGTGTTCAATGTTGTATAGCCATGGGCCAAAAAAACCCGGTAGCCCCTGCATCAGAGAGGTCCCTAATGAAAGACAATGAGGTTCCAGAAGTGGACATTACAGACAGACAGACAGCAGAAAGCAGGATGACAGTCAGACAAACGTGAGGGTGCTAAGGACAGAGCACTGTCTGCTGTTTCACTGTAACTGCTCTGCAAAACCTGCCCAGCAAAACCTCAGACCAGGCAAAAGTTACACAGACACAAATTCCTGTGCAAACATTAGACTTGCCAAAATTCAGTGTACTGTGGAGAAGAGACACGGAGCGGGGCTCTGCCCTGGTAGGCCTCAGAGCTGTCTCAACCACATAAAAGATCTCTTTCTTGTGAGGACCCTCAGCAAGTGTGAAGAAACCCCACTATGCCAGCAGGGTCCAGGGTGCTTGCGCAGTGAGCAGGATATTTGCAACCTGCAGTCCGTTTGTTGGGCTTTGGGCTCGACAGTCCTGGGTGGAGTTTCTGGTTCATATGAATCAGAAATAGCCGAGGGAAATGTGTTGGCTTCATCACAAGACTGCATTGAGCCTTCCTTTCCTGGTATAAGACCTCTTTCCATGCCTTGCAGTCGCTCATTCTTGATACACCAGCACCCCTCTGTGCACTGGCTGTGGGCTGCACCCCACATCTGAAGCTGGATAACTGGTTTGCTTCCCAAATACCAGCTCTTCAGCGGGTGCTTGACTGACCTCTGAAGGTCTAAAATAGGACAGAGGACCGGCTGGCTATGATGCTATTTGCAATGGATAAATGGGACCGTGGACTCTGGTTCAGGTTATATTTCTTTCTAGAATGACTTTGGCCAGATTCCTTTGGAAGGTCCCTGGCAGCTGGAGCGGGAAGGATACCAGCTTCAGACCTAGAGTCCTGAAACTTTTATGCCCAGCTGTATAAAGAAGAAAGAGTGCACTGAAGTTATTGCTTAGGCTGCACTGACAGTCAGGAACCATGCTGGTTGCCAGAAGAGAGTGGTTTTCCTCCAGGTTTAATCGTCCATTAGGATAGCTCCCTCAGGAGTGCTTATCTTAATTTTTTTTTAAAGGGATTAAAAAAAGTATCACCAATCAGAGTTATTACATCACAGTACTACTGTGTCTCCAGCTCTTGAGCATATAGTGGGTGCACAGGAAAGATATCTGTAGAATTACACACACGCACACACCAGGTACGGAGAGGAGTAGAGCCACAAAGTTATACCAGTCAAGAGCATTGCAGTTTTACCTCCAGGGAAGTGTCCATTGTGAGTATGGCTACATGTAATGTAAGTCAAAGGTCCACCTGAGCCCAACAGAGCTAAAGTGCTGAAGACACAGCAAGAGCATACAAAGAGGTAAAGTGGGTAGCAACACATATATATTTGACTCCCTAGCCCAAATGACCAGGTACCCTGTTACAGCTGGGTTGACTAGGGCAGCTTTTGGCACCTATGCAGAGCAAGACTTAAACTCACACCTTCCCAAATGCTGAGAGATGCTTTTTCTGTTTGGCCACCGGGCTCATGGAAATGTTAAATGTTAGTAATAAATGGGCTATATCAAGTGTATCCTGACAACAGGGTCATAACAAATCTACAAATTCCTAGTCAGCTTTGTTGCCTGTGTGTTGTTGGTGTGGTAGATCGTTAACACCTCCTCATACAGAGGCCACAAGTCAAACTAGAGACCTCAGTGCAAATCTTGAGAGAGTTCAGTTCAGTGAGACGTGGCTTGACCTCCTCCTCCCAGCAGCCCAGGAGGAGTTGGAGAGACGCTTCCTCCACTCTGAATGCACAAATGATATCTATGATAATCCACCGGAACAGAACTTGACTAGCTAATTAGATCAGCAGACTCCCTGAGGTGCAATTTTATGCAGTGGCTACCGCAGTTGAGTATTTTGTTTTTAAATGTTATTGCCTACCGAGGACATTTCCACTGCTAATGTTTGGGAGGGGAAGGTGAGGCAGCCTAGCCAGATCCCATTATGCAGCAGGAGCAAAGGCTTTTGCCGGGGGCGACATGGAGGCAGGGATGGTGCTAAGGGGCAAGGCTGGGGACGTTTGAACTTGGTGCGGGTTCTTCTCCCAGGAGTCTGAGGCTGTGTCTTTCTTTCAGAAATCTGCCTGTTGACCCGAGGCCGGCGTACGGCGAGTGTGCGAGCAGACACCTACTGCCGGCTTTACTCACTCTCGGTGGACAACTTCAACGAGGTGCTGGAGGAATATCCCATGATGAGAAGGGCTTTTGAAACAGTGGCACTGGACAGGCTGGATAGAATTGGTAAGTACAAAGTGTGGGGTGAGCTTCTGCCACCTGCTTCCCTGGACTCCGTTCCCAGCAGGGATGTCTCCTGTTTCTCCTTTCACTGGTTGTTTCCAAGAGGGCAAAATGTCACCCGCCCTGCTTTCTTCCGTAGCCCCTGTTTCCAGGATCTCCTTTCATAAGTTCCATTTCCATGCAGATAAATCCAACCACCTCGTGCACATGTTCCTCTGCCTCCCTGCTTCCATTGTCCCCAGTTCTTAGTGGTGTTTTTGGCAGGAAGTCATGGAAGACTTGGCAGAAACACTCTGATGAGATGCAGAACCCTTGTGCCTTGGATTAGACAGGATTGTGGACATCAGCTGAAAATGTGTGAATGGCAATGACATCTCATGGTTGGGAGGAAGTGGGCCAGAGCCCAATGCCTTGTTTCTGCAAGCAGTCTCAGGGATTTCAGTGAGATTTCCTGTGTCATAAGATGCTTCCTGGCATCAGGGGTTAGACTATGCTCTGTCATTAGCAGGGATACCAGCTAGGGCATAATTAAATGGACTAGGGCTATTCATTTTTAGGGCCAAGACTGGTTATCAGCCTGGTTGGGAAGAATCTCAGAGCCTGGCAGGAGGAAGGGGAGACCAGGGTCTTTCGAGGTCCAAGTGACATTCTCTCTTGCCAGATGCTTACAGAGTATAATAGCCAGCGAGCCAAATTATCAATTCATCCAGTATCAGCAAGTGCCCAATTAAACAAAGACCTGGGGCTATTGACAAGATGCTCCAGCATATGCTCCATGGCAGGTTGTTTGCACAGGACATGGCAAAATGCTCAACCTCTGCCAAGCTAATGGAAGTGCAGCTGAAGTCGATAAATCCCACATAATGTTATTGCAGTGGCTCCTGCAGTCCCAGCAGTGGTTGTGGCCCCAGAGTAGGAGTCCACCTGTACTAAAAGGCTCATCATCTAAATGAACAAGACAAATAGAGGGCAGAAGGAGGAATAGACTATTCCCTTCTTTAGAGGGGCACAAAGAGAATAACTGACTTGCCCAAAGTCCCATGAGGAGTTGGTAGCAGAGCTGATGAGTAAGCCTCCTGGAGACCTGCTCCCAGGCCTTAAGCCCTACATCACCCTTCCTTTTTAATACCACCAATCTTAACATCTTTACTGTTTTGAGGAATCAGAAAGGACACTGCTGTTCTGGGCTTCATACTGAGGAGGCAAGAAGGGGCCCTGCATCAGATCAGGGAGAAACCCCCTTTTTCTGTGGGCTCCAGGTTAGGCCATGCCAACAGAACCCCACTCCATCCCAGGCATCTTATAACCAGCAATATTATAAACAGGAAGGCCTGACTCCTAAAGCAAAGCTAAGAGCTAAAAAAGGTACCGTTTGGTAACACACGGGCTAATTAGCCCCCAGAAAATAGTAGCAGCCCCATCACTTGAGATACTTAAAACTAGACTGTACAAAGCTCTGGTAGATATGCCAGAAGGAGTTAGTTCAGTGCCCAGTTAGGCCTAAGAGAGCTTTTCCATCCCTAGTTTTAATGAGACTTAGTTTTAAAACTTGACACTAGGAGCAGTGGCAGTCTCACCTCCCTTGGTTGCTATTCCTTAGCAGTTGTGTGTAAGCTAACTATAACAGTTGTCACACACATGCACCTTCTGCCTGCAAAGCATGACCTATCAAGAATATCATTACCATTGCTGGGCCCTGGGCTCAAGTGTCAGAGGGCCACCCAGCTATAATAATACCTACTACTGCAGTACCTTTCTCATGTTTCAAAATGTTTATGAGGGAGGCCAGTTGCATCATCCCTATTTTATAGATGGGAAATTGAGGTTTAGAGGGATACTACGGCTTGCCAGCAGTTACCCAGAAGGTCAGTGGCAGAGCTGGGAATACAGCCTGAGTGCCCCAGTTCCTTTCTGTGTCTCTTTGCACTAATACTTTGTTCTGGGCCAGAACAACCATGTGCAGTGAAACCAAGATCTAATAAGGGCTTTGGTCTTCCTTGCCATATTTCTCTGCTCCTCTGGCATGGCACCAGTCATTACAAGTTGCTGTGAGTATGTTGGGGGCATATAAAGTACATTATTCCGTCTGAAGTTGATTTCAGCTTCCACTAGCTGCAGCTCTTCCCTACATATTCAAAGAGCAGCTGTATCCATCCAGTCCAAATGGCCTTTTGCCTTGGTTAAGAAAACAACAAGGAACAAAAGAGAGATCTTCAGTGGAGAGCAGAGGGTGTTTCATCGCCTCCATTGCAGTCTGCGAAGTTCTACCTGCACAAAATGGCGGCTGCAAGCAGAAGATCCCTAGAAATAGAAAGGTACAGGACAGACTAATGAATCATGATAGTTTTGGTAATAAGGCAGCAGATGTTCTGTACATCCGAGGGGAAGCTCTTTGTGCTTGGATATAGTCCCTATTACTGCAGTCCCTGACTTGCTTCCAATCCTCAATGTAGTAATCTTCATCCGGTGAGCCAGGCCATTGCCACTATCCTCATTTTATGAACATGGAATAAAGAGGCACAGTAAGAAGTGGGAAGAATCAAGGCTCAGATCCCTGTAGGTATTTAGGCAACTAACTCCTATTGATTTCAGTACAGATTAGGTGCCTAGAGCAAGGTCTTCCAAGACCATACAGAAAATCCATGGCAGAACAAGAAACTGCACTTAGATGCCCAGCCTGGGGCTCAAACTGCTGGATCATCCTTCCCCACTCACCTCTACTAAGCAATATCAAAACAAGAAACCCATCTCCAGCCATGGCTGCCCTGGAGACTCTGTGTGTCATTTATAGCAGTAGTGTTCAGCTCATCTGGCCTTGTGGGCCTGTGGGCCAGATGGGTGGTGCGGGGCCAGTGCATGGGCCAGATCAGGAAGGTGGAGCCTGTCTATGGGCTGGAAGGAAAGCATGGAGCCTTGTCATCTGACCTGCGGGGCTGGGACTTGACAGTGGCATCATTAATTGCTACAGCTGCCGGAGCCAGAACTGCCAATAAACTTCCCACTACCAGACTTGCATCCCTGTGGGCAGTTTCGCCAGCCAAATGACACGGTGCTGAGCTCTGGATCCGCCCTGCAAGCTGGATCTTGGTCACCCCCATCTCTAACATCAAGCATCGTACCTCCATTTTACAGACCAGCAAACTGAGGTGCAGAGGGGCAAATCAGCCAAGGTCACACAGTGAGCCAGTGGCAGCATGGGGAAGAGATTTAGGTGGTCTGTTTTCTAATATGCTACTCTTAGTTTTGCAATGCTGCTTTTCAGTGGCACCATCAGAAATGAAGACTAGGGGATGTCTTGTTGGTGTGGTCTGTGCTTAGATCCTGACTCAGATTCCCTCAGCAGGAGCTATAAGGGCCAGTCCCATTTAGATCACCTCCTTACTGCCTCCAGACCCGTTTTCCTGGTTTCTCCATGTTGCAGCTGGGAAGCGGGAAGAGAAGCTCTTCATGTTAAGCAAGGCAGGAACTACTAAGCAGCAGTAGCTAATACCAGGCCTTCCAGCATCAGTGGCTGATGGGGGAGTTGCTCTCTGTTACACTGTTCTCTGAACCAGCACAGCATCCATGCCTGCCTCTTTCCCTTAGAGAAATTGCCCTTTGCATGCCGCCACAGAAGAGAAAGGGCAAGGTCAGAAGGTGACACGGAGGAGTTAGAACAACAGGCCCAGCAGCACAGTGGTCTGGCTTTATTCTCTCTCCTTCCCCCTTTGCTGCTAACCCAGAGCTACCTTGGTTGCTCTGCCAGCTGGATGTCATGCAACAGGGGAGGTATGAGGATAGTAAAGTGGAAATTCCTAGTGCTGCTGCTTCTCGTTCTCTGTAGTCCTGCTGCTGTCTTGTGTCCCTAAGTGTCAGCATCTCAGCAGCTGGAAGACAGCACCATACACCATTGCTCCACCGCACCTTTCCACCTGAAAGCTCCCAAAGCATTTGGGTTGGGATTTCTTCAGGGAGCCTGAAGGAGTTAGCGCCCAGCTCCCTTTCAGCTTCAGCAGGTGTATTCCTGCCTTGGCTTCCACTGGCAATCTTAGTTGTTATAACCAGGCATCACTTGACCTTCCACTGAAATGCCCAACTTCAGGACAACCATGCAAGAGTGCTTGATGGATTAGGAAAGCGATTGTCTCAGTTAAAGTCTGGGGGAAACAGGAGGCAGGAAGTGGTAGCAGCAGCCGGATGTGGATTGGGACACCAGATGTGTCCCCCCCGCTCCTATGGAATGTGGTGGGGGACGTTCGGTCACTGTCGTCCAAAGCCAGGGGCCTTCCCAGCTTGCCCACTACTGAGCTGCACCCAGTGGCGTGCTTTGGAGAGTCCAGTGACCCCCCTGGACAAACTGGTTCGGTTCTGCCTTCTGGCTCAGGACAGATCATAAGGGGCCATGTCCATGAAGGTGTGAAGAGACAGTTCTGAGCAGAAGGAACATCATAGTTTTGGCTCAAGATGTCCTCAAGCAGGTTTGTTCAACTCAGCTTCAAACAAGTGTCGCTTGTCAAGTCAGTGGTGCATTCAGTGTCTCTGGAAACCTTCTGCCCAGGTGATACTGTGTCCTTGAAAAGCCTGGGCATCATTTGAGCACATCAGAAGGTTTGGTGGAATCTATCACTGTCTGACACTGTGATGAGAAGTATCTTGCGCTCGGAGCCTCTTTGGCCCTTTCCCCTGCTGTGAAGGGCTAATAGATAATGGGCAGAACCAGGAGAAAAAATCCATCCCTCCACCTGGTTAAGCTGACGGCAGGGATATTTATGATATTAGTCACTCTGCAGAGGCTACAGAGACAGTGGCCAAGTTATTTCTCCAAGCAGTGGAGGGACAGAATGACAATACAGTGGAGAGATGAGAGGGCAGCAGGGGCTGTATCAGCTAACTAGAAGCGCAGCAAGGCATCCACACATGCAGGGAAGATGCTGGTTGAGTACCCAGGTGTGGGTGGGATAGAAGCATATTTCATAGATTTCATAGACATTAGGGCTGGAAGGGACCTCGGGAGATCATCGAGTCCAGCCCCCTGCCCAAAGGGCAGGAAGTCAGCTGGGGTCATAGGATCCCAGCAAGATAAGCATCCAATTTGCTCTTGAAGGTGTTCAATGTAGGTGCTTGAACCACCTCCGCTGGCAGACTGTTCCAGACCTTGGGGGCTCGGACAGGAAAGAAATTCTTCCTTATGTCCAGCCTGAAACGGTCTTGCAGGAGTTTGTGACCGTTCAACCTCGTCATCCCTTGGGGCGCTCTGGTGAACAGACGTTCCCCCAGATCCTGGTGGTCACCCCTGATAAACTTATAGGTGGCCATCAGATCACCCCTGAGCCTGCACTTTTCCAAGCTGAAGAGTCCCATGGCTCTCAGCCTGTCATCGTAAGATCGGTTTTCCTGACCTCTGATCATGCGCGTGGCTCTCCTCTGGACTCTCTCAAGCTTCTCCACATCCTTTTTGAATTGTGGAGCCCAAAACTGGACGCAATACTCCAGCTGCGGCCTCACCAAGGCCGAGTACAAGGGGAGAATGACGTCCCGGGATTTGCTCGAGAAGCATCTATGGATGCACACCAGCATTTTGGTCGCTTTACTAGCCGCAGCATCGCATTGCAGGCTCATGTTCATCTTGTGGTCAATGATGACCCCCAAGTCTTTTTCTTCTGTAGTGCTAACCAACGTAGCACTGCCGAGCCTATAAGGATGCTGCAGGTTTTTCCCCCCAAGATGGAGAACCTTGCATTTATCGGTGTTAAACACCATCAGGTTCTCGTCTGCCCATTTGCTGAGCTTGTCCAGGTCAGCCTGGATCACCCGCCTATCTTCTGGCGTGGATGCTTTGCCCCAAAGTTTGGTGTCATCGGCGAACTTGGCCAGTCCACTCCTGACTCCAATGTCCACATCGTTAATGAAGATGTTGAACAGGATGGGTCCCAGGACAGAGCCTTGAGGGACCCCACTGGTCACAGGCACCATGATGAGTGACTGCCATCAATCACAACCCTCTGGGTCCGACCACGAAGCCAATTTCCCAGCCAGCAAATTGTGGTGGAGCCAAGGCCACAACTGGGCAGTTTGGCCAAGAGGTGATCATGGGATACCAGATCAAAAGCTTTTTTGAAGTCAAGATATATGACATCAATCTCTTCTCCCTTGTCCAGGTGATAGGTCACCTGGTCATAGAAGGAAATGAGATTGGTCAAACAAGACCTACCCGCAACAAACCCGTGCTGGCTGTCCCTTAGGATGTTAGCCTGGGCCAGTCCCTCAAGGATGGCCTCCTTAATAAACTTTTCTAAGATCTTCCCCAGGATAGAAGTCAAGCTAATGGGCCTGTAGTTAGCCGGATCCACTCTCCTCCCTTTCTTGAAGATCGGCACCACATTGGCCTTCTTCCAGTCTTCAGGCACTACACCAGAGCGCCAGGAGTTTTCAAAGATCCGTGCCAGGGGCTGGGCTATGACGCTCGCCAGCTCCTTGAGTACCCTGGGGTGCAGATTGTCAGGGCCGGCTGACTTGAAGGTATCCAGCTTCTCAAGGTGTTCCTTCACGAGGTCAGCATTTATGTAGGGTAGGGGATCCCCATCACCCGGATCTCCCTGTCCCATAGCAGGCATGGCTGTCCCATGCGACTGATGAAAGACTGACACAAAGTACCTATTTAATAGGTTGGCTTTTTCCTGGGCGTCAGTTGTCAGTTGCCCCATCTGGTTTAGCAGGGGTCCAACCTTGCCCTTGCTTTTCCTCCGGCTCCCGACATATCTGAAAAAGGACTTTTTGTTGTCCTTGATGCCTGAAGCTAGTTGGAGTTCAGTTGCAGCCTTGGCTTTCCTGGTTTGCTCCCTGCAGGACCGGACCAGCGCGGAGTAATCCTCCTTGGAGGTGAATCCCATCCTCCATCCTTTGTAGGCTTTCCTTTTTAGCCACAGTAGGTCCGCTAGGTCTCTGGAGAGCCAGGGGGGCTGCTGTGCCTTCTTGCTGCCTTTCCTCCATGTTGGAATAGATTTAGCTTGTGCACTGAGGATCGCTCCCTTGAGGAGCAACCACTCTTCTTGAACTCCCATTTCCCTGGGGTCATGGTCCCTGAGGGCCTGACTGACTAGCCTCTTGAGCTTGTCAAAATCGGCTTTTCTGAAGTCAAGGACTTCTGTGTTGCTGACTGACTTGCCAGCTTTCCGGCAGATGGTGAAGGTGATCAGCTCGTGGTCGCTGTCACCCAACTTCCCATCAATCACTAGGTCGCCGATTAGGTCGTCCCCCGTAGCCAGTACCAGGTCGAGCAGCGCTTTGCCTCTCGTTGGCCCATAGACTTCTTGAGTCAGGTAGAGGTCATCCACACACGAGAGAAAGCTTTGCGCCCGCTCAGATTTAGCTGAATGATCTTCCCACGAGATGTCCGGGTAATTGAAGTCACCCATGACAACCAAGGTCCTGGAGCAAGCGGCCTCAGTCAGTTCCCGGGCAAACTCCTGGTCAGCTCAGGACTTTGAGTGGGAGGTCTGTAGTAGACTCCCACCATTGTGTCCCCTGTGCCGAATTCCCCACGAATTTTTACCCAGAGGGTCTCTAGCTGTCCATGCCGGTCGCCAACATCAGCTTGGAGGGACATGTAGCTTTCCTTCACATAGAGAGCTACACCCCTGCCCCTTTTGTCAACACGATCCCTCCTGTATAGGGTATAGCCCTCTATACCTGTGGTCCAGTCATGGGTGGAGTCCCACCAGGTCTCCGTTATCCCATGTGCCCCTCATAGCCCCTTTGGATGGCCGATGTGCCAAGGTGGAGAGGGTAGGGAGAAGGTAGGGTTCACAGACAGAGGCCTTGGAGTAATGACAGGAGCATTGGTTGCCCTGTTACCATAAGTTTTGATATGTCCTTCTACATTTGCATTCAAGGGGCAGTCATGTTGGCATACTGCCTGGGTCACTCACAACTACAACAATGGGACAGAGGTTCCCTAAATACTCCTTGCTCCATTGCCAGGGCACCCATGATAGACTGGAGATAATTTACCCTTATTTGTACCCTTTGAAATCAAAAGCCAAGGCACATCCACCCGAATACAAAGTCCATTGAAGTCACTGGGAAGGCAGCCACTGATTTCAGTTACCCTTGAATCGGTCCCACAATAGGTATGTTTATTTGCTGGGGTGCGTATGATTGTCTGACAGTCTCAGCCTGCCGAGTGCTTACAGGAGTATGTCATTGCTCTCAAATAATTTACAAACAAAATCCCCAATCCTTTAAAGATATATATACTTGCTTAACCCTATGTTTTCCAAATAGACCCACTGAAGTGATTCTTCAGAGTCTGAAATACTAAGCATGTGCTTAAGTCATTACAAATAAAAGCCTATATCAGTACTGAAGATGAGCAAATCATGCAAATGTGTAGCTGACAAGATGCCCTTTTCCTTGTTCTTGAGCGCACTGCAAATTTGTTCAGCTTATTTATGCTTTCAAATGACGTGCTGCCTTCCTCGGTGAGTAATTCTTTGTCTGCCAACCGTTGGTGGATGGTCCCTGCTTGTGATGTGTCCATTAGTTACATAAGTTGCATGTTTCTGTTCCCTGAGTGAATCTGAAACTGGCTTTCGGTGAGCATTCAAGCTTAAAATTAGATTTTCACAAGTATTTGCACTTGTAAAACACAACCGCTCAAATGTTCGTTGAAAGCAAACATAATATGGATGTGGGTATTGTTGAATCAAAATTCATGTATGCGTTCAAAAAATATTTGGGGCGCAGTTATTTTCCATTCTTCATTCATTCCATTCTTCATTCTACATTTCTTTAATAGAGGCCATTTATTGTTCCTATCAAGGTCACTGTTGATAGCTGAGATCATATAGGGAAGCTAGATAGAATCGTCTCCGCTGTCAAATGGAATTTCTGACTCTCAGTAGTTTAAAGTTCATGCATTTGAATGCTCAAAATATACATTCCAATACAAAAATACTGGTTTTTTCTGGGTTAAGATGGCTCTCTCCTCCCTTATGACAGTACAATCACTAAAACCTAAGGAAAAGATAAATCAAGGCAAAAGCCACTGACAACACAATACCTGTCTCCAAAATGAGTCCAATAATATTCTGTTGGAATAAGAATCTCCAAATGAGGAGCCACACTCAGATAACTACAGCAATTTTATATTGATATAATTGCACTCGAGAAAATGGTAACGCTTTCCTGTATAGACAAGCTCAGCAAGGAAGGACTGTCTTGCAATTAGGCCAGCTGATCTGTGAATGAGAAGAGCTGGAATTTATTCCAAGTTCTGTCTCAGTTATCATTCTGCACCATGAGGATAATAATATTCCTTTCCCTAACCCAGGTCTTTTGAAGATCAGTCTACTTATGTTTAGGAGGTGCCAACATGCAAGTGACAGGCTCCATTTAAATAAGCATATAAATAAATGTAAAGAATCAAACTGCATGGTAGTATGAGAGCCCATGCCTTACTTCTGTGAGTAACTGCCAATGAACTACTTGTAGAAGTCAGGCAAACAGATTACCTGTAAAGCTCTACTTTTCCCTTAAGCTTGCTGGTACAAGTATCCATAAGCCACTAGAATGCAGGAGATTCCCAGAAACCAGAGATTAATATCTAGTGGTAGAATATGTGCATTTGGGGGAATTTTTATTTTAAAACTGATATGGAATCTTTCAAACCTCTTAAACTAGTGGAATCGTTTCCATATTTGTTAATAGAATCGATTCACTATCTGCTATTTTATCTTTGCCTGTACTCTTCAGAAAAAACACTAAACATGGGGAACTTTCAATGACATTTTGATGTGGATTAAGAACTAAAATTCTTAGTAGATGCCAACAGCGCCTGCATTTATGCCAGTGGGTCACATACTAACACATGTGCTCATGTTGAATACCCCTTTACTTCACCAATGTTCCCCTCAAAATCAATATATCTACATGCTACTTGACCTAAGTAAAGAGTCAGAGTCTCACCTCATGTGATGGAAGACATCTGGGTGTCTTAAGATGACACAGAAAACTTGTTTAGTATGAGTAGATGAAGTGCCAAATTAAACTCTAGAAGCCAAACAAAACCCAGGCGACCCCAATTAACAATACCAAAGAAGTACCACTGTTGTTTGTCTTGCAGCACACTGGATGGGAGTCAGGAGCTGTAGGGTTTATGCCTCTGCCACTGATTAGCCAAATAACCTTGAGCAAGTCATGTCCTCTCCCTTTATCTTTCTGGAAGATGGGAAGTTCTTCAGGACAGACTTTGTCTCTCAGGCAAATACCACATCCTGTAGGTGGGAATCCAGTTTTGCATGGGGCCTCTAGGCACTATCAGAGTACCAGCAGAGCCATCTGGCAGCTGAAGTGCATATGAGCTGAGCTGCAAAGGAGGTGTACAGGGATGGACACTAGCGGATGATCAAGACAGAGTATGCCTAGCAATGAACATCACAGCTGTCAGCTCCTCTGTGTGGCATTGGGGACAGAGTACAGGAGCTTTGGCTCTGAGCACAAGAACTTTTTCCTCTTGAACTAAAGAGGCCTCCCTGCCCTGGGCCAGCAAGTGATAGTGAGCTGCCAGGATTTTGTGCTTCAGCTACTGAATGTCATCATAGACTGGAAAAACACTTCACGAATCTTGTGCATAGTTAGGGAGGCTTGCAAATGATTTGCCAATTTCTGTATACTTTAGACATAATGAGAGGAAGAAAATATTCATCACATGCAAGTATTCTTTAAATATCATAACGCTCCTCAGATAAATTATTCAGTCTATCTGATTTGCCCAGCTCTGATTTCCACCTTTGTCTTAACAGACACCCAACAAGTGACTGCTAATAGGAATTTGTATAATAAAAAAACAAAAAACCCTGTTGAGTACATACGCAGATTTTTGTACTGAAGTCACTCTCTTGGGTAGCGGGGTGTAACTATTATAACCCTACCATGAACAGGGTTATACTGGTATTAATATTCATACAATTTATATCTCTTCCCTTTATATGAATCTTTATACAGGTAGAACTGCATGCACACTCCCAGCCTGTGAAAGGCTTTAACAATCAGACAGTTAAAGTAGGACAAATCTTGCACAGGAACAAGCAAAAAAAAGCCTCAGTGGATGAAGGGCTGTTGAGGAGTCCGGGAATGACCCTGTCTACGCTCAATCTCTCTCTGATTTAATTAAACAGGTTTAGTTGAATCAGTGCTAACCTCCATCACATGGACACACTTATTTTCATTAAAAGCAGGTTTATTTCAGTTTAGCTTAAACCTGCTCCTAATTAAGTCACGAGGCCACAGGGACACAAATGAAGTTAGTCTGAGACAGAGGGGCATCAAAGCAAAAGCCTGGAGGTGTCGGCTAGGCCTGTGCGAAGCAGCTAGTATTCGCTTCGGATTCGGCCAATTTGGGGGACAGTGATTCAATTCAGTGATTCAAAGCACTGTCCTAAATTGATTCAGCCTCCAGGTTGAAAAATGACCCATCCACCACCGCTCTCTGGGTGCGGCCCTCCAGCCAGTTGGCGACACATCTGACTGGGTGGGTGTCGACACCACAGCCCCCCAGTTTCTTAATGAGAACGGGGTGAGAGACAGTGTCGAAAGCCTTCCGGAAGTCCAGGAGGACGATGTCCACTGTTACCCCTGCGTCTAACGATCTGGTGATCTGGTCATAGAAGGCCACCAGGTTGGTCTGACAGGACCTGCCACTAATGAACCCGTGTTGCTTGCCCCTAAGCATAACCTCCCCTGCTGGCCCCTCCTGGACATGCGCCAGAATAATTTTCTCAAACAGCTTGCCCAGGATTGAGGTAAGACTAACTGGCCTATAGTTTCCTGTGTCCTCCTTCCTCCCTTTTTTGAAGATGGGAACCACATTGCCCTTCTTCCAGTCCTCTGGCACCACACCAGAGCACCACGAGTATTCGTACAGCCGTGCCAGGGGTCCTGTAATGACCTCAGCCAATTCCCTCAGTAGTCAGGGGTGGAGATCGTCTGGACCAGCTGATTTGAATACATCCCGTCCCTCCAGACGTTCCCTGACTAGTTCCTCACTGACCCTTGGCCTAGGTGTGCCTCCCCTGGGGCCTGAGGAGGGCCAAAGGGGGGTGGCTGAAAATGGAGGCAAAGAAATTGTTAAATATGTTGGCTTTGTCATCTGGTGTGACGACCAAATTTCCTAGCATGTCTTGCAGGGAACCTTCTTTTTGCCCCCGATGTAAGTTAAATGGCTATAACTGCAGACTGACAACCAGTGTTAGGCAAGACATGTTAACTGACAAATTCAGTACATGCACCTCAACTTCTTACTTTAGACACAGCCGAAGAGCTTGTAGACAGGAGAAGATAGTCCAGACTAGGGCAGCATGTGGGCTGAATCTGGAATCACTATACTAACAATAGAGAAATGGGTTAAACTAATCTGAAAAAGGTGCATTTATACTGGAATAAGAGCACCTATGCATTGAGAAAAGTTATTCCAAAACCACCGTGCTCATTAATTTCCCTCTGTGTAAACAAGCCCCCAAACTGTCAGGCAGTGGCAGGAAATGGTACAATGAGACCCCATAGCCACTGTAACCTTAGGGGAGGGGGCAGATTAGCATATATGAGAAATTACCAGTGTAATAAACATTCCTAGCACTTCTTTGCCCTTCAGTAATTACCTGCTGCAGTATTGATTCCCCGGGCACAGGTGACGGACAGGCCAGGCCAGGATAGTACACAGTCAGCCCAGCAGCAGAGGGTTGCAAAAGACACCTTCACATCTGCCCAGTCTGAGTGTGCTGGGAGCGCCTGGCCTTGGCCATGGAGCTGAATGGGTGTGTTCAGTATTCAGGCTTAAATACAAAGAATGTACCCGGGCTGCCCACGAGTGAAGGAGCAGAGCACAGATGCCCTTACAGCAGAGAAGGACATTGGCCACCATGATAAAGGGAGGACATTGTGAATGCAAGCAAGTTCAGAAGGCATTTCAGCCACCTGGGTGCCTGCACAGCAGCCAGTGGATTGAGACTGCAATGGAGAAAGCAAGAATGAACCAAAAGTGGCTGCTCATCTCCCCACCTTCCATGGGGAATTTTAACAACAGAGAATTAATTTGATTATTTGATAAAATAATTACTGTTGAGTGCTGGTTCTTTTCATGAAATCACATGGCCCTTTTCTTTGGGACTTTTGTGTGTTATCTGGAGTAGAGCAAAAGCTGACTTTACCATTCTTTATACGGAGAGGGAGAGGCATGCATTGGTTTAAGCTCCAATATTTCACATACAGTCCTTGGCTTATAAGCTTTTTGGGAACACCCTCCAGCTTCTATCTACCTTTCTTTTATGGTGCTGAGAACTGATTTTTGTAGGATCCACAGGATTTGTTAGTCTGGTTTACAGTTAGTACTACTGTAGCACCTAGGGACCCAGGTTCCCCTTGTGTGTTTTATGCATAGAGTTTTGTGCATTAAAGGACTCCATTTACACTATAACAGCTGGACCTTCATTAAAAGTACTACATATGGCCATGTCATATACTTGTGCTCGTATCTGATGTTCTTTCTGAGCAAATGGAGCCTCCTAGCAGCTTACTGGTGCCACCCTTCACATCATCCTTTCTACAACTCCTGTTCAGGTCCTCTCCATGCAAAGCGGTGACAACCTAACCATGACGTTCCACTGCTGTTGCCTAATCTGTGCCAGTGCTGCGTCACTACACTATGTGCCATTGTCTTCTGCTGGGTGGAATCATAACTCCTTGCCTGCATGTCAGGGGCTTTGTGCTATCACATGCTTAGGAAGGATTTGCCTTTAGAGCAACAGGAGAACTCAGATTCAATGAAGTCCTGAACAACTGGAGCATGCATCACAGAGATACCAGCAAATTTCTAAGATGCAGACAGATTTGTGACAATACTGATGCCCGGCAGAGGAAGCAGCAATGTGGACTCAGGCTGCCTCTGGTTTCATAAGAAACACTCGAAAGGGACTAGGGGGTAATATCAGTGTCTGCCAAATAAACTGTTAGGAAAAATTGGCCTGGTAGACGAACCCAGCAGGCTTTCACCCCAGGAGATCAAAACGAAGCTGGCAGAATGAATTAGCAACAGTCACCATCAATGTCATCTGCTCCCCTTAGGTCAGCATTCAAAACAAGCAAGTAAAGTAAACTCCATATAGTCAGAAAAGGTAGCAGAAAACTGTCCAGGTTGAGATTCACCTCAGGATGATGACCTTTCACTGTGCAGTCTGACCTTCCCAAAAAGATCCTCCCCTTCCCTGTAACACATATCACTAATCTAGAGCTCACTAGAAACCGTAAAATGACCCTGGTCACAGCAAAAGGAGTTTGGTGGTGATGGCTGTGTGGTATGTAGTATGGTGGTGGTATGTAGTGCTGCAGACCCACCTGCGGCGCTACCCATGACACATTCAGCCATTCCCCACACTGCTACCTTACAGCATCGGGGTGGGGGTTGACCCCAAGAGATCCTGGGATCAAAAAAACCCATGTGGAAAAAGTGGGGTGGCGCATGTGGTGGCAGAGTGTCCTGCCCAAAACTGGAGCCTGGCCGGCTCCAGAGCCACACATCGGCTGCCAGCCAGACGCCCAGCTGCAGCTTCCCTGGGCCCCAGGACCCCAAGTAAGGCTGCTGGGGCCAGAACAATTGCCGGTCCCAGCCTTCCCTACACCACCTGTAGCACACCAGGGCATGCATGGCACAGGCATTCCCCAAGGAAAAGTAGCAGTGGCACAAGGTGTGCTGCTGGTACTCGTTCCCAGGGAACCAAATGTCCGTGGTCATCTGGATGTGGCCTTGGTGAGCATTTGTGCCTTTGGGTGATAAAGAACTACCCCCCATGGGGCTGGCATTGGTAACATGTTGGTGCCTCCTACAGGCCCAGTGATAAAGAGCTGTCCAAATGCCAGGCTGTTTCTCACCAGCCCCACTCATTCCCCTCTAAACCTCACTCACTGGCATCTGCTGTAGTGTGGACTATGTCCACCCTGGAGACCAGGCCACATTTGGTGGATTTTGTTGGTCTAGGTGTTATAGTGATACAGAAGAAAAAGACGGTTCTTGCTACATTCAGAGCTAGTCATAGACAAGTAGGGTTGAAAGGGACCTCACAAGGTCACCTAGTCCCGCCTCCTGCTTAACACACCATCATCCCCGAACAAAAAACAATCCCAGACAAGTGTCTGTCTAACCTGCTCTTGAAAACTTCCAAGGATGGAGATTGCAGTTTCTCTAGGTAGCCGGTTCCAATGCTTGACTATCCTCATAATCAAAAAGTTCTTTCTAGTCTCCAACCTAAATTTCCTCTGCTGCAGCTTGAGGCCATTGTTCCTATTTCTGTCCCCTACAGCCACAGAGAAAAGCCCATCTCCATCTGCTGTATAATCATCCTTCAGGTATTTGAAGACTGTTATCAAATCCCACCTCAGTCTTCTCTTCTCTAGGCTAAATAATCCTAATTCTTTCAACCTGTTCTCATTAGTCTTGCCTCCCAGACCCCTAATCACTTTTGTTGCTCTGCACTCAGCTCTTTCCAATCTGTCCACATCCTTCCTGAAATGTGGGGCCCAAAACTGGACATAATGCTCCAGGTGAGGCCTCACCACTGCTGAACAAAATGAAAGAATCACTCCCCCTGATTTGCGATTGACACTTCTGTTAATACAACCCAGTATGTGGTGGGCTTTTTTTTAGAGCAAGAGCACACTGGGTGCCTATACACATCCTCTGACATGTCTCACTAGCACGTGTTGGAGCAGACTCAGTCAAGTCTGCTCCTTGTTCTAATCAGAACGCTCTAGCATCACCTTAGCGCCACGTGTATAAGCCCCTGTGGATTTAAAAATGGCCACTGAAGCGCTGTAACTAAAGCTCATCAAGTGAGCGTTACTTAAAGTGTTCCGTGGCCATTTTTAAATGCACAGGGGCTTAATACACATGACGCTGCTGCATTTTAATTAGAGCAGCTCTCCAGGAACCACTGTAATTAAAATGCATCCCCCACCCCCAAGCATGTGTATAGGCACCACTGTTTTCAGCTAACTTTGGTTCGTAAGAAAATGCCAGTTTATTGAACCAAAAATATTTTGTTCTAGACACCAGGATCGATGATTTTTCATTAAATTCATGGTGGATCTGCCCAGAATTGTAGACACTGAAAACGCCAGATCCCAGGCACTGGGGCAGGACGCTGGATGAGAATGCTGGACCCATGGCTCTGGGCAGACTTGGGCTCTGGGAGTCACAGCCAAAGCCAGTGGCATTTTGGTGTTTCCAGAATGAGATTTTCTCTGAATTTCTAATTCAGGGGAAATTTCAGAAACTGTTGGAGCCAGATTTCAAAAGTGAATTTTCCCGTGAACTAGAAACCCTGCTTTTCAGGCAGCCCTTATTATATCTGAGTTTAGGAGACACCATGGAATAGATCAGTGTGGATTTTGTGCCCTGTGGTGGAAGGGGCAGGAGCAGTGGCCAAGTCAGCTGTGGAAGCTGCTACTCTTTTGCTCCTTCTAAGTTGCCCAGGGCAGGTGCCCCAGTCACTCATCCCTAGTCACACTATTACGGAGGTTTCTGAACTAACCTTCTCCCATAACATATGAAGGAGAATACAGAATGAGGATATGACCTTTGTGCTTCCTTGGCTGAAACAAGGGAGGAACTGACCAAGCATCCTACTGGCTAGGAAGGAGAGAGGTCTCTGTTGCAGTTCACTCACCTGCAGAACTGAGAACTGTGCCTCACAGAACAGTATTTCACTTAGGGTTGCACAGAGCTATGGCAAGAAGCCAAACTGATCAACCTTGCAATCTTTTGATTGCTGTGTTTGCAGATCTCATGTCATAGAGAGTTATAGAGTCAATGGACGGGAAGAGACCTGCAAGATCATCAAGTCCAGTCCCCTGCCATAGGCAGGAGGTTAAACAGCTCAAACGAGCTCAACAAGGTGCTTATCCAGCCTCCTCTTGAACACCTCCAAAGATGGTAACTGTACCACCTCTGCTGGGAGTGTGTTCCAGGTTCTAGTTACCCTGACAGAGAAGAAGTCCTTCCTTATGTCCAGCTTAAATCGTCCCTCTATTGGTTTCTGCCCTTTGGTCCTCATCTTCCCAAGGGGTGCTTTCCTGAACAGTTGCTCCCCCAGATCCTGGTGTTCCCCCCTATTTGTAGTCACTTTGCAGCCTCCTCTTACCCGGACTGAACAAGCCCAGCTCCCAGAGTCTCTCCTCACAGGACCTCTAATCATGAGGGTGGCCCTTCTCCAGTGGCAACACATCAGGGGTGCACAGGGGTGCTCATGCAGCCCCTGAGTGCCAGTGCACCCCCTGTTCGGCTGCACTCCCCAATTAAGCAATGGGCAGAGGGGCAGGCAGGAGCACCAGTGCCCCCCTGTGAGCGCCAGCCGATCACTGCAGCCGCTCCCAGAAGCGGCTGCAGCGATTGGCCGTCGTGGAATCGGCTGCAGGGGAACACCCCCCCCGAACAGTGAGATCGGCCATGGGGAGACCTCCCCCCCACCCCCGGTCAGCAGGACTGGTCGCAGAGGGGGCATGTGCCCCACTGACTAAGGCGGCACCAGGCGCCCATGCCTTTCTCTGCACCCTCTCTCAAGTTTATCTGCATCCTTCTTGAAGTGAGGTGCCCAAAACTGGGCACAGTACTCCAGCTGTGGCCTCATCAACGCTGAGTAGAGAGGGAGAAGCACCCCTCTGGATCTGTTGACAATACATCAGCTGATGCATGCCAGAGCTCTGTTTGTCCTGTTGGCGACTTCCTCTCACTGCTGGCTTATGTCAGGGCAGGTAAAACAACAATAAATCCAAAACAAAGACAGCAAATCTGTATCCGGCATTATTTTAAAAGTAGGGGGAAAGAGAGTCAGTGCAGAGCCATTGGCCCCAGAAATTCTTCTCTGCTACCTTGCTGCAGTGCTGGTTTGTGCTTCATGCAGGACTTGAGATAAAGCCACCAGGGAACTATCTTTCCCTCAAATAGTGCATTGCTATGTGCCTGCTTTGGTCTGACATTTGATGAAAAAGGGATGCCCCACTGGAATCAGCTAATGAGCCTCCATGGCTGGGGGCAGAATGGTTCAGTGGAAGAGTAAGTGAGGGTAAGGATGCATTTAATTGGAGCCATGTGGATAATTAATCTTTCAGTTTGCTGGGCAAGTCAGCAAATAAAAATAAATGGCTTGGGGTTGATCAAAACTGAAAGTTTGGGCCTTCTTTTAGTGAAACAAAACATCTCCCAGCAAATCCCATAGTTTGGGTTGAATCCCATAGTTTTTATTCAACCCAGAACTTAATGTTTCATTTTGATTTACTCTGGGATTTTTTTTTTAATCTTTATTTAAAAAATAATAGACATATATTGAAAGAAAAAGAATAGACATATATTGAAAGAAAATGTCACTTAAAAATAAAATAAAACTGGATTAACTCTTTTGTTTCCAAAGTAATCGTTTCAGCTTCTTGAATTTTTGGGAGGGGCTGAAATTATTTGACTGTTTCAGGGCACATTTTTGACCAGTTTCAGTGGGCCTGAAGGAAAACCGCAGTTTTCAGCCAATAAAATACTTAACTGAAAGCATTCCTCCTAGCTCTGGATTTAATGTACTGCCAAGAAGATGGAAGCCCATAGCACAGTCCCTTCTGGTTTGCCAATGGCCAGTTGTACAACTGCCAAGAAGTTGGACTTCCTCTCACCTCATAGTCCATTCGTGCAGGCTCATAAACATCACTAGGAGGACTGAGGACAGCAAGTCTGAGAACATAGGCTGTTCTAGCAGGGACAAGTAAATCAGAAGCCAAACGCAGGTGACACAGAATTAAAGAGGGAGGGAAGCATTTGCTATGACATGTAAAAATGCAAGACAGGCTGGTCTAGCCCTTTTGGAGGGACTATATCAGCTGCCTCTGCTGTTTCTCTTTCCAGAAGTGGCCACACTCCAAAGCTGTCTAAAACAATCCTCCTGTATCAATGCATAATTTTTTGAAAGAGCTTGTAAATGTGCAGGGACCAATTCTTCACTGCTGTGCATGCTGGACAGTCAGTCTCACCACTGCAAAATGCTATCAAGCATCAGTGGTGGCATCTCACACCAGTCTGGCACTGGTGTAAATGGCTTCAGAGCCTTCAGCAAAAATTAGTTAAACCTAACTAATTTTTTAGTTAGGTTTAACTAAAATATGTTAAATAAAATATGCTTACCCATCCATATAGCTACATCAGAACAAGTATTTCCAGTATAGAGAGGTCATCTAGCCCATCAAGTGGTACTTAATATTCACTAAGTGTCTATTATCTTTTATGTTATTACAATCTGGTATTTCTCTGGTGATAACTACAGGTCTGTGTGCCTGGTGCTTTTAGAAGGAGTAAGTAGGGGTAGATGAAACTCAAAGGTTTCAGGCCAAATAAACACTTATCCCCACAAGGAATGGCCCCAAGTCAGAGCTGGAGACAGATCCTACCCCAGACTTCCCCAAAGGTTTGGTGTGGTTGAATTCACTATGTCAGCCCATTACAAAGCCAAACCTGAGATTCATGGGTTTACACATTAAGGCAAAAATGAACCATTGGGCCAGGGGGTGGGCAAAATGCGGCCTGGGGGCCAGATGCAGCCCACCAGGCTATTCTAGCCAGCCTGCGGGGCCCCTAAAAAATTTAGAAAAGTAATATTAATCTGCCCTGGGCTGCCTGTCATGCAGCCCTCGATGGCTTGCTGAAACTCAGTAAGTAGCTCTCTGCCCAAAAGAATTGCTCGCCCCTGCATTAGGCTGACCTGCTCTGATCAGCACAGTGCAAGGCACTTCACCCATTAACGACAGCATCAAGCCCAGGACTTCTTTTTGAGTAATGCCATGCCTGTTAGACAGGTGTCCAGTCTTGATGCATTCTCCATCACATCACATCTATAAATCATCTCTCTAGGTAAGTTCCTCCAGTGGTTAATTGCTCTCACCATTAATTATGTGCCTTATTGTTAACATAAGTTTGTCCAACTGGATCTCACCATGTCTTGTCCTGGTAGATAAGAGCCATGTGCTATCAAAAATATCTTCCCCATGTTAGCACGTACTAATCTTCATCAAGTCCATCTCTTCTTTTGTATAAACAAGTAGATCACGCTTTGATTTCTGTTACCCAGACCTCATTTTTATTTGATCTTTACTAAACCCTGTCCAGCTTTGCAGCATCCTTTTGGACAATGTGGGTATTGGAACTGGATACAGTAACCCAGTCATGATCCTATTGCTGCTGGGCACACTGGGGTAATCATCATGCCACCACTCTGACATGATAGTCTAGTACTCAGGCATCCTTGCTCCCTGCTACAACATTACATGGGAAGCTCATGTTCAACCAGTTGTCTTTCAGGGCCCTTAAGTCTTTAGCAGAGGCACTTCTTTTCAGCACGCTGCATCATATCCTTTAAGCATGGCTTCTTTGCTTTGTCCCTAGATATTGGAGCTTGCATCTGTTGTACTAAAAGACCTGTTATTCAAATAAACCCACTTTCCCCAGCAGTCCAGATCTGTCTGTACAAGTGACCTGTCCCATCATTCTTTATCACTGGCCCAGTTTCTGCAATGTCTGCACAAAATGATTTTACGGTTTCTTTTCAAATCATTGACCTAACCATTGACTAGTACAGGGCTGAGAGTAGAATCACAGGGAACCCCCTCAGAAACATCCCTTGCTTGTTGCAGCTGAGTTAATCTATATAACATGGGTTGCGCTGAATATATATATATAGCAGGTCAGTTTGCAGTTACTCAAAGCTTGTGATCTCACCAGAAATTGTGTCAAGCTTGTATGACAAGGCCACTTGCCAACCAAACCAGGCTGGTTGGCATTCGTTATGCTGCCATTCTTTAATTCTGCTGATTCCACGTGGATCTGGAGTTGGCATTCTGGGTGCAAGGAGTTTGCAGATACAATGGTCCTCTCTGGTCCTCTGGCTAATTTACACTCTAGAGCCCCCCCACTTCCCCTCCGGGCTATACACTGCAACTGAGAAAGGGTTGTTTGTCAGCTCTGCTTGAGAGGACGTTAATCACCTGGCACGTAGCCTGAAAAAAAAATCAGTTTGGGAGGGAGGCTAGTATTGCTTCTGATTTTATCGCAAGAGGCTGGCGCCTTATCTAGAGGTGACCCTGCCTCATTCTCTCCCTGAGCCCCTGCGAGCTGCCATGTGCACGTCCAATTCTGACTATTGTATGCCCAATGTAAACCCAAGTTACTGTTTACTACCCAGAGCTCATCTACTTCCTGCCAGCCCCAAGAAATAAAAGCTAAAGGGAAACCCACAGGCAGCTGCTATAATATATTCAAACAGGGATGTGCTTACAGTGTAGAGTGCCCTTGAAAAGTCAAGTGGGGGATATAATTGAAGCTGGTTTTTAAGCATACGATACCAGCAACCCACGAGTAGCAATTCATCATGAAGCAATGCTGTAACAGAGTAGTTCATTTTCATTATGCTTTGAGAATACTGCTGCAGACAGGTAGAGAGAGAGCCTGGTTGCATCAGAAATCCTCTCTCTTTGGAAACGTGCCATGCCGTGGTGAGGTAGCACAGTACCCTCCCCTGTTAAATGGGTCTGATCTTTTGCCCATTAATGTTTCCTTTCAATGCCAAGTGCATGCTCGGGTGGTGGGTGGTGGGCACGCAAACACACGTCACCTAATTTTGCAGCTCACTGAAAGGGCAAAGCTCTAAGTCACTGGTTCTCAACTTTTTTTGTACCAGGACCCTTTTGTAAACTTTGATAGCCAGTCTCGAGCCAGTGCCTCTCATTCCCGACCTACTGCCCCCAGTGTGTGGGGGGGGGGGGGCGGCGGGGGGGGGAGGGTCCCAAGCAGCCCCTTGCAGGCTGGAGCTCTGCCAGCCTGCAAGGGAAAAGCCACCATTTCCCACGTTGTTCTCCTTTAAAGGAGAATCCATTTCTAAAGTTTGTTCACCAGCCGTTCATATATTCTTGTGACCCACCTTAGGGTTGCGACCCAGGGGTTGAGAAACACTGCTGTAAGTAATGTTTTATTGTGGAGGTCAACTGGGAGATGAAATTTCCTTGGCCTGAAGTTCCCCTCAAGGAAGGCCTGGAAGAAAACTGTCCCACTGGCTGCAGCATTTCAGCTACAAAGGTCTCTGCCCTGTGCCAGCTGAGCTTTGGGAGTGTAGAGTGCTTTTATCATGGGGAATGACTTCCATTCAGCTAAAAACACAGGCTTCTCATTCCTCCCCTCAGTAACATAATCAAGGGGAGTGGGGTTGCTACCGGCCTGGGCACTGCCGTTGTCACAGCAGAAGTCGATTGCTCCATTAGTTGGTAGATCAAGAGCTGACAGTGGCCCGGATGCCATGCAACTGCCCTGAGCACGGAGCTGTGTTTCTATGTCCCCGCTCCCTCTCAGAGGACCTTTGGGTGGAAGCCTGGCTCCACCGAGGTCAAGGGCAAAGCTCCTATTGACTTCAGCGGAGCCAGATCATCCCTCTTTATTCCTTAACTTTTGTAAAGCATTTAGGGATGAAATGCTCTGGAGAAGACCCAAGTGTCACTGTCACCCTCAGAGTGGAAAAGGACATGGATTTAAATTGCATGAAGGAGATGGGATGGGGGTTTTGTGAGCCCCCTGTGACAGGAGTCCCCTTTTTGGAGCCCCTCTGCACGTGCAGCTCCGGACTTCTGCAATGGGCCCACTGCCCACCTATTCTCGCCCGCCAGGTCTTGAACTTGTTCGTAAGTGAAGAATGATGACACCTGGCGGGAAGCTGCCCATTTATATGCACCCCGATGGTCGGGGGCGCTGTCTGCAGCTCCCTTCTTCCCCTGCACCGCAGCCCAAGCCTCGCAGTTGTTGCTGGAATAATCCTCCCCCCGGGACATAGTATTGGGTCCCGGCCCCTTCACTCGCCTTTTGGGTCCTCAGCGCCCTTCTCACTCTCGGGCTTTTTACTGTCCCTCGTCCGGGCTTGTCCCGCGCTTCCTGTGCCCGTTGCCCCCTCTGGGGCCTAAGCCGCGCCTCTCGGGCTGGGGTCCGAAACCCCGCGCCTCTCGGGCGCAAACAGCTGTACGCCACTGGCACCGCTCGCTGTGCCCCATGGGCACTGGGAACCCCCAAACTACTGGGGAGCCCCTGTGAGGCCTCCTCACACCCCTACAGCCTCACCCAGTCCTCCAGTATAACAGCAACAAAAATCATGAGCCAAGCGGCTACAACATAAACCAGAAGCCTACCGGCTCGTAACGTACTCATAAGCCCCAAACTCATAGACCCAGCTCCACTCCACGGAGGCTCTGCCTTGCCTCCGTCCAAGTTCCCTTTCCCCTGCATCATTGCGGCCGGTCAGAGCGGCCAGGCTACAACCCTTGACCCGGGCCGCTCAGCTCACCCGCAGAGCGCCTGCGCCTGCGCCTGCGCCTGCGCCTGCGCCTGCGCCTGCGCCTGCGCCTGCCAGAGGGGAACCGAACTCCTGGCTTCCTACCTGGGCTTAAGAAGGGCTAAGCTCCGCCCCTTCCTGGCTCCTGGCTTCCCTGGTTGCTAGGGCAACGGGCACCTGCACAATCTTAGTAACTGGCAGTTGTGCTTCCCCTTTTCAGCCCCTAGGGGTCTGTCCTGAGCTATTTCCACTCTCAGTGGCAGGGTGCCTGAGAGCCCTGTGACACCCCCAAATTCAGTAATGTAAGTTGGGGTGGGGTATCAGGCCCGGGTGCCAATTTAGTGGGGCACCAAAATGGCAAACCCCAGGGAGTCTGCCCCTTGGCAGCAGCAGCAGCCATCTTGTACAGCTGCAGTAGCAGCAATACCCAGGGCAAGCAACAGCAGCTGGGACATTTCTTGATTCCCCAAAACAGGGGGGAACTGCTTGCCCCTTCCACTGCTCCATGTTTGAAGCCCCCTCCCCTCTGGCACTAGCAGCACTTCCCCTACAAGGCCCAAACCATGCATGTAACACCTCAGCCCAAGTGGTTTGAGTGCATCCGCTCTGCCCGAGCAACATTCAGCCATTTGTAGTGCCCAGCGTACAGGATCAGAGCAGGGCAAGCCTTTATTCAGTGTAAAATAGAGCACCCTCTGGGATGCTCTAACTAAGCCAGGCCACTCACAGCCCCTGTCTGGCATCCAGGCACCAGCAGGGTGTAGAGATCTTAGCTGTTCCTCCTCTTCCATGAATGCTCCCTGGACTGAGCTACAGAAGGGGATGCCCTAGAATTGCATCTCCGCCTGTTTCCTAAGGGAAGGCGAACAATGGAGAAGGTAGCGATGTGGCACCGGAGTGACCTGGCAGGAGAAGGAGGTGGCACAGGTCAAGGACAAAGGCACAAGTTTTCCCTACTAAGAAACGTCCCCCTTTGCTTTTACCTGTCAGGGTAATTCTTTCTCTCTCTCCCGTCTTTTCCTGCAGGGAAGAAAAATTCTATCCTGCTGCACAAAGTCCAGCACGACCTTAACTCCGGTGTCTTCAACTACCAGGAGAACGAGATCATCCAGCAGATCGTGCAGCATGACAGGGAGATGGCACACTGCGCTCACAATGTCCAGGCAGCCGCCGCTGCCGCGGCCGCGGCAGCCTCCACGCCCACCCCCGTCATCTGGACTCCGCTGATCCAGGCACCCCTGCAAGCCGCAGCTGCCACCACCTCCGTAGCAATAGCTCTCACCCACCACCCGCGCCTCCCGACAGCCATCTTTCGTCCGCCAGTGTCTGTCTTGGGTTCCTTGGGCCAACAGTCCAGCCAGACCCCGAGACAGCTGAAAAGGCTTCAGTCTTTGATCCCATCAGCTGGGCCGTCTGCAGTAGGTTCTCCATCCAGCACGCCGTCCCAGCTGCACACGCCAGGAGCCGAAACCCCTTCGTCATCTTCCTTCCACATCCAGCAGCTGGCGGGATTCTCGGCCTCTGCCGGCTTGGGCCAGTTCCACCGGTCCTCGATGGGCTCCCCTCCCGCTGGCTCGGGCCAACAGCATTCGAGCGGCACGGCGTCAGCGGGACTGAGCCAGTTTCAGCAGGCGTCTTTGGGATCTCCCTTGGGGACAGCTCAGCAGATGCAGCAGACGCAGCCCCTTTCTGGCGGCACCGTGCCTGGTGGGTTCAGCCAGTTCCAGCAGGCTGCCAGTAGCTCCCCAACAACTTCATTCACCCAGCTCTCATCCAGTTCACCCCCGAATCTCCTCAACCAGTTCCAGCCCTCTCCCAGGCCACCACAGGTGGGACACTTACAGCAGCTCCCAGGAAGTGGGACTCTGGAAGGAATGAACCACTTTCAGCCTCCTCCTTCCTCCAGCTCTCCATCTTCTAGCTTAAGCCAGCTGGCACAAACCTCTGAAGGATCCCCTTCAGCACCGTGCCAAATACAACCAAGTGCATTAGGATCACTAACTGGAACGATAGCCCAGATGCATCAAGAAAGGCCACCTTTTGCCTCCATGTCACCATTACAGCAGTCTGGTGTAGCCTCCCCTTGTTACACCCCTTCAGGCCTTAGTCCTCCTACCCAAAGCCCCGTGGCAGCGAGAACTTTTCAGTGCGGCCCTGCTGGGGCCTCCGGCTCTCACGGATCCCTGCGCATGCCTCAGCCCTCCAGCCCTCCTCCACATGTCCTTCAGCCCAAGAGCACTCCATCTTTGCCACCAGGACGCCTAAGCCAGGACATCAAGTTGATTTCTGCTTCCCAGCCATCTTTGCCCCAAGAATTGGCTCAAACCCTGAGCCAAAGCTCTCCTCACTCCTCCAGAGAATCTGTTTCTAGCTTTTCACCTTTCCCGGGTGGAGGGGCTGGACTTTTTGGGAAGCCTTGCAGCTCAATTCCAGGGCGCATGACTTTGCCACGGCAGATGTCCTCAGGTTCTTTGCCGCACCCGCTAGTGTTTGGGGCCAGTGCTGCTGTCGCTCCCTCCCTGACTGGTGGCGGGAGGAAAGAATCGCTAGTGCTCACGGGGGAGCGAGAACCTGTTAGATCTAAACTACCCTCCAATTTGTGAGGACTTCTCAAAGCTGCTGATGTCACTTGTGCAATTCAGCTTCTGATTAGACTCTCATGAGTCACTTTTTTTCCTTTCCTTTTTTTTTTTTTTTTTTTGGTTTTTTCCCCTTTCCCTTCCTTTCTTTAGGTTTAACTGTGATTAGAGATAAAACAAACAAAAAAGAACAAAAAAAAAAAAAAGATAACCAGGTATTCTTAGAGCTATAGATTTTTGGTCACTTGATTTTATAGAATATTTTAATACACGGAGCATAAGAACAATGAGGAAATGTAATCCAGTGAGGGAACACCCACAAAAGGTGTGCGCCTGAGCTAGACCTTGCGAACGACCAGCCATAGAGCCACCAGAAGGCTTTCCAGTTGAGACCTAGATCCCAGGTGGATGTGGGCAGTGCGAAGGCAGAATGAACCCGGTCCTTAGCTGGTTAGTGGGGGATTGCTCCACTAGAAGTCAACAGAGCTCTGATGACATGCACCAGCTGGAGATTTGGCCCATGAGGCCTGTCGTTGTGGGAGTGGGGATTGGGTCACGGTGCACATCAGACGGGTTCGGATTCCTTCAAGGCTGCAGAGGAAGTATAAGGACAGGGGATCAGCCATGCCAATGCAGTCACCTTTAGGGATGTGGGGAGGGTTGGGCTTTTTCTTTTCTATTCTTGGACTCCTTTGGAAACAACTGACAACCTAGCTAGGGATGTACCTTCACTTCCAACAGCGCTGCTGCTCCAAAACTCTGACCTTCCCATTCCACTAATGCAAAAGCCAATCCCTGTAAAATCTCCATGGAATAGCATCATGTCCCTTCCCCCCCACACACACACTCACATACATACTTCTAAAGGCACCAGCTGCCTATGGGAGGGAGAATATCATCCCACCAGCCACTACAAGAGTGCACAATGTCATGCATGACCAACAGACCACAAGCATTGTGGCTGCCCCACAGCCGATAGCAAGCAGCAGGACACAACTCTTGCAGCCATGCTCTTGGCCTGCAGACTGTGCCCATGGCTCTTCTGGTGCATTCCAGCTGAAGGAAGTCAGAGCAACAGAAGGAAGGAGGAAAGGGGAGGCCCATTAACCTCCCTGTCCCGTGGCCATCTGCGTTGAAGCACCAGAGCACCAAGTAGGAGGTACTTGGAAGGTAGGATGCAGTCCTTCTCCACCCTGATACCCCCTTAGCTCAGGGGATCCTGACCATTGTGGCACTCAGGATTACACAGATGCCATGCCAGGAGCCTGAAGGATCCAACTGATTTGCAACTAATTTTATATCGTTTAAATACACGCACAACACACACAGACAAACAAACACACACGTATGCTTCTCCTGCAATAGAGGAACAGAAATCATTTGCTTAATTTCACCAGCAATAATAGCCTGCAGCTGATCAGCTTCAGTTCTGCCCTGCACAAGGGCAGCACGGTCAGACATGTTTGGCCCTGGCAGGATCCTGGGGCTGTGTTTTGGGCTCCCCAGATTTCAGGCAGTCAAGGTGGGGGGGGGAGAGGATGGGATGCCACTGGGTGTGCCTGGCACTGAGAAGCCACAGCCCCTTCCTCAAGAGCAAATCACCTCCCCCACACCCACTCTCACCCCGCTCCTTTTCCCCTTTCTTTGGCCTTTCTTCCTCTTTCTTTAACCAGTAGGTGTTTCTGGCCACGTCACTGTACAGAGCCTGGTGCTCAACCCTTTGCTGTCACAGTCCCCACCTCCCTCTACCCCTGTGTATCCCCAACTCCTTCCAGCACGCCAGGGACAGTGAGAGCATGCAGGACATCCAGCATCAGTGCCAAAACAACAGCAATGACCACAGGAGTAAGGGTCCTTCTGCCTTTCCCTGCCCTTCCCCCTCCCCAGAACACTGGCTGACTATTGATTTTTATACCGAATCATTTGCAAAACTCTTGACATGTGCCTGTATCTTGAATGTTGCTGCAAGTGTAACCGGGCACTCCTGCTTCATTGTGCTTTGGTGGCTCGGAATAAAGATGTAATCAGCTTCGGTCTTCCTTAAAGGGTCAAGGGAACTCTAGAAATTTTTTCTACTAACTAAATACAGCTGTATCTATATGTGTGTATATACGTGTATATGTATATATAATAATATACACAGCTATACACATATATAATATACACATATATAATATATACATATATAAATATATCCTAGTTTTACAATACATGTCAGTTTTGACTCTCCTGTAGGGGCACTTGGCAGGCAATGACTATAGTGTATAGACCCTACTTTCCAAAATATGTACAGGTTCATCCACCCATCTTGAGACGAAGGCCCATTTGAAAACAGGAACCAACTGACGGAGGAGGGGGGGAAGCAGACCATCACAACCCCCTGCCCTCAAGAATGTAGGACAAGACCTAGAAGAAACATTCAGAAGATCTTTTTTAAACTTATTTTTTTTCCCCTTCTAGCCACGTGCTGGACAGACTGACGATCATCTGGAGAGACTGGGCTGGGGGAAGCTGTCTGGGGTTGGGGAAGGGCAGGAAATGGGCGGGAAAGGTCTCCTGCAGACCAGCCACACCAAGTTTTTGTGGAGGAACATACAGCAACTGCTGTTTGGTACTTGAATTTCCACCCAAACCTGCAGATGCTCAGACATGCAGAGAGGCACAGATGCACCCTGAAGGCTGTGGCTGGGGGACTTGTGTCCATCCACCAGTTTGGTGACCATTATCCATTTCGCTGGGTTCCTTCTTTTTGATTTTCTAGGGGATATTGTTTGCTTTCCGATTCTTAGCAGTGCGGTAGCAAATATTGAGTTACTCCGACTGGACCGCAGTCAACAATAGGCTTGTCTCAGTAGTTGGAACTATAACTAATTTTTCCCTTTTTTTGGTGAGGGGTGGGAGAGCTGTAGGAGTGGGGTTTGGAATATGAAACAGACACAATAAAATAAATTAGTAAATAAAAAAAGTCCCTCTGTCTTGCTCTTTGATTTGACTGCTGGACCTCGGCTCACTGGAGAAGCCAAAAAAAGATGGGTATGCTCTTCCATTTCACCTCCTCTCTTCCCCACTGGCCCTACTTTCTGGGAGGGCAGAGGGGAAGCGTTCCTTGCCTCTTCTGCCTTGCCTGTATTTTTCCTGATGACGCGTGTGACCTGAGAGGGATTTCCATGTTCTTTGCAAGAAAATAAAAGCAGCTGTCCTCTGGAGAACAACAGCCAAAGGCAAGCCCGGGACTTGTAAGTCTACCACACAGAGACAACAGTTGCTTATAGACCATTTGCTTTGTCTTGCTGGCGATCCTAGAAAGCACCAGCTAAAACTCTCAGCCCTGTGGGCAAGGGATGCTGGGAAATATATAGCCATAGACAGTCCCCGTCTCATGCTTGACATATTTATTTTATTTATTTAGCAAATGCAAATCTGCAAAGCCAAGAAATAGCCTCCTCATTAACTGAGTTCAAAGTTATCAATCCACCTCTTAGTTTGTAGAGGAAACACGCCACACTGATGTGCAGCATTTTTTATATCTCTCCACAAGTGCAGGATGGGTTAGCACTGAAGCCCCGGTGGTGAAGATGGTCTGCGCAGGGGTCTTGGCCTGTCCTGACCCTATTTGGCAAAGAACCACTCTCGCCGTGATAGTTCAAAGCCAGCAAGTTGATGAGTGGGGTTTGTCACAAGGAACTTGTTTGTGACTGCCCGTGAGTCCCATTCCTTGATCCAGAGGGCTTCTGCAAAGAGATCCTGGTCAGGGAGGTACCTCCATAAAGGGCGTTGTGAAGAAAGGTGAGCCTTGTGTGGAGTGAACAGGTCACTGTAGCAGTACCAGCCTTAGGGAGGGGCAAACCAAGCGACCGCTGGGGCCCCACACTTTATACAAATAAAACTTAATTACACTGAATATTTGTATTATCAATATTGCATTAAGATACTTTAATTGCAGTTTCAGGGATAGGGCAACGTGAAATTGAAATAAAAAATGTCTGACTTGCTTATAGGTCATCAAAATTAAGCCTCTAAGGGGCCCCAAATGACTCTCTTGCCCAGGGCCCCAATAACCCTACGGCCACCACTGATCACAGAGTGGAAGGTAAGGTGCAGCATGGATGTTTTTGACCAACTTTTGGGTCATCATCAGATGACCGTCTTGGTATGCATGGTTGCATTCAGCGGTGTCAACAAAATGTATATGTGACAATGACTTTTGCCAGACCGTACTCTGCTGCTGAGTATGATAGGGCAAGAGCTGAAGTCTGGAGTGCTGCAGCTGCAGCTCCCCATTTTGATCCAGCAAGCTTGGCTAGCAAGTTGTTTTGGGACTTGACCTTTACTGCTGTTTTCTTTAGATGTTCCCGGAAAGTCAGGCTGCTATTTAAAGACACTTCCAAGTATGTTGGGCAGGGATTATGCTTTAATCTCTGACCACCCATATAGATGTTAGGTCCTTTTATGGCACTGTTACTGTGGACATAAAATACACTGGATACAGTTTTGGTAGGACTTGGCATGAGCTGCCATGTAGTGCAGTGGTCTGCCTTGTGCTCAACATAGAAAGCAAACAAATGCTGGGAGCAAGGAAGGAGGCTCCTGTGGGGCTGCTTGATGCCAAGGAAGGGAACTGTATATTTTTTGAGGCTGAAACAGTCCTCCAGAATTTTAAATTTCATTGCTTTCTTTTAAAGGAAGGAAGTTCTTCTGTGCCTCATGCATGTGGATCCGTCTCTAGGCGTGCAATGCTTCTTGGGAGTGTGAGGCTGCAGCGTATGAGGGCATGTCCTCATGCCTTTCCCAAGTGCAGGTACAGGCTAGCTCCCTGGCACACATGCTGAGAAGCCACCCACCCCCTCCCTCTCTGTCTGCATGTACCAAACCTGGAAATGGGGCAGTGGTGGGGGTGCATGCACCCACAGGGCAGCTTCACTGCTGCTTTTGCTGTGTGCAGAGCAGGAGCAGGTGGATGGGATTTTCTCTGCAGTGCTCCCTGGAGTGCCATGGACATGGTGCAGACATGTTTGGAGCTCCCACCTACTGCCTGTAGCAGCAAGATGGCACTCACCAGTCAGCCCCTGCCATATTGCAGCCTTTCCTGGCACCAGAGTGTGAAGAGTTGACTGGTTAGTCCATTCAGCGAGTGGGTTCTCCCTGCCTGGCACTTGTTTTCTTGCCTCGGCCTTTGGGTATTTCCAGACATACTATTTTGTCCCGTGACATGCCCGAGACCCACTGCTTCAGAGAAAGCCTGATTCTGCACGCAAACTGATGCAAACTGCGCCGCGTGCAGTTGTCTGAGCGGCGAAATGCATGTCAGCACACAGAAAATGACCGTGTGTGCTTTTGAACTAAAGCACCTCCAATGTGTTTTAGTTCAAAAGCGCACTGCTGCCATTTTCTCAGCGCTGACGTGGACTTCACTGTTTATGTAATTGCAAACGTTGCAGCGCTGGGCGCTTTTAAACACGCCCGGCACTGTGACGCTTACACGTGTAAAAATGCCCTTTAGTTTCTTTTTGGTGCTACACAGTGCCTTTGTGTCTAATGGTCAAACAAGACCGTTCTAGCTTTAAGCCTTGATGTCTTGCAGAAAGCACATCCCACTACCCGATGGAGCCATTCTTTGTTGCTTGGGGCAGCGCCACAACCTGGGACTGCTGCTCCAGATGTATCCTGCTCATGTTCAGCCTACTGCAGGCAGTCTCTGAAGGAAGCATCAGCTTCAGAAAGACCTGCCTCTGACTTCCAGTAAGGACTCGCCTCAGATATCACACTACTTCGCCACATTTGGAAGATGCCCGTAGCAAGAGAGCATCTGAAATGCCTGCAGTCTGCCCACCTTGGTCCTCAAATCCACGTTTGGCACCGGAGTGGACCTGGGAGGAAGAACTTTCCATTAGAAAACTGCAGCTGCCCTGGGACCAAATTGCTTTATGACAGTTTGTTACCTTCAGCTCTAGGTAAGAGCTGGCAACCGACATCCGATAGCCCGTCTGTCGTGTTGAGGATCCAAGTGCTGTTCTGAGAGAAATCCATGGCAGCAACCACTCTTTTCTCTGAAGCAGGACAGACCACAGTGAACTAGAGTCATGGGGCCCCAGACTTCTCTATGCCATGAGCCCAAAGCCCAGACTGCCTTGGCTAGTTTGAGGGGCTAATTCTTTGCTCTAGCTCATACTGGAGACCATTCGGATGGCAAAGCTTCCTACTACCAAAGACTCCTCACCAGCATCGGTATCCTGGGACCAGATCCAGGACTGGAGTCAAAGACAGGACCACCAAACCTGCTGCTGATGTGCTGGCACTGACCTGCTGGCACTGCCCTGGTTCCCAGTGCTGGCACTGATCTCTCTGACACTGCAAAGGATTGAGCCCATAGCACAGACCGTTTCCTGTCCCATCCCTGAGGGTTCAGCAGCATCTGAAGAACATAATAATTACTGCCTCCTTCGCTTTCCCTGCTCACGTTCTTCCCAGGATCTTGCAAACGCCTTTCTCAGGCTATCCACCTTCTCTTCCAAGGCATCCTTGAGTAGATCCCTCCTGGATCAACATGAACAAACTGCAGGGGCATCTTAAGATTGTACACCTGCCCCCCCTTCCCCTGACTTAAAGCAAGTGGTTTCCACTTGCCCATGCTAGGCAGACCTTTCCTTGAGCCTTGGAAGCTTCTCAGTCCTGCCTCCTTCACTACCCCACGTCCTAATTCAGCATTTGGACTTCCTACACCTAAGCCTTTTCTAAAAGCTGCCTTCCCTTTTGTTCTTCCCACGGGCAGCCTCAATTCCTGTTACCAGTTAGGCTTCCGCCTAGGCCAAGCAGAGAAGCAGACTTCCTAAAGAGATCGAAGAGGACAAGGAGGACGTAGAGGCCCAGGAGAAATATCTGTAGGCTGCTTCCCACCAAGTTCTCCTACCCATTTCCATCCAGATCCCGCAGAAACCACAAAGGGCATCCCAGACTCACCCCTGGCAGCATCCAGCTTCCTTGAGCAGCAATGACCAGGCTCTTGGCTCCTCCAAAGCCACTGAGGCACAGCTGCGAGGTGAATCACCTTGTTCTGGGCACTGGTTGGGCTGCCCCTATGTTTCTGCTCCCAAGACTGCAACAGGCTGGGGGGTGGAGGGAGCTGTGCTACTGCCACCTTCCCACCCGCATGCTGTTGCCCAGGTTTGTGAAACATAGAGCAGCGCCAGCCTTGCTTGCTTCAGGAGAGGCAAGATCACAATGTCCAGGGGTGCTGGCATGTTGGAGGCCTGGGACATGCTTTTCTGTGTGTCAGTGAGGGTGGAGCTGCTAGGCTCCCTCATCCCAGCCTGAGAAGGTAACAGCCTGCAGAGACCTGAGTGGAGAAGCAGCAGCTCCTAACATCAGTGGGTTATGGCCAAAGCCCTGGTGTGGAGTCAAGGTAGGCACAATGCCTCATCCCCACTGCTACCCCTGAGCCCCTACCCCAGGGGAGATTGTGTGGTGCTGGTTCTGGCCACACCACATGTGACACGATTGTTGTTGCTCTGCTTAATTATCTGCCTGCTTCCTTGATTGCATTTCATATGGAGATTGAGCACAGCAAACCCACAACTTGGAGGCAGCAATCATCCCCAAGCTGCGTGCCTCCTCTCTGCACAACCACGGGATGAGGATGGGCAGCGTCCTACTGTGCTCCCCATTTGGAGCTGAGCGCCTGTTGCAGATGACAACGTGGTGGGACAGATAGAAGCCAAGGAAACCCCCTCCTCCCATCACCACCACTGCCCAGTTAGTGATACCAACTCCCAAGGATGCTCAAGTCTGAAATGCTGCAGGTTAAGCCACAGCTGCCAGGGCCAGGCTGTTGGATGGAGATGGAGGGATGCTGAAGGTGCTCCTCCCAGTACCCTACCCACTCATGCGTGCCTTTTATACTGCAGCAGGGCAAGCCCCTTATAGGGCAGCCTCTGTCACACACCCTGTGTAAGCCCAGACTCTGCCCTGTGCTGAGAAATGCTCCCACCACTGGGCTCCAGTGAGCGTAGGGGACTGGGAGTCAGAGCTTTTCCTGCTGACCTCAGACAAGTCAGGTCACCTCTCCAACCCTCTGGTTCCCCATCTGCTCCCCTGCAGCCATTCAACAGTCAAGTCAGTGCTTTGCAAAGGCTGGCTGTTTCTCCTTTACCTGCCACCCACCAGCACCATTATTACCCTGAGCCCCGGCATCCGCCTTCTTCAGCCCCTGGGAACTGGTGAAGCCCTTGTTCTAGCCACTGGGAAACCTTCAGCGCTGCGGTCCTTAATCCTGCCCAAAACAATGGCTCTGCTCAAGTCCACGGCTAGTTTAGTTTCTGCTGGCACTTGACTGTGGAGGGAACTGAAGTCTCAGAAATGAGGCAGCCTCGAGCTGTATTTTAACTGGAGAAACCTGGAGCTGGACTGAACAACCCGGCGCCCAGTGACCATGAGCCTTTCTGCTCCCCATTGAGCGCCCACCTGTGTCCGCAGGTACAGGCTGCGTTAACAGCAGGCCCACCGCCCCAGCCCAGTGAATGATACCACACCAGTCTCTGCCCAGGGACCCTTGCTGCTCACCCCAGGGGAAAGCACGGGCACAGCTACTGCTTGGCTTTTTGTCCCTTAAGTCAGGGGTCAGCACCATTTTGCAGCTCAGGGCAATGTGGGTGGGGGAGGGGAGAGCACTTTTCTTAGTGCTTGTCTACACTGTCTCCATTTGGCACTTGAGGAGAAACAATATCCACCTCTGCTCCTGCCCACCAGGATCATTCCCACTTTGCATGCACCAAAGGTGAGAAATGGCAGTGGGAACATGCCTGGTGGGCCCCTCAGGCACCCTGCCATGCGTGCATGTCGAGCTGTGCTGTTTTACTTCCTTCCTGGGTGGTGGCACACACCAAGAAAAGCATGGGGTTTGCTGCTCAGAGGTGGCTTTGGCCTGGCACAGAAGGGTTGTACTCAGTTGTCGCCCAGCAGTGTTGGTTCATGGCATGCTCCCTGTCCCCAAGCAGCTGGGATTCCCACTGCCTATAATTAGCTGCCACACACTGCTTTAAGCAAAGAAGTACATGCAGCCTCTGCCAGCAACTAATAGGATCCGGAATGAGCTGCTTGACATCTTCTAGTGGAGATGTCAGTGTAGCTGCAGCTGTTGGCCAGCTGTCCCACTTACACTTGGTTTTGCTTGAAAAATGCCTGCGTGGAGGGCTGGTGTGTGCGTGCCAGCTCCACTGCCATCTCCATGAAAGCCAAGTCTGCCCCACATGCATGCTTATGCACACACATCTCTGCAGCTGGAGGAGTGGTGGGGGGGGACAAACACTTTATGGCTAGTGACAAGGCTTCAAAACGTCCAACACGATCTCCTTCCTGCTTCCCCCTGGGTCAACACCAAAGACCAAAATAATTTTTAAAATCAGAGAATATTTTACAAAAATAGTTTGTGGGTAACTTAATTTGGCCTCTGCTGGAGGAGAACGGGCACTCAGGTAACAAAGCCTTAGTTTTTCTATGCACTTTTTTTTTTTCCTTTAACAAACACTGACACGTGGTCTCACAGTGCCATCACACACCAGGCTCAGGGGCTGTAAACTAAGCCCTGTAGATTATAAGATGCCAGCCGCAATCCCATGAGCTGGCAGCAATAATGGGTGTCGCATCATTGGGACTCTCATTTCAGTGTGCTCTCCACAACTTTCTCCGCTCACCATCCCATGTTTCCCCAATGAGCTCTATCGTGTCAAGCACTGGAGACATTTGAGCTGAGGGCAAGTGGTGCGGGGTGCAGGGAGGGCTTCACTGTGAAGAGATGATGGAGGAGGAGGCCAGGCCGAGGAACACTCCTGACCTCAGTGCAGCTCCACCCTCCGGGCTGTATAAACCTGACTCCTTCCCTCTTCCTGAGTAGACACTGTTGGACCTTGGCAATGAAAGCAGCTTTTGTGAGCACAGCACGGCCTAGCTGAAGAGCTGGTGCACGTTTAGAGGCAGGCACTTCCACCAGATTGTGATGGGGAGCAAGGATGGTAGGTTGATCCCCCCAAACCAAACGGTCAGGAGAAGGCAGGGCACAGTCACAATATAGAGACTAACTAAATCAGAGCCACATTTGCTTTTGTAAACAGCAGTTGACTTCATCAGCTGCTAAGGAGGGCATGCAGGAAGTCAGCACAGAGGGCAGAAAGCAGTACAAGGGGTAGGGCCGGTGGCGGGGAGGAAGAGGCACTGCTGGGAGAGGCAAGGTAAATAGAAGAAGGAAAACCAAAGCAGTACAACTATTCATGCAGGGTTGTTGGGATTATAATCCAAGCAATGAGATAAGCATCCACCAGTGAGTTTACACTGGCCGTCAGCCTTGCTGCCTCCCAGCAGACCTGGGAGCGGCTCTCAAGGCTTCGACGTGGTAACTCTGGAGCACAGCAGGCCTCAGGCCCAGGCTGCCCAGGTACACCGCTGTGGGCTTGGGAGGGAGGGAGGAGTGTGCCACGGGGGTGTATCCATGCGAGGGACTTCACGTTCGAGGGCTGGGGGTTGTGACTCGTGGCCAGCACACGGCCAGGCATGATTTGGAAAATGGGGATCTCTGGCACCTGCTTTTCAGCCAGGAAGTAGATTGCATAGGGATGTGATAGCAGATGGACGTTGGTGCTGCCAAGCCTGCTGCACCCACTCTGCCCACCACGTGGAAAATTGCACCTGTTGCATTGGGAGGGCGGCCACTGATCTGGGCGTTTTTCTCCGTGCCCACCAGATGGCAGCCGGGCTCCACGCTTCGCCCAGGCAGAAGGGCATTTCCCGGCTGTTCCTTGAGCTCTGCCTTGGCAGCGGGATAATGTCCAAGACATCTCCAGCCCCACGCTGCGATGACATGTCTTAGCGGTGTGCCCACCAGCTGCCCCTCTCCCCCTCTCTGTTGGCAGGGGGGTGCTGAGTTGATACACCGCCCCCGGAAAGATGCCTCGGCGCCTGGGTCTGTGGGGCTCTGCCACCATCCATGATTACCGTTAATAATAACGAGCTGAAAATTTGGGGCTTTTTGTTTTGTTTTGTTTTTTCCTCTCTAGAAACGGATGGCAAAAATGGGATCCTGCAAAGAGGTAAAATACTAGTCGCCATGGCAACACAGTGGTGGGTGCTGTTTAGGGTTTAATCGCTGCTTGACGAGGGCTGATTAAAAACAGGGCTGAGTGGCAGGAAAATTAGCAGGTGACAGGGCCGCCTTGTCCAACCTGTCACTCTGTCTTCATTGGGTTCATTAGAGCCTTTTCATCTTGCCAGCTCCCCGGCCCCGATTGGGCCTGCGTTGCAACGCAATTAAAGTTGTGTGGGGAGGGAGGAGACACCTGGAAAGATCCCGTGAGGGCAGGCTGGGAGGGAGAGGAGCTGCTGTGAGCCGACGCAGCTGGAAGAGGTACGGTCGATGGGAAACTCCAGTCTGAGCACGGATCCCAACTGGGGCCCAGTCTCTGGCTGTGCAGATATGACCCCTTTGCTGTCCTTCTGCCATGCAGACATTTGCCATCCCTGAGCAGTGCCAGCTGCATGCCACAGCATGAAGGGGCCGTGCCAGAGTTTTTGGGTTCAAAGCAGATGCTCATGCTGGACCCTGATGAGGAGTTTGCCCCTATCACAGAGACAAATCACTGCCCCTTCTCCACCATTATGTTGGGCCTCAGTAGTTGCCCTCCACCTTAGAAAGGACTGTACGTCCATGATACCTGTATGTGTACGGTGGTCTGTGGAAAGGCTGAAAGGCATATTGGTCCTCTGTTGTGCACTCAGACCTCTGGGATGAAGCTGGTGTTCGGCTCCCCTTTCTCCCAACTCATGGGCTTCTGCTGCCTGAGCTGAAAGGAATTGCTCTCAGCAGCTCAGAGCTGGGGCTTATGGCTGTTGACCACTGCTGAATCCATCCAGCACGGGCAAGGATGTCCTGTTGGCAACATGGCCCAGTATTGCCAGGGCCTACTCCACAAGTCACCCCAAACGCCAGCATAGCTGTGTACAAGATGCCACATTCAACCCTGAGCTCAGCAGCGCAGCTCCATGAAGTGCCATTGCCATGAAAGCTGAACGCTTGCCAGTATGTCACTTGGTTTGGGTCTAGGTCTTACCTCCAGGCTTGCGGCCTCTCTGCTCTTTTGCTGGGCCCAGAGGAGCTATTTTTCCCTTCACTGGATGCTAGGGAGCTCCTGCCCTCTCCAGTTCCTCTCGCACCCCCTTGCTGCATGCTGGGGAAACCCAAGTACTGCACCTGGTATTAGATGGAGGATGCTTAAGAGGCCCTCTCAGCCCTGCCTTCCTCAAGACTCCTGCCCCATTTTCTCCCACTTCCCCCCCATCACTCCACACCAAACCAAGCTGCTTCTTCAACCAGACCCAGGCAACTCTGGCTCTACCCACTCCAAGGCATTTGCTTGCCTTCAAACCAGTGCAGACCCTGTTCAACAATCCTATTGTACAATTGACCTCCCTGTAACACTCAGTGCATGGCTGGTCTGCGTGCCAGGCTGCTACTGGCCTTGACCAAGCAGTGCCCTTGACCACAACCATCCTGGTGCAGCGGTGGTGGCTACAGCAGGTGCAGGGTGAATTGCTGCTCTTTTCTCAGACACAAATTCAGCTTTCCCTGCATGGGGAAACCTCAAGGTGGGGAAGGGAGGGAGTGGGCCAGACACATTCTCACTGCTTCTCCTGTTCCCTCTTTGCTGCAGTTTCTGGGGAGATGGCTTTAAAGCTGGCATTACTGGGTCACAGCCCATCAACCCAGCCTCATTCCCTCCAGGAGCCTACCTTGCTGTCCCAGGATTGCACCTAAAGCTTGTGGGAATCATGCTTATAGAGCGCAACCTTAGAGAGACTCACCCCTTCAGCTGCACCTGGCCCCCCTGCCAGCATCCTGCTGTCAGGGGGTAACATGGATGGGTTTGAGCAAGAGACCCACTTCTGTTTAGCTGGGCACTTGGCTGCTCTGCTTTCACTGGGTCTGACTGGGCCAGCCCAATCTAATGTGGAAATGTGGGGCCAAAGAAAGCACCGCAGTGAGAGGGCTGAATTGTATGCTGGCACCTTTTGAGGATAACCTTGTGGGAGACAGGAGCCTGAAAGTGCCAGGGAAGAGCCCTGTGGAGGAGGAGAAGGGGCAAGGCCTGCATAACAGGGCAAGGAGAGCCGCCAGGGCTCTGGACATCACGCCTGGTGTCGGGAGAGCAGCTGCAGCACTGCAGCCGGCAGTGTAAGGGCAGCTAAATCATCTTCTCCCCCACTTTCCTCATGAGCAACCAGGCTGAGATCCACGGGCTGCACATAGTCCCCATATACACAAAGCCCAGAAACATCTGGACATGGAGCCATTCGTTTGCAGGGCCTAGTGACAGCTGCTCAGGAGCTTTGGGCAGGGGGAGACACACCACGGTGTGCTCTTTAACTCCAAGGGATGGTCTGAGCAGGTGGGCAAGGCAGGACTTTCATTGAAGCCTGGATGATTTTGGCACAAGCCCATTACTTCCCCACCTCCCCATCTGTCAAAGAGAGGGGATGGTATTTGCAGGTCTGATGGGGACTCATGACAGGCAACACCAAGGCACTGGACTGGGGCAATGAAGGCTTTCAGCTGGGCCACTAATCTCCTCCTAATTCCCAGGCAAGTCATTGCCCCTTTCACTGAGTCTGTGCATCCATGCCACCCGTCTCCAAGTGCCGAGGCTAAGCAAGGGCACCGCAGGGCTGCACGGCATTAGCGACAGGCTGCACAGAGCTCCGAGCACCACCGAAATTGTGAGACAAGGAGGAGGAGGGCACCAAAGGCAACCATTTAGGACACCAGCATTTCTGCTCGCCCACAACACACACAGCCAGAGGGCTGGGGGAAGGGCATCTGTCTTCTCTCCTTTCCAGAAATGGCTTCGAGGCAGGAGGAGGTGCTGCAGCCTGCGGTCTGAGAGCCAGCAGGAGCTGCAGAGGAGAGGGTGTTCAGGGCAGGCCAGCTCAGCATGGGGAGACAGCAGCCAGCCCCCACACGGCTGTGCCAGGCCACAATCTCTCTTGTGGATGGTGGGAGTCTCCTCCCCAGAGCATGCTGCAGCTTTGATGTTACATAGCTGCTGATAAGCTTTTGAACCTCTCTCCAGGGTCAGGGGCAAGTGCGGGAGAGGCATGGGCACGTCAGAGTCCTAGTGGGCATCTCCAGCCTGAGGAGGATCAGTAAAGCTGCGTGCAGGCCCCCGAGACGGAGATGCATGTAAGGAGCACATGACAGAGGGCCAAGACTGGGGGATGTGGGCAGAAAGCGCCCAGGACTAGAGGGGCAGAAAGGACCCTGCAGGTTGGGATGGAGCGGGGTGGGCACCGGGAGCAGCTGCGTGGGGAGCACCTCGAGGCCCCTTGAGCAGCAATGGGCTTTGCCTCCACGCTCCCATCCCCCCGCGCCTCGCTCACGATGAGGTAATGCAAGAGGGGAAGCCACTTCTCCTAAGACAATAGCTCCGCTGCGCTGCAGAGGATCCCGCTCTGGCAGGAGGAAGCCCGTGCCCTTGCCTCACCCGGAGAAATTGGCCAGATGCCGTTGCCATGGCAACCGGGCCTGCAGAAGAGACAGGTTGCTTAAATCTGGCCTGGTGCTTTCTTCATGTGGGAGCAAGAGCAAGCTCCCAAGCTCGCGCTCAGCGTCTTCCTCAGCGCCGCAGAGGCAGAGCCGGCAGCAGTGGCAACGAGCAAAGGACGCAGTCCCTGACCCTGCCCGGGAGCCCCGGGTATACGGAGCAGCAGGAAGGGCCAAGATCAACGTGAGCAAAAGCACCCCCCTAGTCCTGGGTAAGCTCGAGGACCCATCGCCCCTGGGGGAAGGGGTAAAGCTCCTCAGGGTGGAGTGTGACCCAGAGCTGATGGGGCAGAAGGCAAGGCCAGACAGAGACTAGGGCTATGGCACTCGTGCTGCCTGTCCGTGGCTCCGATGAAGGTGGCGCTCCTGCCGATGGTGCTACACACCGCTCTAGTCTCCCCCCCAGAACAAGTCGTTTGCAGAATCCAGACAGCCGTTTGTGGGGGGTGTCTGGATCACCACGTGGGAGAAAGTGGAGAGGGCCAAGCTGTACAAAGCAAAATGGTTCAGAGGCAGAGGGATGCCAGACGTCCTCCTCTTCCTCTGGGCCAAGGACATGAGCCGGGTTTGCAAACTGGCAACGGGTGGAATCCAAAACAGCAGATCTGAGCCTGCTCCGCGCTCGAGTCTGCTCCGCATGCGAGCTGAGGTGCCTGGCACTGCGGCGCATGTATTTGTATAGATGGCATAATGCGCATCAGTGCTGAGAAAATGGTGGTGGTGCGCCTTTGAACTAAAACCCCTTTCGTGTGTTTTAGTTCAAAAGTGCACCTCTGTTTTTGCCATTTATATAAATGCATGCACTGCAGCACTGGGTGCTTTTAAAAGTGCCTGACTCAAGCATGTGTACAAATGCCCCATGGGTGCATTTACATGTGCTTTAGTTAATGCACATTAAATCTAATACCTCCACTGTGAGGTACTAAGAAAACGGGTGTTTGCCTGACTTAATATGCATTAACTAAAGCGAACACTTTTAAAGTGAGGCTTAATGCACATTGACCTATTTTAATGTGCATTAAATAAAAGGCACATTTTTTAATGTGATGCTTTAATGCGAATTAAATAGGCTAATGAGCATTAAAGTGCACGTGTAGATGTGCCCAATGGTTCAACATGGTGAACTCCACCAACACGTCAGGGGGAATCCAGTCCCAACCCCTTGGAAGGGGGTAGGGTGGAGTTCAGGGGACTTGGGTCAGACATGCTGAGCAATGTGTCTTGAGTACGTAACATGGAGGTGAGAAGCAAGGAAGGCTTTTTGTGCATAAGATCGTTCACTGGACCAACTGCAGAGGCGTCTAAGGTGATCCCAACTATGCCCTCGGTCCAATGAAAGACCTCGCCTCATGCCTAATTCCTGGACAACAACATCACTCCAACCCTACCAGGTCTTGGAGGTGGCAGCCATGTGCACACAGCCCTCCCACTCCCTGATCAGGGCTCACAACAGAGTGGGAGGAGGAGAAATATTTCTGATGGGGCCAGGAGGCTACTCTGAAGGCATGGCCTTGGCCGTGGCTATTGAGAAGTCACAGCAGTTTCTCTCTTGGTCAGCAGACAGTGCTGCATCACCACGGCTAACCTTGCTTCCCAGGCCACAGAAATGCCCTGCTTTGGGCTGAGGCAGTCCTGGGATGGGGAAGGAGCCAATGATTTCCCCTTGAAGTGCGAGTTCCCCTGCAACTCCCGAGTCCCAGCCAAGCTGGAACTGCCAGCAGCAAAGTGATGGCCTGGCAAATGGGTCATCCAGCTCCAGACCTGTTTGTGCAAACCTAAGCTGAGTCTGGGGTCATCCAGACTGTGAGAGCTCGGAGCAGAGATGCTGACCTCTCCCGGCTTCAGTGTCCATTTCATTTGCTATTGGGTTTGATGCAGAGCGCAAAGGTGCTTCCTCAGCCTCAACGACAGGAGGAGACCTTTTCTATCCAGGTTTCTAAAATGACTAGGAAAGACAGCCATCAGAAGTGACACAGGCCAGAAAACCCCAGCGGCAAACCAGCAGTCTGCGGCAAAGGAGCACATGACTTTGGCTTTCTTGAAGCACTTTATGTGCAAGGGTTAAGAGATTTGTGTCTGCTAAGAGTAAATGCTCCTTAATTCCCTTCAGCAGTGAAGGAACAGGTCACCGATGCTGCAGACTACATCTGCCTGGTCACCTCATTTTTTCGGTCAGGGAAATACAGGCAGTCCTCGGCCTTATGACAAAATTGGTTCCTGAAAACCGCATATTAAGTTGAAACATCGTAACGTAGAACCGATTTTCTCATAAGAAACATTATAAATGGGGGATTGGTTCCTGAACCAAGGCCCGATATTTCACCAAAAATTCTGGGGTATTTCACCAAAAATACCCCAGAATTTTGTACTTGATCAATTATAGATGAGTAATATAGCTATATTAATATTGTAAATAGCAGTCATATTGATTTGGAAGGACTTCTTTGAGGTGACTTTGCTGGACTTTGCTGGACACCACCACAGGAGGGGAAGACTTTCAGAAAACCCTGCTCTACAGAGCTGCCAAGGAATATGGTTAATTTGCTCTCTCGTGCAGGAGTCAGCTGGCTGGGCTCTGAGGAAGGGACATCTAAGGAAGGCATCTAGTGATGAGGTGCTTTAAAATGGGGCTTCTGGGGCACCACTCTACCTCCCTAGACACGTCATGCCTTGAAAAAGCCTGTATGGTCCTTCACACTCATTAATTTTGCACAACTGCACAATGGCTTAAGGGGCTAGGAGCTACCACAAAAATGTTCAGGTGCAATCAGAGAATCAGGAGCAGCGCCTCATTGTCAGTGAAGACAGGAAATTGAACCAGGAGAGCAAAATACGACCATGTACTACGTATGTCAGCCAGCGACCTGCAGAGAAGGTACACTTTGTTGTCCCCTACGTCCTGCCTATGGGGAACAGCCAGCCAATTTGCATTAAACTCAGCCTTCATGGCTTCTGGTCAGTGTTAAGGTGTTTGGGGACACTCTGTAAATGGCTGGTGTATTTTTCGCCAGCACAGTGCTAAGACTGCTCTGTGGAGCAGGGTGGGAAGCCACATGTGTACTCATAATAGCTGGAGAGAACGACTGTCAGTGCTGGTCAGACCTCCCAGCTCCCAGCTGCTTCTCTGTGCCTGCCTTGCTGCCCCCACAGGGGACCAAACCAAGCACTGCCCTCAGGGATCCCCTGGACATTCCTGTCCAGGGGAGGAAGAAATGTTTGCAGGAAAACCAGGAGAGGGGGACCAGAGACAGGTGGTGCAGAAGCAGAGAAATGGAAACTGAAATGAAGAAGTATACAAATGTTCACATCCACTGCAGCAAGGGCCCACAATACATTACAATGTTAATGCAACTGCTTTCAGGGACTCTAAGTGCAGGAAGGAGAGGTATCAGGCAATGGTGCCATGGCACCCCGGTTGAGAATCACGGCCCTGGTTTTAGTCTTTGGTACCTGCTCCCGGACAACTTGCTCTGCACCACATCATATTAAAGCCTCTCCATCCTGTTGAGTCATCACCACCCAAATCTCTGCTCACATCTCCTTTTGCCATCAGGCCTACCCCAGCCCCAGCTTTCCCTGCTGCAACATTGCCCCACATCCCACCTGACAAGGATCTCTCTCTTCTTCAGCTCCCACATCTTCCCAACATTACCAGCTGCCTCCACCAGTTAGTCCTATGCATTTGCCTGTGTTAGGACCTGCTATTCAGAAGCCCTGAGCACTGACGACATCCTTTGAGTTCAATGGTTTGTCATCGCATCCAAACATTAGGCCCTTCAGCACAGAGGCTCTTCGCAGGGGTAGGACCATGTTGTGCATCTGTGCTCTGCACGGCACTGTGTCCATGTCCAGTGGGGTAGAAACTCCTACTCATTCAAGCTTGTGAGTTGGAAAGAGAAGGCGAGTCCCAGAAACATGCAGGCCACTTTTCTAGGAAGTATTGCACCAGTTTAACTTAACTCAGTTTTCATACTGGTTTACTTAGACTGGGGAAAACCCGTGTGAATACTTTTTTTTTCAGATTAAGTATGACTTTTTATGACTTGACTTAGTCCATCAATTGGGAAGAGGATTATGAGACCCAGAAGTTGTTTTCAACTGAAAATAAGCATCCACGCAGCAGTTGCCAACCCACTCTTAAGTTCACAAGTGAGCTTAACCAGTGACAGTCTTTTATGTGGACTAGGAAGGAGTAAGATGCACAAGCATTTCTGCCACTTGATGCACAATTAGATTGATAACAGTTTAATAACAAGGCATACATAACAATATTGTTTTTTGTAACCTGAACTGCTCATCACAGAACAAGTGACTTGTCCTCTTCTGGACTGATGCAGAGGCTGTATAGGTTTCCCTCATTTTATGCGAGTTTTGTATGTTCGAATTTGCTCTTATGTGATGTCTGTTTTTATACCAAAAATTCATTACAGCTTTTCCTTGCCAACCATGGTTTTGAGTATCCACACTTAATATTCTCTATACCATTTTGGCTACCATGGTATACAGTTTTGAGTAACCAGCGTTTTCCGTGGCCACGCATCAGCCCATTACCTGCCATTTTTCCCAGAAGCTTTTTGTCTTGCCAAGCACAGTTTTGCCAACCACAGGAACTTTCAGGAACCTAACCCCGGCGGCTGGTGAGGGAAACCTGTATATGCGAGATGAATTCACTCTTATGTGATCGGCGTGGTGGAAGCCTGCAGTCAGCTGCTTTGTGTGGTGCATTGAGGGTGTGATGTGCAGCAAAATATAGTCTCCCATGTGGATCTGCGCTCCTCGCTCGTTGTCTGCGATGTGTTTCTGTAGTTGCCATCCCCACATTCACCACCACCCTGTGGTTGTGTGTACTGTCTGCTGTTGGTGAGTACCAAAATTGTCTTGTAAAAGTAGTAGAAATGGGTCTGGGGGTCAGTATAGTCAGGGTCTTGGAAAGTATCCTTATTTGTTACATTGTAAAGTGGGTTCCCTTTATATGAATTTGAGTTATGAGCCGTTTTCCAGGAATGCATGCACCGCAAAAAACGGGGGAAACCTGTATTAAGGACTGCTAAAAACTTACTGCAAGGCTTTGCCTTACAGCCATAAGGGATCTGTGGTATTGGATGCCCTCTAGTGTCTATTCCTTGTTCCTGGCAGTCTGTGGGCAGCAAAGCTGATGAACCAATCGACAATCAGAGAAATTCTACCTTTACCCATTTTGAAATAAATTGCAACCGCCTGGCTCTTCACTCCATTTTTTTAACCTAGGCAGAGGTTAAAATATTCAATTTAACCTTATCAGCTATTCTTCTGCAGGGCTCATGTAGGTATTCATGGGCAGCTAGAAAACATGCCTTTCCGAAATGAAAAATATTTCTCACCTGTAAATCCACCATTTCATATAAGCACACAATCCACCCATTTAAGCACTGCTGGGAAGATGCTACAGTGAAGGAAGCTCTCTCGGGGGGCAGGAAAAGAAGGGAGTCTAATAATCCAGTACCTCAACACTAGCAAAGCCCAAGCGTTAATGTATGAGAACCTGATTCTGCATCAACATTTTTAGGAAGTGATAGAGCACTTGGTGGGGTGTTTTGATCTCATTCAGAGAGCAGATAGGTCTGGAGAGGTCCCCGCTGCCCACCCTGCCCCATAAACATGTTTGTATGGTGAGAATGGACACCATCTGCCAGACTGCTGTGCTCAGCTTGGAGAGAAACACTCAGTGCTTCACTTAGGTAACCTGAGGAATCTAATATCCAGGAGCTGGGAGACCTAGAGTGTATTTTAGACTCTGCCTGAGAGCTTAGCTGTGTGTCTGACTTGAGAAATAATTACTTACCTCTGGGCCTCTGGTTCAGATCAGTAAAATAAAGATAAAAGATAAAAAAAGAAAAGAAAACCCACATACCTACACTGTAACACACTTAGAAAGCTACAGGCTAACAAGTGCTACATTTAAAGCATCGTCATTCTATTCTTCCATGATTTACTAGTTTACGACACGTAAGGAAATTCTCTATAACATATTTCATTGACCTGAAAATGTTTTCATTCTGAGGGGACCCGGTAGAAGAGAATCGTGGTTGTAAGCTTTCAAGCTGTAGGGGACTTAACTGCAAAGAAACTCGCACAACGTGCACATGGTGTGCCCTTCGGGATGCGTGGGTGAATATACCCTGCTTCCAATAACAATGCCCAGTTTTCTCCTTTTCTCCTGGGAACCATGGACCCCCCCTCCCAACCCCAAGATTTCTCTCCTTCTTAACTCTCAAGGAGATGGGCACAAATCAACTTTGAACTGTGGGTCACCAAAAGGGTTAAAAAATGGAAGGCACAGGATTAAAAAAAAGAGAACAAACTCTCCAAGCAGACCAGTATTTGATTGGATTAAAAAAAGTGTATTGGACGTCCAATACTAAATAATAAACATGAAGTTATTTAAAAAAGCCATAGAGTATACAGCAAATACTACAGAAAAGCAAAAAAAAATTGTACAGAAAGGTAGAAGTCTACAGCAGTCCTCAAAATTCGCCTACATCAGAATCATAAAACAATATACAGGGTTTTTCTTCTTTTTTTTTTTTCCTCCAAATCTCTCTGAAGGAAGCTGCCACTTCACAGCTTAACTAGGACACTACAAGATACACAATGTTCCAAATTTAAAATCACAGGATATGTAAGAAAACGTAGCGTTAAAATGTGAAAAAGTGCAATACAGATTGTACACTGACTTGAATAAATGTTTTTTCTTTTTTAGTTTAACCTTAAAAAACCAACTTTGAACAGTTGTTTTATCATTAAAAATATTCCCCGCTCCCCAACTTCAATGGCAATATTAACATTCATGGTGTTATACATAAGTAGTAATATTCACAAAAACCCACCAGCTAAGAATACTGAGTACATGATGGCATTCTTTGGGTATAGGTAAGAAACAAAGGAAAATGCATGTACACCCACTGTCAGAAGAGTGCGGGTGTTCTGTTAATTAAAAGTAAATTCAGTAGCTTATTTTGTCCTGAATTGTATTGATTAAAGGTTTAAACATCTATTTTTCAGGTGGCCCAGGGCGTTCAAATGTTGCACTTTTCACTGATCCCTCCCCCCTCGGCCCTCCTGCCCAGATAATAAATAACACCAGCAAATCTGCTAGACATGGCAACACACAAGGGGTCCAGGAAAAGAAAGGAAGTCAAATTCCAAGCAAGTCTCAACTAGCGGTACTTTCCAGTGTTATTCACTGGTTCCTCTCTCCCTTAGCATTAAGGACCAAAAACTGGCCCAGGGGTCAGCTTAGGGGTAAAAGATCAATAAAATCAGTCTTATCCCTTTCTTTATTAAATTAATCTGACTTATTTTGTGTTAAATGTTCTAAGAGGCATGTCTCCCAGAGAGCCGGGCAGTCTTCTGACCAAAGGGCCCTGAATGCCGGAAGAACTCTTAAACTTTACCTCCTTCATCATTAATTTAAGCTTTCAAGATCATCCATACAACTGCTTAGGCAGAATAGATTCGACACATAAAAAGTATCGGTATATTCTTGTTTTCCTCTCTTCTTAAAACCAGACACATGCATATCAACTCCTTGGGCAGCTAGTATTTTCCACTACTGATGCCAATTGTCATTTCAGGGCATGGCCAAACTAAGCAGGCCTACAAAGAGAAAACAACCAACCAGAACAGCTCTCCTCTTTTGGGAGCTCCCTTTTAATTTCCCTCCCTCCTAGACAGATGTGTGAACAGCACCTGAGTCACTAACACTGATTTCTTTTTTCAAATGTTTTTAAAAGTGTAAAAAAATACATTTTGCCTTGATTGCAGCTGTACATTTAGGATTCTTTTCAAAGCCTTGTTTGAATGGCCTGGGACAGTGAAACCACATGCACTGACCCAGCTGACAGGCCCTACAGGTGGGGTTTTAGTGTTTCCAAAGGCAAGAAGTACTGCTGGATTAGAACAGGTCCACCTTTCTCTGCTTTAGGAGATCCAGATAAATTAAACGCCAGATTTAAGCACCATAGCAGCAGAGAAAAGTGCTGTGCAAAGGGTGCACTGCTGACTGCTATAAGTTCGAAGAGCTGAACTAATGCTCAGATTGCGCTTCAAAATGTTAAGATCTATATGGCCTTTAAATTATAGTCATAAAACAAAGAAAGCACTGTTGCCAAAATAAGATCTAGTGCCTTTAAAAATAAAGAAAACTTCATAGGAGGAACCCCCCAATGGTTCTAAATGACACCGTATGTGTTTAAGTTACACGAAAGGACATCACAGAGGATGCTTTCATTTTTGTCAGTCTTCAGGTCAACGAATAAAGACTGGAAAACAACAATAATCAACTTCTCACTGGCTCCCCCCCCCTTCCCCAGCTATTTCCCCTTCTCCCCCCACCCCCCCAATATTGAAACTGCACAAAAAGCGACAAACAAGTCTTTGAATGTTACATTTCAATTCAAACAGACTAGTAATCTCACAGTGATGAGAGGAGAGAGTCAGGCTTTTAATAATTATAATATAAAAATAATAAAAAAGCTTACAAATAGCAATGCAGAATCCCAAAAGGCCATGGATTAACTGCTGGAAGGGGATGTAATTATACGCAGGATAAAAAAAAAAAAAAAGAACAAAACAGAACAACCCACGCTGGCAATGAATTTCCATATACAATAGAACAAGCAGTCAAACGTCAGGCTAGGCTGTGGAAAACAACAAAGTTCTTCTTTTTTTTTTTTTCTCAGAGTACACATTTTTTTCTTTTTATAAAAAAAGATAAAATAAAAACACACAAATAAAATTGTACATAAATGCAAATGTCCAACACTGAAAAGGCAGGGCAATCACACCACTGAGACAAAACCTGACCAGAAAAAGAATGCAAAGTCTGCTTTTTTATTTTTATTTTCTTTCCGTTTGTCTGGATAATAGATTTCAGCTTGATCTGTCCCATCCTGCATGGTCTCAGCAGGCAAATGGAATTCAACTTGGCAATGACTTCATTTTAGGACAAGGACGAGAAAGGTCATCTATTTAACTGGCATTAGCATTTAATGCACTGGTTGGTTGGTTTGTACTGTGTGTGTTCTCATGTTCTGTCCTTCCCTTGCTCTGTACAATTCCTTGTGTTCCAAGGCTGAGTCCCAAAACTTGTAAAACTGGATTTGGAGTCATGTCCTAGTGAAGGTGGTCATGCTGTAGTGATGGCATTAAGGTCCTTCATCAGTCCTTCCAGGTGGGCCATCTCTTTGGTCAGCTCATCCGGTTCATAGTTCTGCAGGAGATTTAACAGGGTTACTGGACAAGATGAGCTGCCTTCTTTAAGGAGAAGGAAATGGGCAGTGGGAGAAAGCACGGTCAATGACTATGTAGAACATGACTTTGAACCACAAAGAAGCAAAGCCAAATTTAGAGATGGGGAACTGAACACACAAGCAGAAACAAATCATTTGTTAAATGTCAGAAAGTTACGAAATTGATTCACATGTTCATTGGTTTTAGGCCAGATGGCATCAATGAAAATCTAGGGTGAGCTCATGTGTAACACAGACAATGGGATTTCCCTGAATTAATTCTGGATTCAGCTTCAATGGCTCTTCTTGACCTAGAGCATCTCTTTGTAACAAAAGTATCCAATCACAGAAAAGCAGGGCTAGAAAGGACTTCTGGAGGTCATCAGGTTCAACCCCCTGGTTCAAGGCAAGAACTTCCCTATCCATACCATCCCACACAAGTACTTGGCCAACTTATTCCTACAGCCACACAAATAACCCTGTCACACAACTACAAGGGACATTACCCCCAAAAAGGCAGGAACACCCTAATCTACCACAGGTAAAGCATGAGGATGATAGCACTCAGTGCCCCACCACTGCAAGGGTTGTTAAAATACACTCGAGAAATCCAAGGAAGAGGGTCATACCCCAACTACAAAGGCAGGCAAGTGCCCCAAAGTCCATACCAATGCAATTGTGGGGTAAAATTCCTTCCTGACTCCAAATGTAGCAATTGGTTTGACACTGAGCACTGGAGCAACATCCTCTAAGCAGGAACCTCTGGGGTTTTCGTTTCAGCAGCAACACTTGCACACCCTTGTCAAAATCCCCCCCTCAGCTGCAGCCAACATCCAGTGCGCTCCTGAGGAAGGTAAAAAAACCCCAACCCTCTAGCACCTGCAGCAACAAGAGGAGAAAAAAGGTCCTTCCCAGACCCATGTGGCCACCAGCAAAGCACAGGTGCATAGGAAAAAACGAACCCCTTCCACTGTTCTGCAACCTGGGGACAGCACAGACCTCCACACATCACACCCCCTTTCTGTTATCCTTTCGTCTCCATAAACTTGTCTCAGCGGCTTTAATTTTATTTTGCAACTAAACTTGCAAACATTGAGGGATAAAGAAAGGACCCTTGATAGGTGGTATTAATAGTTAATTAATCACGCTTCTTTATTTCTAGTTTAAATCCATCTGACTTCAACTTCCAGGCAGTGGCTTTCACTGTACCAGTGTCTGCTAGGCTGAAGGGTCCTCTTGGCAAATTTCTGTTCCCTAGGCAGGTACTTATAGACTGTGATACTGAACATCCCCATTGATAAGCTAAATAGATTGAGCTCTTTGGATCTGTCACTATCCTTTTTCCAGTCCTTTAACCTCTCTTGTGACTCCTCTTTGAACATTTTCCAGTTTTTCCACTTTGAAGTGTTAGCACCAAAACTGGCCAAATTTTCCAGCAGCATTTGTCTCAGAGCCAAACAAACATGTAATATAACCTCTATATTCTCACTCAATACTAATTTGTGTATAAATCCAATAACCTATTTCTAAGCACTTGGAGGACAGCAAAGTGATCAGGAACAGCTAACGTGCATTTGTGAAGAGCGAGTCATGCTTAACCAACTTGATTTCCTTCTATGATAAGCTGATGGGCTTTGTAGCTCTGGAGTGGTGCAATACACCTCAACTGCAAAAAGGACCAGAAATAACTGTCTCAAGTTGAAACAAGGGAAATTTAGTTTCAATATTTGAAATAACTTTCTGATGATGAAGATGTGATGGTTAATCACTGGAACAGGCCACCTAAAGAGGTTGTTGAATCTCCTCCACTCCAGGTTTCAACAGCAGGTTTTCCAAGCACTTGGTTGGGTTGGCTAGACAGGGATTTAGGTGATTACCCACCATAAAGCCTAAGTCTTTTTCAGAGTCATTACTTCCCTACAGTCCCCCATGCTGTAAGCAAGCTTAAATTTTTTCTCCCTAGATGCAGTGCATTACTTTCAGGTGTGCTGAAGTCCATACGGCTTGCACACATCCAAGTGACCTGCCAGTGACCTGCCTTCTGTGTTGTTTAATGTTCCCCTCATTTTTGTGTCATCTGTAAATTTTAATGGTACAAAAAATGGTCCTCGGAGAACTTTAATAGACAGGCACTTGGTCCATGGTGAGTCCTTGCTTATAATTACATTTGAGAACTATTGTTTAACCGGTTTTTAATTTTTTAGTGTGACACTGGTTTTGCATTATGTTGCTTTCTATGAGGATGTCATGTTGCACTAACTCAAAGGACTTACAGGAGTCTGTTGTATCAACAGTACTGCCTTTATCAACCAACCTCATAAAACATCAAGTTAGTTTGATGACCCATTATCCACAAATGCATCTTGATTGGCATTAACTATATCACCCCCCTTTAAATCTCCAATAATTGAATTTTGTATCAGCTGAAAGGACAATGAACAGAGTAAAACAGTGGTGGGCAAAGGGGTACAAGAATCAAGTACGGGAACAAAACACATATTAAAGCACGTAGAATTCAAAGCAAGACAGGATGAATTAGCAACATGCATGTGATAAAGGAAAAAGAACAGAGGGGAAAAAGGAAAGAGAGAAGAAAACAAATACTTCAGTTTAAGCCAGCATTTCCTGCACCCAATAACATCTTAATAGTAGAGCAAATGCAATCATTCTAAGTGCTGTGGTACCTTTAACTACAAAAGATTTTAAGCCAACACTTTCACAGTTGGATACCTAAAGTTAGACTCCTCACTTTGAAAAAACTGCCTGATTTCAAAGTTGCTGAACACCTGCAGTTCCCATAGACTTCAGCAGAAGCTGAAGTTACACAAACCCTCTGAAAGTCAGACCAATTTCAGTAGGAGCCTAAAGATGAATTTAGGGTCACAAATTTAAACACTCTGGCTTTAATCCTAATCTTTCATTTGTTTAATGGACACTTGGGACACTTCATATTTGGGATGAAACTCTGTAGCAAGATGTGAGACTGTAACTGCATGACTTCTATTAAGTTCAGTGAAAGCACACAGACAAACCCAGCACACCCCAGTCACAGAACATGGATCAGGAAATGAAATGCTAATGTGCGCACAATCACAGCAAGTGTGGCTGTACAGTACAGATAACAGCACTTGGTAGGGGATATTACTTTAGAAAGCAGTTCTTCTGCAAATACAAAAGTCTAAGAACAATCTTCTCTTCTTCTGCCCCTCCTTCCATTATGACAGGCTTGGGGAAAGCAGAGCCTCGGGTAGCTCCTCCTTCTCTTTAAGTAACCAGGATCATTATCCCCACATTCTGGTAACAGAGCTTTGGTTAACCTGGGACTATGCTGTATTTGAACATTTTCAGCCTCTGCTCATTAGGCCCTTGACAGCTGAAAGATACCGAAGTAGCTCACGTTTGGCTCTAAGTTACTGTAATTCCCACAGGGGACATCAAGACAGATTCACTATAGTTTGATAAGTGCTGGCAAAGAAAGCTATTGGTGGTTAAGATACTTACGCTTTCCGAATCCTCAAGCATTCGAGTGGTCTCCTGCACATCAGGGGCACTGGGGACTACCACTGGCATTGGAGGTCGAGTTCTTCCTAAAGTCCCAATCGATGCAGTCTTCACTGAGTGAACTGGATGGTTGGAAGCTCAAAAAAAAAGCCACCATGGTTAACTTCTCTTCCTGCCTAGGCAGGGAGACAGCACAGCATACTGGCATTCGCCACTGGAATGCCAGAATCACTGCTATAACTTACAGAGAAAGATCTTGGAAATGACAAGATGAAAAGAGGTCTGAGAACGCAAACATTTGCCAGAGGGTTAGAATTAATTAATTAACAGAAGTTGAATATCATTATGAATTACCCAACTATTCAAAATAAGAGGCCTTCAAAATTACATTAATGAAATACAGTCCAGTTGGCTCTCTCACTGAGTTTCACTCTATCCTTTCTCCACGTACAGGATGTGAACTGAAACTCTAGGTTTCCTATGCTATTTATTCCCCCCACTCACCTTGCTGGGACAGTAATGGTGTGCTTGGCAAGGCAGGGTCATATGTGGAACTGCTGGGTGGGACTGCTGGCACTGCAAAGCTCTTCAGAGGGTGAGAGGGACGGACATGGGCAGTAGGGAGGTTTTGACTTGAATCCTCCTCTTGTGCACTGGCCAGATATGATCCTGTGGCACTGTCTGGATCTTGATGGTCAGCACAGGTCTGAGATGAGGAAGCTGGCATCGTGTCTGTGCTAGGTGTGTTTCGAACAGATTCTACAATGAGAAAGTAAAATTGGGACTCATTTTCTTTGATGGAAGATTTTTCTTTGTTCATTGAGCAAGACAACTGAACTTTTTCTTTCATAGCATCCCAGTTGTACATCTCCCCGCTCCCAATGGACAAGCTCTTTTTCCTCAGCAACCTGCTTAAAAGCTTGGGAGTTAATTCACACAGGAATGGTACAATTATAACCCAATGGCATACTGTGCGACTGCTCTGCTTTAAGACATATGCTCATAACAATTCTCAGGGACAAAAAGTACCCAGCCACCCACAAAAAACCCACAGTTGTCTATGACAGAGCAGGCTTGAGCATCAAATAGTATCAGAGCAGGCTTGAACATCAAAGCAGCACATAGTTAACTAGATGACTTGTTATCCTACCATTATGTGGTGCTGCAATGTTTCTGCAGCTCATTTCAGGCAAATAAAAAAGATGAGGGGGAGACAAAGTCTGTAATAATTCAGCTGTAGCTCTGGATTGCAATACTGGGCTGGGTATTTCTTTTTCTAAAACCTTAATGTCAAAAAATACGCAGTTCCATGCATCCTTCTGGATGACCTAGAGGGGCCTTTTCTCAATGAAATGGCCACAGAAATGATCTCTCCATACTTTTTCTATTGCCACTTGAGCACTTCCCTTTTAACTTTATTACTTTGCCTAAGTATTGTGACAGAACATTTAGAGCTTTTACTATGCCAAGTGGTGACCAGCCCCTTTTACAGTATTTGCTTCAGAACATAACAACCAAAGGAAAGTCTAAGCAATGGGCATGCCATGTCATCCTACAACGATAATGCATGGCCAACAGCCTTTGGTTAGGTAATAACACGGCATGTGATGCAAATACTTAGTTCTAATTTAAGACTAGAATATTTCCCAACTTCAGAATTATACAGAGCTATATAATGCTCCCGTTAGTGTGATATATGGGCAAATGATTATGCTGTTTCAAGACATAAGAATACGGGGACTGTACACAAGAAAAGATTTCTGATTGCAAGAGATGCCATTCCCATCATCACTTGAAGGGCATAAGAACGAGTAGTATTGCTCCATCTACATATTAGCATCCTCCTGCTATGTTTGAAGCTTTGCCTATCAACAACTAAGACATTCCAAAAAAACCGGTTTTGCTTGTGGTACCTCAATTAGGATTCAGAACCTGACAGACTAGAGAGGCACTTTCTTCTTAAGATGTTTACCTATTTGTCATTCCTCCAGCATGCACAACAATGCTGTTGCTTAGATATAGTCTGCTAGTTTAGTCAGCCTATTGCAAACAACTGTACTTACACATAATTGTACCTCAAGCCTGAAAGCAGTCTGTAGAAAATGTCAAGATTATATGCATATTTCAGAAAGAAAAACTAACATTCAGCTCTCAAAAGCACAGGTTCAATGTTTGCCTCCTCCTGCTGTTTAAATGAAACTAAAGTTATTAGTTTTTTTTAATGTAAATTAAATGGAAACTGGACGTTTCAGATTTTAGAGATGGCATATTATGTGACTTCTACTATGCAAATTCATATTTATACACATTATAAGGCATTCTTTTAAAAGGACACTATCAACTATCCCAGGCCCAATGTTCATTATGTGCAAAATTCAGAAGCTTGGCTAAAAACCTTTCTAAATAACAAGAGATTTGTACATTTTTGGCAAGTCCTTCAATTGCTCAAAAATAAAACATCAAACTGCTAATTTTTCCATTCCCTTCTTGAGTCTTCCTTAGCAATGAAGCAGCAAACACTGTTTCCAGAGTTGGTTCACACTGCTGAAGCAGTTGCAGTTATGCACAGCACATTTTTTTTTTTTTACAAGGATAAGGTGTCATGCCAGTTGAAGTTGTAGCTGCCAAGCAAAAACACCAGACATTACTTTTAGGTTAATTCAAAATAAGGAGAATTGTTGTCTAATAAATGGAAAAGAAAAAGTTATCCATTGGACTAAGGCAAGTTATTTCACAGTAAAATCACAAGAGACCAAGCAAAGCAAACTATTAAATGACTTGAGTGTGCCCCTCAAAGCTCTGCTTTCCCCCACATGTTGTACGAATGGCTCCCCTTTCACAAGACAGCTGTCTGATCATTTCTCACCTGTAGAATTGGCCCTGTCTGAATGGGACATGGACGTGCCAATCGGCCATGGGTTGACCTGATGATGAAGATAGCTGCGAGTTGGAGAAGCGAGGCTGCCGGAGTGGAAATGATGGTGAGGGTTATCGAGTGAATGGATGGGATGAGCACTAATCACAGCTGTGAATGAATATAAGACAGAAAAAATGCTTAACATACAGACAAGCATGCACACAAAGAAATGCACTGCAACCCTCCCTTCTCCCCCAGAGGTGCAGTACCAAGATAGGGAGCCATGTATCAGACTGAGAAGAATACCAAGAGGACTCTATCAAATTCCCCACTCATCCCCCTCCTTCCCCATCCCACATACTAATAACTGATAAGAAAAAGAGAAACAAAAATGAAGACAGCTCTTTTTTTTTATGCTGATAATCTCTCTCTCTTGGAGACCTGCTTTCCTTGAAAGGTCTCTGCTACTCTTGAGAAAATTAAAGCATCCTCCCTTTAGAGCTTTCATTTCACACTCTAGACTGTAAACTTTAGACCTAATAAGAAGAATATAAACATGAGCTGAAACTGGGAAAACCATTTCAGGCTGAGAGAATTTAATTTCCCAGTGAGTGCAAACAAATATGAAATACAGTCTCTCTGCTTAATTAAATAATGCTAGACAGATGGTGACAAGCATGGGGTAAGACACAAAAGATTTGCTCATGCCCTCTGCTCAGAATTAGCAGTTTTTATTTAACATATTCAAACTGGAGGCCTTTTTTCTTCTCTCATTTTTCTTTCTGCTTGAGGGGCATGAACATTTATATTGCTCAAGATACCAGCATTGGTTGTGCATTCTTCCCAGATTATTCTGGTAACAGTAAGAGGCAAGGTTTTTTCTAATGCCAGGTCATGCTACACTATGAGATGCAGAGGACTGACTTTCACAGGATGTAGTTCTTTTGGCAGACTCCAACACTGGGCTGATCATGAAATGGGAAGAAAGGTAGGTGTAGGTACAGAACACAGGAAGAGATGCTAAAGGCCACAGCTTATTCCACCCTAAGGACAACTGAGCTGCAGTTGGTTGCTTTCTCAAATTTGAAGGTCCCTAAATATAGTGCCTCAAACTCTGCCATACACCACATGAATCCATAATCATTTAAAGCAGTTAGTATACTCAGGGCTTGCTGTCTGTCTTCATTCAATTTTGCATTCAAAATACAGTTATAAAGACACACGCATTGCCAGGTTGCTCAGCTTCTACCCATCCGTTCTACCCAACAGTGTATCAATGGGAGACAGGATGTGACTATATCTATAGAGGCAATATACTATATTTTCTCACATACAACATGCACCTTTCACCTTCCCTCCCATTTAAAATCAGCCCCCCAAAAGGGTGCATGTTTTAACAGGGAAGCTGTTTTCTTCACTGCTGAAGAAGCAAGCCTGGGGACACTGGGCATGCCTTGCAGCTGCCAAGATGTCAGAGTCCTTTGTTAACCCTCTTATGCCCTTAACTATTAGCTGGGTACTGTAGCTTGTGCCCAAAGCACTAAGTGACCTGCTGGTACTATTTTGATGAGGCTTGTGAAAACAACAATTCATTTACAGGAACTTGTATAAAGAACTATTTACAGGAAAGAATTATGTCTTGTTCTTGCTCTTGCAAGGGTTTGGGGCCTAGCCTTATGGGGCACAGGTAAGTTCTTCCGTGAACACCAGGAACTTCCTGGTGCCACACTTCCTGGACACTATGCTGCTAGGAGGACTTATTCAATGTCACACAGTTAGCCATGACTCTGGAAACAATTTTTTTTGAGATTCTGCCTTCCAAAAACAAGGTATGTTTTATTTGGGGTGTGATGCATGCATGAAAATATGATATTCAGAGATTTGCAGTGCTTGGGTGTAATCAAGTTTTCTCTCTCAGGAAATTGCCTCTACAGACAGGGCTAGACTCAGAATGGCAGGCAGAGCAAGGCACAACCCAGAATAGCAGTGGGAGGGGAGTGGGGAAGGACCTGAAGCAGCAGTTGGGGGGGGGGGGGGGGGCGGAGTGGGGCAGGACCAGGAGTGGCAGTGGCGGGGGGGGACCATCCCCCTGCCCCCGTCATTTATGATAGGCATTTTGCTAGCATTACACAGAACCAGCTAAATGAGCCTTGCATTACGTAAGTATCTGCCAAACAACAATTCAAAACTCCTTTGCTTTTTCCAAATCCCAGAGGAAAAAAAGGGGGATTGCAGTGTTTCCAGAAGATTAGCCAATGCTAATGGTAAGGGTCTGATGACCAAAGGCAGTACATGACCTATTTTGTGGGATAATTCCAGAGAACGCTGTCAGAGGATCATAGAGAAACAGCGCCGGGCAGGATCTCCACAGGTCAGCTAGTCCGACCCAGTGCTGAAGGCAGGATCATCTCTACCCAAACCGTCCCATGCAAATCCATAATCTGACCTTTTAGTAAAAAACTGTCAACCCTGACACGACACAAGACATAAAACCCTAACCTGCCACAGGTAAAGCAGAGGAACCAGCCATGGCAGCCAATGTTCTGCTTCTGTAAAGCCTGTCAATATACACTCAAGACATCCCAAACAGAAGGCTACACCCCCACTACAGAGGAAGGCAAAACCTCCCACAAAACGCCCACAGTCCATACCAATTGGATTACAGGGTAAAATTCCTTCCTGACCCCAAATATGGCAATTAGTCTGACCCTGAGCGGAGGGGCTTGCCCTCTAGCCAGGGACCTCCAGCATTAAGTCCCAGCAGACCCCAGTCAAAATCCCCAGCTTTGGGATTAGGATTGGGATGTCACAAGCCATTGCCTGTTTATGCTGAACTCGGTCTACTTTGAGTATCAATTTATCAGGTTTCCTCACTTAAACAGCCTACAGCTTTATGGGTTAAAAAGCAACAGCTTAAGTGAACATGCAGTATAAGAAAAACTTTGGGCAGAAACCAGTGTCAAGAACCGTAAATGACTACATGAAAAAACGGATAAACAGTTCTCAAAGTGCTGAAAAAGGGATGTGACCCAGTAAAAATGGCTCTGTGCTTCCTGATAGTCTTTTTAAAATGTCTCTTCTCAGATGTCAAAGCAAAGGAGCCTAAAAGAATGGCTGCTATACAACATTTCTGTAATATGAGTTTCATGGAACCAGACTCTTCCCACAAATTATTCCCAAATTGAATAGTATCCTATAGTTGCCCTAACGGATTATTTATAGAGATTACTAACTACATTCAAAAGATAAAGAAGAGGAGCTCTGATGACACAGATGTCTAGACTCCCTAATGGGACCCTGTATATCACAGGTGTCAAACATATGGCCTGAGGACTGACTACAGCCTCCACAGCCAGGTCACCCAGCTCACGGGCTTGATAGGGGGGACTTTGCTGTGGCTGTAGCCAAGTACCTGGGAAAAAGTTGGGGTGCTAGAGCCTCAGCAGAACTATAGGAAGGTGCCCAGCACTGTAGCCTATTCCCATGGCAGCAGCCATGTGTCCAGGATGTCAGGCCTCTTCCCTTTGGGTCCTGGACTGGAAGTGCAGGGGAGGTCTGTAGACCCAATCCGGTCCATAGAGCTGGCCCTGTACCATCCTTCTGGCCCAGGGGGCCAGCTGAGTTTGATACCTCTGCCATATATCATCTCTATGATACTTAAGGAGGAACAGTGGCAGTTAAGGTTGTTCTCTTTCATGATCGGCAGCAGCAAAAGTTTGATGTAACAAGGAGGTGATTTCAAAAGGAGGAGGAGGGTAACGTACTAGTGATACCAACTCAGGGATGGAATACAAAATAGTCCTCTTTGGGCTTTGCAATGCTTTCCTGAAAAGAAGCTGCCTGCAACGTGAAGATATCCTCAAGAATAGATATGTTTGCCTCTTGTCACAGAATACAAACACCCGTTCTTGCGGTAAATTCCAAACGTAAAGGTTCTCCTATACAACGTAGGAGAAACTTGAATTGCAGACTCAGAGCGGTCTCTGAAGCATTATTGCTACCACACCTGATGTAAAATGTTTAAAAGAAAAAAAAAAAGTTAAGTCTTAGCCTACTGGAATATTTCACTGACTATAAGAATAGGATCCTAACAGGTGGAAGCGCTCATAAATAGAATAGAAGTCTAAGTAAAACGCAAAGTCATTGTAACAATCTGAAAGATGCCCTTGAAGCGCAGGAAGATATTTGCATATCTCCTTGACATTCAGTACACTGCGTTACCCTGACACAGAGACAGCTGTATCTATGGCAGGTAAGAACTCAACCACAGACAAATGCAGTTAAACTTTCTGGGCCAGCATGCCTCTGAAGTGGAATAAAAAACCCCGTAATCTGTTCAAGTGAACAGCATGTCCAATCTCAGAAAAGGACGTATCAGTGCCAGATTCAATGTTACTTGCAAAGATCATGTCCATGCCCATTTATTTCTGCCAACATTGTCATGTTGACCTGGCAACTATCTACACGGAGCATTGGACTCTGCAACCTCCCTGGAATAATTACTGCATCTATACCCATCAGTGTCAGACCCTAGTCATTCAATCACCTGCGCTATGCTATAAGCTTGATCATTTAAGATGCTGAGCATCCTCTGTGCCCCTGTGAATTAAACGAGAGTGGAGGGCACTCTGTTGAGTACTTGCTGTCTTGTGCTCTGCACGTTTCAGAATTTGGCCTTTTCTGTCTTTATTTGTAGATGCTCTTGCTCCATGCTGAAGGCCTTGACTTCTTTGGAAAAAAAAAATCCATTCTCAATATCAAGAAAGAGCAAGGGAACAAAACTACCGGGGTCTGAATTTCAGGGGTAATGCAAGTCTGAAGCCTTTCAATGCTTCTTATAAAACATGGCATAGGGCAGAAGAGGGAAGTTTTCAGGTACAAGACTCAAGAAGCTCTTCATTAAGCATATACATTTAATAGCTCGCACAATTTTATTGATATCTATGCTAATCAAACCCTGCCCTAGTATCTCTTCCACACTTTCCCCAATAGAGGTAAAGCACTATTTGGAGTTTTTGTTCTGTTTTTAAGCTAATTGGCCACCCTTAGAATTGGTAAATTGGTAATAATGGAACATAAACAAACAGGAGGCTAAAACATTCAGAAACTAAACTTTTCCTGTCATCTCGCTATCTAGAAAAGCAAAGAGGGGCAAGAAAACCAAACATGGGAGAGCTCATAGTTATCTATTTTCAGGCAAATAAAAAAGCAATAAAATGCTGGACTGTAGGAAAAAAGAACCAGTCTCTAAAACATTTCTCAAAACATCTGAGCACTTGCTTATGGGATTAATTATCTGGATGTAGAGAGATATGTAAATGTAATGTCTAAGCTCTGATTAGGCAGGTGCTGTGAAATTTAACCTCCCAGTTCTGTCAATACACATGCATGCACCTTCAGCCTTCCCATTTTATGCCTAACCTTGCTCTGCCCTTGATCAGACACTGCTTGGGCTGCTGAGGGGGTGACAAAAGCAGCAGCCTTGGGCACTCCCTGTGGTGGGGAAGGGAAGGGGCAGCATGAAAACAGCAACTGCCATCAGTACTACATCAGCTGGCATTGCCCCATGAGCCGCGGCTGTCCAGGGTGCAAAGCTGCCCTGCTATGCCTCTGAGTTGTGCTTGACAAAAGCACATGGTAGCTTTTGTGAAAAAGAAAAATATCTAGGAAGACCAACAAAACCCCCTATTTATTTTTACTCAAAACTAAGACAATGGCTCAGGTCAACGTCCTTAAGGACAGAAGTCAAATACTGTGTCCATTTTCCCTTTCCTCTCAACGAGGCTTTTTTGAACTGCAAGCATTGTTTGATAAAAGAATTGATCCTTAAAATATTCCAGAACGAAAGGAAAAGAATACAATGCTCCTTCTCCTGCAATACCTCCAATAAGTAACTGTTCTTTCCAAAATATCTAGTTACATTTTCTGAGCTACTTCTTTCAAAAAGTAGGTAAAGCTTACTTGCAAAAGATCCCCCAGATCTTCCTGTCAATGAAATGAAGGGTCAGCATTCACGTATAACAAGGGCTCATTGCTCTCTTTTCAAGATGTTTTCATTACAGTCTAAAACAGCATTATCTGGGGGACATGCATGTGTTCTAGGAAAAAACTAAACTTATCATCCCTCATTTTGTTGTTTCCAGTTACAAACACATGCCATTCTTCCTGCCTGAGGTAGCTGGTAAGTAAAGCTGTTGACTTACGCTGAGGTGGCTGAGAATCAAATGGCATCATCATTTTTGGCCTCATCCCCCTTCTTCCTGCCAGTGTGGACATGCTGTCCTCCGACTCATGTCCTAAAGGAAGAAAACTGAAGATTACTTACTAAAGAACCAAGTCCTTTTAAAGTTGCTCACAACTGGATGATTTCACTGCTGATAAATATCTATATTTAATTCAGGATGCAAGAACAGGACTCTGCTCTTTGGGAACAGCTCTGCAAGTCATGACTAACAAGCAACTGAGGTTAACAGGCTAAGTAGTGTCCTTCCACTGCTCTCTACTGAAAAGCCAGGAGATGGGCAGTGTACAAACACTCTGTTGTATTGGAACCAGAGTCTACACTTCCACAAGCTCAAGCTACAGAAATGCAGTAGTATGACCATTTCAGTCCTGTAAAGATGACTCTAAACAACCATTTTTTTGAACAAGGTCCTAATGAGATGTTTGTTATCAAATTCTGGGATTACTAACTTGTTATATTTTATTTATTTACTAGATGTGTATAGCACCTTTCCTAGGAAAGGCTCAGGGTAACTTACACTAAAGAGAATAAAATAGCTTATAAAAAAAGAGAACACAAAAGAGAACAAAATAACTTATAAAAGCAGACAGGTCAAGTGTTAAAATAGAACAGAAAACCAATCTCCTTCCTTCCCCCTTCCCCAGTATGAAACAGTATCTCCGCTTAATCCTGCTTGCTAAAAGCCTGCACAAACAGGAAGGTCTTAGAGTGCTTTTGGAAGATGCCCAGACTTGGGGTCTGGCAGGCCTCAAGGACAAGGTTGCTCCAGAGGGAAGGAGTAATTGCTGAGAATGATCTTCTATGCATTTTCGCCAGGAAAGGTTGGTGCATTGACAGTACTTGTAGGAGGCTGCTCTTAGGGATTACAATGGGGGAATAAGGGAGAAAGTGGTCTCTGAAGTACATATCAATATTGCAAATTAAAAACCAAAAAATCAACTCTTGTATTCTGATACATATATGAATCACTGAGGTATTTCCCCTACACACTAATGGATCAAGAGAACCATGTAAAACTAGCACTGAACTCAACCTGCTTATTAGGAAAATTAGAAAGGAATGCCTATTTTTAATAAAAAGCTTTACTATACTCTAAAAACAAATTTTTTTTAGCTAAGTTAAAGGATTTTCTTTTTTTTTTTTTTTTTTTTTTGCCAAATACAGCAGTGATACATAGCACCTAATTTTACACAGTTAAAATCCAGATGCCAGGTCACTCACTCACCCCGGTAAGAGTTCCGCCTTTGATGGATATTGCTATCCATGGAATTGTCAACTGGTGTGATGTCTTGAGAGTTACGAGGAATTGGGGTGTCTGTCATGATCGGGTTGGGGTCTGGAGATTTATCAATAGGTTTTAGCTCCAGTCTCTCATGATGGATCCAGAGGTCTGGGGGTTTGACATCCTTGGAGTTTCCTTTGTATTTATGAGACCCATTCACTGATTTGCAGGCAGCTCGTTTCCTTGCAAAAAGAAAATAAATTAAACATTCTTAACCATATTATTATTATTGTTATTTTTACCTGTATATGAAAATTAATTTCTTTTTTGATCATTTTCAGATGTACTATCCAGCTGTCTGACAGCTATTGACTGGGCCAGACATGTGAATTCCACACTGCAAGGAATGGTACCATTGACTCTGTATGGATTTTTGTCTTAAAATCTTCCACAGGCTGCCAAAACAAAGCTTCCATTAACAAAATAGTAAGTGTCCAACCCTTATAGCTGTGAAGACACTTGTCTAAATGTGAAGCATATGCAAACCATGCTGTGTTGTAGTTTGGAGCCTGCAAAAACAGCTTCAAATAATAGCTGCAAGAGGGCATGAAAATATCCAATTACCTCCACAGCACGCTGACTCTAAAGCCTAACAACGCGAACGTTAATTTTACTGAGGTCAGCAAGCTCATCCAGCTCATGTGCCTACAAAACACTGTTGATTAAACAGAGGCAGTGAAAGTGGTGGGCTGATGTCAAGGATTTTTAGAAACGGAAAACAAGGAGATCAAAACACTGCCTCCATCCTGGAACTGGACAGAAAAGGAGAAAGGGTGTCTCTTCTGAATGCCTGCCAAATTTGCAAGAAAAGGTCCAATCTACATGTTATATTTATTGGATGATTAATCTTGTTAACTGTGCGATACAGAGTGGCTACAAGTGCAAATTAACTTTCCTGCCTTAAAAAGAATTGCTTGAAAATGCCTAATAACTTTATAGCTGGTTTCTATCCGGCTTTAATTTGCATGTGTAGGCATTCTATGGGGAGACCGCAGCTGCTGTGATCTCCCAGGTGCCGCAGAGCACAGCGCATCCCAGGGTTGGGAGATCACAGTCAATGTGGTCTCTCAATTGCAGGGATGGGGGCACTCCACATACTCTGTACCTGGGGGACCACAACAGTACCCAATGGCTAAAGGGCCCGAGAGCCCCAGTCCTGACAGAGCTCTTGGTCCTGGCTGCCCATAGGGTGCAGCTGGGACTGAAAATCTCTGCTCGTGACAGAGTTCTTGGTCCTGGTTGCATCACACATGCAAAGGGGGCTCCCAGCCATGACAGCCTGCTTCTTGCTCACGCAACAGGTATCCAGGATTAGGGTACCCCTACACTGGCAATAAGGCACAATTGGATCTATGTGTGATTTTATAGATCACATAAAATCTTATCGCACTTTTGCCTGCACTTGTAGAGGGGGCCAAAGATGAAGCTGTGCCTACGATATTTATACAAAGAAATTAGCAAACAGAGCCACACCAAGCAGTACATGAGTTGATGGAGAAGTTCCTCTTTCTATGGCCAAGGTACCCATAGGCAAATCTAGAATTTTGAAAAGGGGGGTGCAGATGGTGAGGTACACTGTCACATATAAAAGAAAATACTATTTTCTGGTTAAAAATAGACTAGAAGCTTTACTAAACTGCATTATTCAGTTTAAGATAGAAGCAAAACCAAATACAACTTCAATGGAATAAGTTAAAAACAATCTTCAAGGTTGCAAAATAGGAGCTTCATTACCAGGAACAGCTAGCAGACAGCACAACTGCATAACAAAGGATAGCTCCATTGGTGGAACATTAAAAAGAGAGGGTCGTTAATACCTCTGAAATGAAGAGTTTAGAAAGAATCAGGTAGATTATAATGAGCCAAGAAGTCAATTGGATTCTTCTTCAGTGCCTGACTAGAAATGCTGCTCCCACGGCCAGGCAATCAGTTTTAAACTTTAGGTTGGCCAGGAATCAGGTGCACCAGTGCACCCTCTTAACCTGCCCCTGAAGGGAACCTGAAAAGTCAGGAGAAACTTCTCCGTGGGAAATGGAGCCAAATATAAAGGTTGTAGGACCTCATCTCAGTGCCACACAGGGCTTCAGAATCACTGAAGTTGTTGTTGCTCTCAAGTTCTCCTTCTTTCCTGTGAAGAAAACCCTTGTAAAAATCAGCTGGAATTTGGAAAACCCTTTTTTAATTCAGAATGCAGAATTACGCAGTGAGCCATTTCATAAACCTGCTTCATCTTAGCTGGTGCAGATTCAAATTTCATCTACTGTGGAGTTTTCTGAGTTGTTTACTGTTTAATCATGGTATGAGCACACTGGCTTAGAACTGTATATGATCCGTGCTTTCTGTTTTCAAAAGTAATCTTCTATTGGTGAAGACAAAGAAATAGTCACTCTAAATCAGTCGGTATCGAAGTGTGGAACCCCGACAGGAATGACCCGATACACTAATTCCACATGCAACAGCATTCACTGATGCATTCATAGCTGAGAGTTGCAAACGGATTTTCTTTTCAAGATTGTCAACCAATATTTCATAAGGATGCAAGAGTTTTATATAATGCAGAACACCTTCACTTTTCTCAGGCAATCTAAATTGCTATTAGAAGATGAAAGTTGCTTGGAGCCTAGTTTGGGAAGTTTTGGGATATGCAAGACAAACTAAAAGATATTTTTTTGAAGCACATCCCTTAAGAAAATCAGAGGCTAGAGTTCTGTTCTAACTGTCTGCTTATTTCTGTGCAGTACCTAACAATGCGAGGAAGAGAGGGAAGATATTGATATCCAGGTAGTCAGGGACACAGGAGGAGCAAACTAAAGGAGCTTTAAAAAAGCAGGCTGTCTTTGGAGGACAGGAAGTCATGTAAGGATAAGGGATATGGGTAAACTTCCCTCTGGCATCTGTAAACCAACAATGGTGGATGCCTGGGAGAGTACTGAATGGAGGACAAATCACTCTAGAGATATCTGGTTCAATATATAGCATCCACCCCTGTCACTGTTGGAAAGATGGTCACAGTGGTCTGACTCAGTATGGCACTTCATATGTGCTTAAGTTGCTGGAGTGAGAAAGCAGCCTGGATACAGCATGCTGGAAATATCAATGGTTTGGGAAAGTACAGTAAAAAATTGGCAATGGGTAAGTCAACATGATTTCAGTATGAATAAGGACCTCAAGAGACTTATAAAGAGACAGCTTTTAACAATATCTGCTCAGACACTTTATAATTTGCTGAGGTGCTCAGATACCAAAGTGACAGCTGCTTTATATGAACCCGGATAAAGAATTGAGAGAGAGCTTAGGGAGCTGGATGACTCAATATTTCTGACTTCAGACAAAAGGTTAGCATCTATACTGAGAACACCAGTTGAATCAGACACACTGAATTAAGACAATTTCTGAGATCTAAGTTTTCAAACATGACGTGTCAGGAAATTCTGCGACAGCTGGGATTCTTGTCCTAACAGAGGCAGGTCAAGGATGGATGAGTGTGGGAGAACAACAGTGTTACACATCACTTCTGTGTGGATGAGACCTAATGGTGAAGCTAGCAAAGAGACATCAGAGAAGGAAAAAAGCTCCAATCAAGCTATGAGGTAGCTCAATAATGGAAGAAAAAAGGAAAAGTCCCTGCCAAAAAAAAGTACCGACTAGATCTCTAAGCTGCTGCACTGTGCTCCTGGTCCCATGCATGCTGTGGCTGTGTGCATGCATGGGGCATTTATTGGCCACGTTATCAGCCGCATCAGGCAAAAAAGGCCAATTTCCAATGCTTTCAGTTGTCCCTATATTGGTGCTGATCCGATATGGGACCGATGTATTGGTCGGTGCACCTCTAGTATCAACTTTTCTTCCTCTCTCATTTACTGAAGTGTTAAGTATTCAGTAACATAGCTAAGGGAGGCAACCAGAGCAGCAGCCCCAGGTACTGGCTTTGTTGGGGGGAGTAGTGGGGGGGGGTGCAAAAGGCTCTACTGTTGCAGTGGTGGCTGACAGCACCACTGCAATTGGCATGGCTGGAGCTGACCCTGCCCTAGGTGGGGAGCTGCGTTGCTGTGCTACTGCAAATATGAGCACATGTTCATCTAGTTTAAGGTCAGTGGAGACCATCAAATCACTAAGTCTTCTTTCCTAAATATCACAGGCTGTTAAATTTTATCCAGTTACTACTGAATAGAACCCAATAACCTGGGTCTGACTAAAACATATTATGTCCAGCTGACAAAAATCACGTCTGGGCCAGTGAACTCCAAGTCCAACTCCTATGCTACTATTCTGGACTAATACAAAGACTACAGAGTAGGGCTGTACAAATTTTTGCCGGCTGTTTTGATTCAAGGCTGTTTCAACTCATTTTGAGCTCAAAACAGCGAAATCGAATCAAAACAAAGGGCTTTGAAACAGCCTCAAAACAAAATGAGGCTAGTCAAAACATTTCTAAACATTTCAAGTTTCAAAGCAGCCAGCAGCCAGGTGGTGGGAGACAGGGGAGAACCAGGGCTGCACTGCCAGCAGCTCTGCAGCCCCACATGGCTCAGCTGGGAGCACAGCCCTGGCTCTCCCCAACTCCTGCGGCTGGGCAATGGGAAGCCGATGACAGCACAGGGGAAGCACTGCAAATCGGGCTGGGGAAAGGAACTCAGCCCAGCTGAACCGAGTTCCCCTCCTAGTGCTACAGTCAGCCTGGGGAAAAGACCTCAGCCCAGCTGGGCTGAGGTCTTTTCCCCAGGCTGACTGTAGCACTAGGGAGGGGAACTGAGTGATCGGGCTCAGTTCCCTTCCCCAGCTCCCCGGTCCCAAGTGGCAGCACCCAGCTTCCCTCCATCATCTGGCAGGCAGATTGGGGCCCACAGCCCCAGGAGGACTGGCACAGCCCCCGCAGCCCTCCTGGGATTATGGGCCCCCTTCTGCATGTCCGATGAGAGAGGCTGTTTCGAGCTTCCCCATTACAGTGAATGAGTGAAACTTTGAAATAGTGTCACTGTTACAATGAAGCAAAACAAACAGCTGTTTCGAATAAAAAAAAAAATTGAAAAGAACGCTGTTCTGTTAAAACCTCGAAATTCAAGTCGAGATGGAACAGTGCCGTTTTGCACAGCCCTACTATAGAGCAAGCAGTGGAGGGAGCTGTATGGTGAAATGGATCATCTTTCTAGTTGGATGTTCATTATCTTACACATTCTTATGGTATATTCTCAATGACAATAGGGAACAAACCCAATATTTTAACTATTTCCATTTAGGACAGGGGTGTCCAACCTTTTTGGATGTGGGGCCAGATCATGAACTTTTTATCACCCAGTGGGCCGGTGAGCCATATTCAAAGACCTCACTCTCCCCCCACCCCAAAATGAAAGTAATGTTTGCTTTTGTTTCCCATTGCAGCACCTCAGGCCTCAGAAAACAGCTTGGAGGGCCGCATGGCGGCACGCGGGCTGCATGTTGGATAAGCCTGAGCTAACTAAACACGCAGGCATGAACCTTCATCCAAAGCTCATCTGAGCCATTTCAGGAATCCCAAATTGGCCTGGGGATCTCAAGGGTACAGGCTTTCTGGTGAAGGTCAAGGCAGAGGTGAGGGAGGCTAGTCTCTGCATTTCTGCACCTATGTTTCAAAGCTTGACCAGAGTGGGGAAAAAAAATTATAAGCAAACATACTGAATACTAGGGGGGAAGTTAACTGGACTTTTTTTCAATCCTAAAACTTTGAGAAGTGATTTGGCAAGTCCTTATTCATATAGGTTCAAAGGAATAATGAAAACAGCCCAGGGGCAGCTGTGTAGCAAGTATGTAATGGAAGCTAAGGCTAACAGGAACCCATGATTCAGTCCACCTCTATGATCCTGGTGAAAGACGAGACATTTTAGGCTTTGGCTTTCAGAGGTGCTAAATTCTCCAAAAGGCCCTTAGACTTCCACAGCAGTTGAGGGGGGTCAAGACTGCTTAAGTCCAGACTTATACTGAGTACCAAGAAACTGAGGCATCCAAAATCAGAGGCCAGTTGTGAAAATTGGAGCCATGGGCACCTCTGCTTGAAGGCCAACAGGAGATATTTCTGATTAATGGCAGATAAAGAACCTGCTCCTTTTCAGATACCAGCCTGCATGTCTGTCCTTTCACCTTAGCCTGCCATGATCAGCCCATTTTCATTGTAGCTACATGCTCCTTTTCCCTGCCCAGCTACATCTTTGTCACCCATGGGATTAAGTCTTCTCCACTGACTTCAGTGGAGTGATGACAGTTTACACCAGCTAAGGATCTGCCCCCTGTGCTAAATTTTGATCTTCTACCTTCTTGCCTCTGTTCCTGTGCTGTCATGTCAGAGCTTTGTTGGAATCTTCCCACAAATATCAAAGTGGAAATCAAGTTCACCTAAAGCAGGGATAGCCAAAGTGTGACCAAAGATGCAGACTGGGCCACACCCCTGGGACTCCTGTGGTGGTCCCTATGGGCTGTACTCCACCTTTAACACAAAAACTACATAAAAGCATTGCATGCCAGGAATTGCATCCTACAAGGACTCCATACCTGCCTTCTCATCCAACATCCCCATTCAAGACAGGCCATTTTACTCAGGTGTAGCCCAGAGGCTGCTGGCAAGTTAGCACAGAAGCCATCACATTGAACAATGATTTAATGCCTCTCTGTGATAGTCTGGCTGTATTTATTATGACTGACTCATCTGCCCTTGAAGAGAAGTGCTGGCTGTGGAGTTGAACCACGGTGGACTTGTGTGGACACATTTTGGGAAGGCATTTAGTAACACGTACCTTTACCTCCAAAGGAAATGAGCAAGAATCTACTATCCAAGGGAGGCACTAGATAATGTACATAGCATGAGCTAATGTAAAATTTCTTAGTCCATAATACCCCTCAGTCCTGACCATCAGAACCTCCTACTGAATTCACATGGGCTTAAGCAGGTCGTCTCAAGTTATAAGAACAAAGCTTCTTATGGACGCACAGAAGGAGTCAGGTGAGGGCCGTGATGCTGCAGCCTGCATGTACCAGGCTCTACAGGTGGAGCAGCCATGGCCACCCAAGCCCCTCACCCCAGGCCCTACCATGCCTTGCAAGCTTGCCTGGCAGCTCCCAGCCCGGATCCAGCAGAAAAAAAAGGGGGGTCTTCCTATACCAGGGAGGGAGGAGGTAGAGGCAGTGCAGTGAGCCCAGGCCAGCACCGTGCACTCGCATGGGGACCTGCAATCCAGGCACTGGGCAGCGCCCAGCTACAACTTCTCCGCCTGCCAGGAAGATGAACCACGCAGGTGAGCGTGGAGCGGGGCAGGCACGGGGGCCCCAGGATGATGCCTCCTTCTCCCCAGCCACAGCCCTGAGAGGCACAGCCAGGTGCAAGTGGCGATTTAGCACGGGAGAAGTTGACTGGGGAGGGTCTGGGCAGTTTTGTCCCCACTTCCCTCGCCCCGCATGTGCCTGGCCGGGCTCCACTTGCCGCCCACAGTGCTGGCCAGTGCAAGCTCTGCCCGGGACCACCCTGCACTGCGCCCATGACCCGTGCTTTCGCTGCCGACTACTCCTCTTCCCACATGCACTGCATCAGCAATGCCAAGCTGATGCAGTGTGTGTGGGAACCTTGTCCCTTCCCCAGCCCTTCAGCAGCCATTAGGAAGCTACTGAGGTGCTGGGGGAGCGACAAGGGGTGGGAACAAAAGTAAACAATGTTTACTTTCATTTCCCGTCGTAGCACCACGGACCACAGAAAATGGCTTGGTGGGCTGCATGTTGGACAAGCCTGATTTAGGACAAGTATATGGTTGAGAGTGCTTCCGCTGATCCATTATAGCTGCTAAGTCAATACACCATCTGTAATCCGCTGGTTTGTAAACTTTTGAAACACGAAATATGAAAACCAAAGGGATCACATAAAGGAAGAGAAACTTAAGTCAAGCCATGTGATTCTCAGTAACAGAAGGACAAAGGACAAATCAAATAAAATAGGGAGAACATCAGATAAAAGACGAAGTACATCATCCCAGCTATGCTATCTCTTGAATCCCCTTTCACAATCCATGCTAGGCTTTCGGGGTTTGTAGAGTGTCATGAATGTTTTCTTCTGTTTTGTTGTACTGATATGGCATATGTGGTCTCTTTGGAAAACCTACGTTATGCTGAAATGATTTATGTTGGCTTTTATGACTATATAGATTATGTTATGCCATCTTTGAATACCTTTATAATTTTGGACATGGTTTAGGCAAGGGACTGAGGCATACATACTTAGAGACCACTGCCACTCCTAAATGCAGGCACAAGGAGACATCATTGGGTTGGGCATCCAAGGCACTGTCTGCCTGCAATGGGGAAATCAGCACAACACTTCTGGATTTCTGGGTTGCTGTTCAGGACAGTTACTTTATATTCCCCTAGATCACTGGCAGGGGGAACTCCCAGGCATCACAAATATTGCGTTATGTACTTAAATAAAGAAAAATGCAGAGTGGCATGAAGCAGAATTCTTACTTTTTCTGGTGAGAAGTGGTACGACGAGTGCAGAAGACGGCAACAATCACCACTATCACAATGGTGATCACTCCAACAGATACTATGATCACTAGAAGCATGTTGCTATCCAAGGGTGATGTGGGGCTTCCATGAGGACTGTTACTGCCTGTAAGAGGGTGAGGGGGGAAGGCGGGAGAAACAGCTCTTGTTATTATGTATATTACGTATAGTTAAGAAAATACTCCTCATCACAAGATACAAAAAGGAATCGGCAGTGTTCAGAAGTATGAAGGGCAAGTCTTTTCTGTGATATCTTATATTGGACCAACTGCATAGCTGGGAGAGCTGTTAGACAGGTTTATGGGCAACAGTTGCCCTTCCAGTCTGAAGCAGCAGGCAAGCCAGGCTGATACGTACAGGCTAGGACATGCAAACAGTCTGCTTGGAGGAGGGCTGTGAACTAAGACTAAAGAGGTGAGAGTAGGTACTTTTATAAGACAAAAACACTGCAGTAGAACAGACAGAGTAAGACCATTAAAGGTGACCCGTCTTGTAACAGCCCCAGCTCACACCTCGTTACTCCTGGTTCACAGCCCTCCTTCAAGGAGACTGCATTTGCATGGAGTCTTTTCTGATATTCAGTCTTTTCTGAATTCAGCCTGCAGCTGCTTCTCCTTTAGACCTGAAGAAGGGCCTCTGATGGCTGAAAGCTTGCCTAACAGCTCTTTCCACTATAGAGCTGGTCCAATAAAAGATCATATCACAAAAAAGCCTCACTTCCCAGACATTTTCTGGACCCTCATAGCTACTATAACACTCCAACACTACTACAAACGTATAAAGAAATTATACAGTTTAAGGCAAGCTAATAAGCAGTTTATCTAAACAAAACTGTATTTCAAGTTAAATATCCCTTCCTTTGTGTAGTTATGAGAATGTACACATCATCATCTTATGACCCTGTACAACTAACATCCTGTAAATGATGTTTTGTTGACCTATTTCCAAGTGATAACCCATTAAAAATACGCAATGACAGATACAGCTGTTGCTAAAACTTTTAAGGGTTGGTGAGAAACCCAACCAACTATCATAAAGAGGTTCAAAGGAAGACTAGATGATAGGGATGGAAAGCCTAGCACTTAGCCCATCAAAAGATGTCGATACTGCGTAAATTTTCCCCTATCTTAAAAGACACCTGAGCTCAGTCACTCATTTGTTTATCACCATGTGTCTGGACTACAGTAATGCAGTTGCACACAGACACAAAGTATCTGCCCTTAGGAAACACCAACAAGTACAAAATATCTTCACAGTGTGGACAACTAGAATTACATCAAAACCTGCTACTGACTTTCTAGACTAGCTTCCTCTGAAATACTGAGTCAAACTGAAAATCTTGGTCTTCAACTTCAAATGCTCCCTGGTCTGAGTCCTGGTCATCTTCAGGGAGCACCAAAAGTTCCAAGATGAAGACCCTGGTTAACAAGTCCTCTCCTCTGGCCCATGTAAACCTTCCATGATGGTTATGCTTTTAAGTGCAGTGACACAGCTTTCTGGGAGCCAGTCAGACTGGAACCAACTCTTCAGAGACTAAGCAGGACCAGAATCCATAACCCTCTCATTCAAAGATGCATTTCCATAAGATGCTTTCTGGAGTATAAGCACAGAGAGGCATGGACGCTTGAAAAAACACCTTCAGAGGACAAGCTGAAGGTGCACTGCACAAATTCTCCTTCTGTGGAGAGGATTCAAGAGATACATGACAAATATTAACCATATTTTAGACTAATGCTCTACTGAAAGTTGCTGGAATGCAAATAAGTGCAGTGTAAGAATCTGCATGGAAAATAAGCTTCCTTTAAACCTTGAAGATACCTGTTGCATCTAAGAAGCTGAAAGTTCAGGGTGAAAAGGAAGACCTTGCTCAAGAAACAACACTGTCCATGAAAGCTAACACACGTGGAGCCTGGACCCTGCTGGAACTACAGGGCATAAGGTATTCCCTGTACTTCCTACTTTATTGATAACATACAAAAATCATTTTCCGCTGAAAAAATAAAATTTATTTAGATCTAAACCAGTGTTACCACAGAGCAAGGGTCTCAAAATACCAGATGCTAATCTGGTTAAGTTAGGTTGTAAAAAAGGCTTCGTGACAACTAAAATATGGTGCCTAAGGATATTTGTTAGCATGTTTAACATAATGGAGAATGACTCTTAACATAGTATTGCGTCAACTTTGTTTCCTGTCTTACTTGAGAACTGCTTAACTTCAAATGGTTTCTGAACGGAGAAAAATGCAATTATTGGAGATGTCACCAACCTATGAACTACAGTTAATCTTTAAGAGAAACCTCCAACTGTAATCCCAAGGTATGTCCTATTTCAGCCTCACAGATCTCAATCGACATGTTTTTATGCAGGCTCTTACCACTCATTGGTGGTTTGTAGTCTGGTCCTAGATCCACTGGCCGACTTCCTTTACCTCCAGTTCCTGAAGCTGGGGGAGGAGGTGGGGAACCACATTAATAATTATTAGTCATGAGATGCATATTGTCCATGTCCTAACTACTTACTTTCAAAACTTGAAACCTGGACCTATTTTGAACAAGTTCCCCCCCTCGCCCCCACATAGTTATGGACAGCAAATATATTCCAGCAAGTATGTTTCAAACAGGCAGGTTTAAACTCCACAGAAACAGATGGCTACTTATATTACCATTTTCTCCCAGTTAGTTGGGTCTTTTCTTTATTGATTTTTTTAAAATGCAATAAAAGAGAAGGTTGCAACTGTGATAACAAGCAGACTGACGTAAGCAAGCAGCTTCTTATACAATTGCATTTGGAGTTTATCATTAGTGATCAGTGGATTATAAAACAAATTCCTTATCCCAAGCCCTAATTACATGCAAGATTAGAAATATACCCAATGGAAATGCATCTTCAACAGAATAATAAAATTCTTAACAGCCATGCACAATTGCTATCAAATTCCCCATATCGTTTTATTTTGTCCTCACCTCCTCCCCCCACAGAGAAACTGCAATATCCAAAAAATACCAAAACCTTTATTGAAGGCTGCACGACTACGTTCAACAGTTTGTGACCTGTTTTTCATAGGCAACACATCAAAAAGACACATCGTTGTTCCGGACAGAGTACTTTTGTATAGAGTATAGCATGCTTAAGGGATTTCAATGGCTGTACGTATATTTGCCAGCTGGTTCATTGCTAACTGAAGGCAAACAACATGTTCACTTCCAGAATTTTAACCATCACTGGCTTGTTCATGAGTGCTGAATATAAGAAGTGACCTAACAATCTGAGTAAAGCTCTCTTTTATTCTATCAAACACTTCCCATTATATAACTCAGATCAAATTTAGGCAATCTGCTGCAGCAGCAAGACACATGGAGTCCCAGGTTTTACTCTAATGTCAGTCCCACGAACTGAGCTGGCAGAATGTCCCCCAGCAAAGACGACACACAGGTCCATTTTTTCCCTGTTGGGTTATTAAAACTGTGGTGAAACAAAAACGCTTTGAATGCCAAAGTTAGTGCCAATCCAAAGAAGCACTGGATGCCAAGTATATGGTAATACTAGAACAGTATGACTCGTATCTAAAAATTCCTTCACTTCTTACTTTACAGTTTATATTTTTATATCTATGAAGAACCGGAACTATGAAAAATAAGTGCTTCATAAAACCTCAAAGCACACATTCATGAAAAGAAGACTTTTCAGGTAAAAAAAACATTTTGGATAAGTAGAAATAACACACGCTGACACACATATATAAAATTAACAAATGGAAAAACTTTTAGCAAGAACAATAAATTAGTGGTTAAACAATTCAGATAATTGATAAAAGAACCCAAAGGTATGAATCTAGCTATAGTCAGCAGAGCTAAGGACAAAAAGACGGAATTTGTTATGTGCGCAAAGAATAAAGAAACCCCCCGAATTGCATTGGTACATTACAGCACAGCAGGTTGCCAAATGCCTGTAAATTTACAGGCACTCTGTAAATATCCAGGGAAAGATGCCTGTCTAAAAATTCTGTAGGAAAACTGCCATCCATAAACCACAAAATAAAAAAAGCTCTGCAAAATCAGGTCTGTAAAAGCACGGAGCCGATTAAAGCTATGTGGACAGAAAATATTGGGGTGTGTGAAACGGACTGTATTCGATTTGGATTTGGCCCGAATCGGGGAGAGTGATTCGATTTGTTGATTCGGATTAAAGTCCCCAATTCAATTTGGCCAAACTCTAATCTGAAGATTCGACGCCAATTCGGAGAATCAGCAGCTCGCCCACAGTCACAACTTTAAAAGTTTTTCCTACATACCTCGAGGTACCACGAGTGGCTCATGAACGCTGTGATGCTGGGGCAGATAGAGTGTCCCACAGGAGCACGGGGGGGCGGGGGCCCCATGTGCTCAGCAGCAAACCTGTAAATGGACCGGAAGTATGGAGATCGGCCGCGGGGGGACCCCAGGTGCCACCCCAGACCCAGGAGAAACCAGTCACTGAGCTGGGGGGGGAGCGGGGGGAGAACACTCCCTGGCAGACCTGGAAATGGACCAGAACTGCTTCTGATCCACCTCCAGGTCTGCTGCTGAGTGTGCTGGCAAGCCCCACCCATGTCTGTGGGACACTCTGTCTGCCCTACCATCACAGCATTCATGAGCTTCCAAGGATAACTCTCAGGCCTTTGTGGATCCTTCCCCAACACACCCAGCTACATGTTGGTGCTAACACCCCAATCTGCCTGTAACACTGCTTAGGTGGCAGGTGGGTCCTTCTTTGGGAAGTCTGTGCTAGGATGGGGGAATAAGGCTGGCAGGTATAAACCCACATCACTGCAGGGCTCACAGTGGGGGATCACTACCACTGCAGCGAGCTCCGCCAAAGTAGGGCTTGCAGCTGTGGGAACCAGTCCTGCTGCATCGGTGATAAGGTATGATGGCATCGAATGATCATCCCACAATCACACGTCCTGCCACAAATGTGCGGTATGGCAGGACGCGCTATTGTGTGGATTGCATGTTAGGTCCCATTGCACCTTTACCTGCATGTGTAGAGAGGCCTTAGCCAAAATGATAAATAGCAAATGCAAAAATGACACATTTTTAATTTTTGTAGGGCAATTTGTGCTGAGGAGTTTTGAAGGAATTGGCCAGTGGAATAAACTGAACTACTGAAGCTGGTGCTTATGATACCCTGAAATACTGAGGAAGCTTCAGAGAGCCAAGAAATAAAGATCACAGGATGCCCTGCATAACTTTAGTCTAATAACAATCAGATATCTCAGGTGGGTCAAATTACAGGAAGACTGATATTGGGCACAAACAGTAAAGAATGAAAAACAGTGGGAGCATAATTCATTCCGATCAGTGTTGTTTTAAATAAGTGTTGGAAAATAAATCTTGTCAAACAACCTGATAAAGGTTTTTGATAAACTTACAAAGCCTGCAGAGAATGGAGATCATAAAAAATGTCACACGCAAACTTCTATAAAGTCACTACAAAAAGTACACTAAAGGACACTATCCCTGTACAAAAAAGTGTGGCACATATTAAACACTGGTTAAATAATAGGCATAAAAACCATAAATGGAGAATCATTATCCAAGAGGTATTTCTACTGAGACCCTGCAGGGAACTGTTTTTGGCCCAGCGCTATTTACCGTCTTTAAAACTGACCTTGAAGAAAATATATAATCACGGCTGGCAAAGATCCTGGAGAGATGTAATATATGACACGCTTCTAACAGTGAGCATATATGCATTTCAAAAACGGTTGAAGCACTTCAATACGATCCACCAAAAATGCGGAACGTAACTAAAGCACTACTTTTTGAGGAACTTCCTGAAACTTCTGGACATATGGACTACTTGGTCCTCCAGCGTTCAAAGTGTTCCCACAGGGGAGAGAGGGTTGGAGAGGGAGAAAGAGAGAAGAAGAAACAGGGAGGATAAGCCAACGAAGGCTTGCTTATGTGCTCAGCCATCCTCAGCAGTCTCTGGAGCCCAAGGCATGCAAGGAATCATTCTCTCCAGCCCCGGGACCAGGAGACAGAAGGCCAAGTGCATGGAGAGAGTGCTCACTGGCTGTCTGCTCTGCTCTTGCACACCTGGAGGGAGGAGGGGGACAGAACCACAGGACTGAGCAAATCCCAAAGCATCCCTCATGGGGAAGCAGACTGGTGCCAGTTCAGCAACACTGAAGTGCTCTGGCAGGGGGTGCAGGTCTGTCCATTGTCTGGAACACACTGAATTTGAAACACTCCAAATTGGAGTGAAATTTGAAGCGCTTCAAATTTATGCCTGCCTGTGGCTTTTGTGAGATAATAGGCAAAAGCCAATGAAACACAGGCTCGTTTAGTCACTTTTGAATACTGGACTTGGCTTATCTAATTGTATCGGTGCTTTTGAAAATGTTACTTCATTACTATGATACCATGTCCAAGTTTTGGCATCCACACTTTAAAAAGGCTAAGGGTTCAAAAAAGAATGACCAGAGGTCTAAAAATGGCAGACTGAAGAAATGCAATGTATTCATCTTATTGCAGAGAAGGGTAAGAAGTGACTTGATCACAGTCGCAAGCAACTGCATACAGAGCAGACTGCCGGTATGAGAGGGCTCTTAAACAAAGACATAATGAGTTTGGATGAATGCAAACCCGAACTAGACAAATTCAGACTAGAAATAAAGTAGACATTTTACCAGTAATAGACCAGTGGTTAAACTGTGAATTTATGTTGAGGCAGGATGAATTTTTCATCACCTGAAGTCTTTAAATAAAAACCAGATAACTTTCTGAAGCTCAAAATCAGAAGCTAAGGACTTAATGGACAAATTGCTAGGTAAAATTCTATGGTCACACTATGCATGGGGCCAGACTAAACTATCATAATGGCCCTTTCTGGCCTTAAAATCTATTAATTTAGGCCTATTTCCAGTAATGACTTTGATGAGTTTGTTGCTGGCAAATATCTAATTCCTAGAATGAGGGATCAATAGACTGTCTTCTAAATTCTCGGGAGTTTTGTTCATGTCTAATATTATCCTGACAACAGCTCTATCTGAATGGTAATGAGCCTGATTATCCCAGTATGGCCATTTCACACTTGTGTAATTAAAAGAAAAACTGGTCTCACTGCACAAAAAATTATAAGCAACCAGCTTCTCCCCTTCCCCCCTAAAGGGATCATCATTGCAACCAGAGGTATAAAAACTGCCTATTTTCAATACAATAAACACCCTAAAACCAACATTTGGTCCTGCCCTATCTTTTGGTTTAGAGAGTGTACCAATTCATCTGCAGGGAGCTGTACTAGAAATTGTGCACTGAGATCTTCTATTTTCCTCTACAGAGGACCGGTTAAAATAAAATCTCTTTGCACTCATTAAAAGGCTTGCCAACATTTGAGTATATCCATTTTTAGTCCATCAATCTTGGGGATGCCCAACAAGTATGCCAGAGCTAGAAAAAACACTTTTACCTTGTGCTATTTTAAGCTAGCTGTCTTGTACATTATAGACATCTCCCCTTTACTTTTCTTTTGTATTGGACCAAAACAAATGTTTGCACAGTGACAGCTTCAACAAAGAACCAGTTTTACCGCATGCTGACACTTGTACTACACGGGAAAAGAAGGTGGGGAACAAGGTAATGACTATGTACATGAAGAAAAACATTATGGGGGAGAGGTTTTTAAAAACATATTCCTTGAAAACATATCCACTGCATGTAGCTAAGACAAACCAGCAAAAATGCAGAGGCCAGAGATTTAATTCACTGTGGGACAGTAGAGGTGTATTGCCTCCTTTCTCCGGTTCTCTGTCCTCATCCTGAGGAAGTCTTTTCCAACAGGTCCTGTTGTCAAGTTTTCCATTCTTCAGCCTAGGTTTTCCTTTCCTTTTTTCACCAAATGCTCTCACCAATAACCTCTTCAAATCCCTCTTATTCTTACAGCAATTCTATAACAGAAGCCTCTTGATTTTAATACTAGCTTCTACAAATTCAGAGGTGTATGCATTTAAGGGCATTGGCCAAAACGTTACTATGAGAAAAGATGCTCATGTTGTATGTTGGACATGGAGGCTCATCATGTGTATAATGCTGGCTAGCACAGCAGTATGAAAGAGAGAACGCAGCATCGTTTACATAAAACCTGAGGCTTTAGTCTGTCAGAAGATGGTGGGAAGAACAAATGGCAATTCTGTTTCCCCTGCTGTAGCCTGGTAGGTGATGCTATATCACATCCAGTGTATTTGGAAGCAAAGGCTCAATAAGGATGCGTTCCCTGATGGCGCTGTTTGATATCAAACAGGCAAAATTAACCATGTTTATAACCAACTTCTCAATACTGGATTAAAAAAAGTAGGTCTAAATATTGCAGAATGCATTCTAAGCCACTTTAAGGCAGGCTGAATCTTTTAGCTAAACAGACTGCAAGAGTCCCTGCAAGAGCTTATCCCTTTTAGGCTCATTTTCCCTCCTCATATAGGACTGTTAAACCTATCTTAAAGAGAATGAAAACTGCCTTGGACATTCATGATATAACTTGTCTTCACAAAGCAAGCTCCAAGTTACCATTTGTCAACAGAGGACCTTTAAACCTTAGGCTTTGGGGAGCTAAAGTAATTGTGTTCTTTAAGGAAGACAGCTCTAAATGAGCTGACAGGCAGAATCTCTCAAGCAGAAAGTTGAATGAGACCAGGGGTATTTTCCCTTTACTGTAAAAATGATTATAGATGTAGAGCTCACAACAGCACTTGTGTTAATTAGCTAACTGTTTTTGATCTTCCACCTCTCTAAACTGCGATCCAGTGTCCACTGGTCAGACACGAACTTGAATGTGACTTAATCCAAATTCATTCTGACAGAATGATTCAGCTCCAGCATAACCCACTTGTCCTTTCATGTGACATCTGACTACAGAGATCACTTTATATTCTTGACACAAAAACCACAAATAGAATTTCCAGTTCCTTGGCTATTAAAAGCGCCATGAGATATTGCTCATTTATATTTAGAGCAGCTGGTATATGTTTCATTTAGCAAGTGCAACTGTGTGTGGAAAAGAAAAACATGCACAAAAAAAAAAAAGGAAGGAATGAAAGAGAAAGGATGTCCATTCGTTTACCTTGATCATTAGGCATTTTATCTGAGGATTCAGCTACCAGGACAAGCAGAGGGGAGGAAAAAAGAACAAGAGAGATCACCAGATCTGAAGAAGTGACAGATAGAATTCAAAGTTTCACAAAGAAGAAATACACTAGAGAGATTCAAGCTCCCTTTTTTAAACAGACACTAACATGGAAATAATGCCAAGAGATACTAAATCTGGGCATAACTTTTTGTCAATTTGTTTCTCCCTCTCACACGATAAAATATCTATGTTAATAACCTCCCTTAGACAACAATTTTCTCTCCATTTCTTACTTGGTGCATGATATTTTCCATGCGCTTTTTACTCCTGCCATTTCATCAGCTACCCATGAACAAGCACCTCTTGATTAAAGAGGCAGCTGTGTCATGCTAGTTCAACGTTATATCATCCATCACATTAACATGCAATTGTTCACAGGCCACCAACTGCAAATCCTATTGGTTGAACTGTTACACCACAGACGGATGCAACACACTGGACCCAAAATCTTAAGAAATCAGTTTTCCAAGGCACACCTAAGGCACGGACTGTATGCATTAACAGCTGGAAGACCTATGAGTCAATCAGTAATTTAAAAATAAGGCTCCACAAACATCTGAGCACAAACTGGCTTGTACGTTCATTACATGCAAGAACAGCCCAAAAATGGAATAGCAAACATGTTTTCCTAGGCAGAGTCTGTTTTCCTTTACACCTCCCTTGAGGTTGAATTCAGAATTCATGCTGCCAGTAAAGAGTAAGTTGGAGAACACATGCAGAAACACCAGACTTTACCTTTGGGTGTTCTGAACTGGACTGCCTCTGACATGGGTCCCATGCCTTTGGAGTTGCGTGCCTGGATTTTGAAATAATATGGTGTATCAAGGGTTAATTCTTGGATCTGGTGAGTCAATCTGTTTCCCACAACAGGTTCAATGACCCAATCATGTATCTCAGCATTCACATCTGTGCTGTAGTAAATGATGTATCCTGTTCAAAGGAACCAAAAAGAAAAAGGTTTTGCATTACAGGGTAGGATTTTCAATAGACTTCAAATCAGAGCACAAAAGTCCTATTAACTTTCAGTGAGTTGTACTCCTAAGTCACTAAGATTTTCAGAAATCTTTGACTTTATTGTTTCAGACTGTATGACTGTATGCAAGTAGTAGATACACATCCCACCAGAATTTTTTACAATATTACAAAATGTGTTTAGAAAAAGCAATGCCCCTTCTTCACATAGTCTACACTCAGTTAGGGGAAAATCCCATTTTTTCTATCTTCCTTTCGAACCACAGGAGAGCAATGTAATATAATAATTTGAAAACTGTTATAAGGATGTTCTACCTCAACCATTAACATTTTAGAGAAAAATTATAACCTTGCAATTAAACAACAACATCCTAAGTACTTTCTCATGCAAGAACTAATTTTGGTGCTACCTGTTTATTACTAAAAGAAAATTAAAAACATGAATTGAAACAATCTTTGCATATCACACAAAAAGCAATAGGAAAATTACACCTGTGCAATCTTTTATTGAATGACCTACATGTTGGAAAGCAAGATATAGTACAAGTATTGTCAGATAGCAAATGGCTTTAAAAAGCCCACACTTATTAACACAAGTATAGGGCAAGTTCATTGGTAGTCTAGTTCACCTACATAATTGAACAAGTGAGAAGAAATTAAGTTGACGTTTTTCTTCCCTGTGTGGACTTCCTACATCATTTGGCACCTTGAAGTGAACAAAGGGCTGCATGCAGGTAGATGCAATCTTGTTACTTACTTCCTGGTCTAGCCACAAAACAACACATCAATGACCTAGTCTGTGCAAGGGGTAGTATGTAAAGCGACAATTTCTCCCACGGACTAAGGTAATTCAAGTGAGTTTATATTTGTCTGTATTAATTGGTTGGTGTTTTCAATGTATTGTGCAGGAAAGACATCTAGAACCCAGGACTGGCACTTTACAGTATTTTATACACACATAAAAATGCATGACAGAACAAGGAGCAACTGTCTCAAGTTGCAGCAAGAGAAGTTTAGGTTAGATATTAGGAAGAATTTTCTCACTAGGAAAGTACTAAAACACTGAAACAGGTTACCCAAAGAGGTGGTAGAAGCTACATCCTTGGAGGTTTTCAAAACTCAGCTATACAAAGATTTGGCTGGGATGATCTAGTTGGGAATGGCCCTGCTTTGAGCAAGGGGTTGAACTAGATGTGACCTCCTGAGGTCCCTGCCAGCCCTAACTTTCTGATTCTATGACATGAACAAGGAAGGTTGCAAAAGTAAGTACACAAAAGTTAAGAAATGCCTATTTATACGTGTGTTATGATAACGTGTTGACTTCATCTCTACAAAGTATTGTTCTCTTTTCCACTGGACTCCATGCAGCATTCAATATGCAGAACTGATGGTACTTAGTTAAGAAACAACTGTTCTACACTGTTTCCCCTAATACCACCAGAGGGCAGTCCAATCACGTGTTCCAATAAAAACAGTGGATTTCATATCCATCCGACACAAAGGGAATTCTAATGCTTCGTAGACCTGCATCATTATATCAGACCCCTTCTTACAGTGGGACTGCAAAAAGTTGAGAGAAGGATTTTTTTAAAACATTTGGCCACCGCTATTGCATATTTAAACAACAGTAAAAAAGCTGAGTCTTGCAAAATTCTGTTTAACCCAGCTGAGAAAGCGAGCTAGTTTTTCCATTATGTTCATCATTAGGGTAAGAATGGTCAAATACTTTTTTGTGCTTGGGAAAGCAAATTTTCAAATTTGGCCAATTATATATCTGAAGGTGTTTCTCTATACATCTTCAGGGGGTGTAACAGATAGTTTTGATTGGCATGAACTTGGGTTGTCTGCATAATTTGCAAGTAGAGAAGCCTGGGTTAAGCAATTTTCAGACTAAGATAGATGTAATGTCTTCTGGCTTGCCAATTTAACATTCACCGAGTAGAAAGGTTAGAAAATGGAGACTTGTACCAACAGTAAAACGGGGAAGTCTCACCTTTCCAACCCAATAAACAACTAGTTCCTTCCATGGTGAGCAGCAAGTGTTATCAGTCACAACATAAATCAGAACATTATTTTTTTACAAAGCATTTTTTAAAAGTTACTAAAATAAATTAGTTACAATTTCTACCACCACCACCTCTTCCTCTTCATTCCAAAAGTTTTCTGAAACAATTTGCATGTCTCCTTATTTTTCCGATGTATAACATGCACTGCATGAATGCAGCTTTGTCTTCACAGTTATCTATAATGAAGAACCAAACCCTCAACACCAAGCACTAACTAAATAGTATGAAGAACTAGGGTGGAAAATTTTCTAAGAATAGATTTGGTCTCTCTAAAAAAGGCAAAATTAAGGAGAATTTAATATAAAAACAACTTTTAACCAAAGGCACAGAGTAAAAGTAATGTTGATACTAAGCAAGACACTCTACACAGAGCCCTGAAGCCTGCAGTTAACAAAGATAAGAGGAAAATGAAGGCAGGCAGAACTGTGCGTATCTACAGTATCAGTGCTAAACAAACCAATCTGTTGGGAGAAGCTGGACACTGAGCAGCCCCAAAGGGTTCCTCTTCCACAGGACCCAGAGTGTGCATATTTCCCACACACATGCACACTAGCCTTGAACAAAGAGGCTCCTCCAGTGGCTGGACACACTGGATTTGAGTCCATGCCTGCACAAGGGGGATTTTTTTTTATATCCAGATAGATATATTTATATATATATGGGCTTGTCTAACTGTAGATTTGTGTTTCTGAAAGTGTGTTATTAGGCTTATGTAAGATGGTGAGGACGATGCGTGTAAAATGACAGCTCTTCAGTGTTCATTTTCAATTCTTTAGACCTCTCTTTTAGGGAGAGTTTTTACTGCAATGCAAGCCCAGGAATGCCAAGGAGTAGAGTGGCAGTGAACTCAAAATGCGAGTGTTGTCTTTATTTTTTAAACTGAACATATTTCCAGTAGATGTAAAAATAAGCAGTTGATTTGAGCTGCATGAGAAGATAAACAAATGGGATGAAGGTCTAGACATCCCATGAGGATGAGTTTGGGATTGGTAAAGTGATTGTGATACATATCCATATAAACATTAAATAAAGCATCTAGGCTGCTGTTCGCTAGGTATGTTCTCCTTCTGCCCTCCACAACTCTGCATATCAGAAGAAAGAAAGGATCATTCCAGAAAGCACACAAAAAAACAGCACCTGTAATTTTGCCATTCGCTTCAGATGGAGGTTGCCAGTTCACAATTATGGTCCGAGGTTTTCCTTCTTTGCTTACTACAGTCACATCCTTTGGCGGAGAGGTAGGAACTGCAAATAAACAAAAAACCAGACACTATTGGATGCATATAAACTTACTCATAATCATCTTTTAAAATGTGCTTTTCTACAGAAGAATGAGCGTAACCAGGTAACAGAAACCCAGCATATATAATCTGAAAGTAAATCTACCACCCCAGGATGCTGGTTTTAGCGATTTACTCCATTACCCTGGCAAATACCATATGGCATTCAATATTTCCTTTCCATAAGAAGCTATCTGTTTCTAAAGCACTTCCAGCAACAGATGCTGTGAATCATGGCTATATAAACAGAATGCATCTTAAAAAAGATAAAAATCTGAGGGATTATCTTTGCAGAAGTGAAGCTTTGGTTGAGAGAAATTTAGTTGAGTTCTGGAAACATTTGATGGACACACAGTTGCTGTTTCCTTTTATTTAAGAGACAGCTCTCCTCCCCATTAGCCCCTTCTGCAGAAAATGAGGAAGTGACACAAGCCAGCCCAAGAAAACAGTGAAATGCTAGAACTGGAATCTCATCATGAACTAGAATACCCAGCTGGGGCTCAGTTTAATGGCATATAAATGCAGGGTGCTGATGTCTTTACCCATGCAATGACCAGCTATTTCTTGGAACTCTACCACTATTAAAACCATGACACATTTCTATTATGGAACTTTTAGCAAACTACATCTGCCATGGTTACTTAATACTCTAATAGTAATGTTTTGTGCTTACCCAGTGCTTTTCATGTTTAAAGTGCTTTACATATATGACCTGCTGGGAATTAAACCTCCCATCATCCCCTGAGTTGGGATACTATTAACATCCCCATGGAAAATAACACTTAGCAACCATGGATGGTGAAAGTGAGGCCCGATCAAGTGGAGGAACAGAGTTAAACAATGCACATTTCCGGGCTACAGTGAGAAAAATCAGTGACAAAGGGAAGACTAGAACTCAGGAGATTTCCAATTCCCATGCTACACTCAAGCTACACTATGCCACACCTTTGTTCAATATTAGTTGAAGGATAAGTCCTACGTAGCACAAGCCAGCTGCTCAAAATCATGAGAAGGAAGACAGAAAGAAAGGAAGACAAAAAGAAACTTGTGGAACTCTATCTGCCTTTTAGGTTTCAAACCTTTAGTGTGCACTGATGTCATGTTTTAAAGTTTGTTCTCCTTCAACCAGATTTTACTTCTTGTTTGAAAAGAAAACTGAGAGTCTCACCTATTTACCTCCAAGACTTGGGGTTTAAGATAAAACACCAAATGTCACAAGTTATGAAATTCACGAGAGCTGACCACACTCCCCACACAAGTCCCTAATGACTGTGGTCAGGGAGAAAGAGAACTTTTAACCTCTTTTTAAAGCAATATTTTTAAATTGGCTATTTGGAAACTGACCTATTTCCAGGGGCCATTAAAAAAAATAAAACAAAGTAAATCTAATAAGCATGCTAAATTTAAGCTAAAATAAAGAAAAATCCAAGCTGAAGTAGAGAAAACAAAAACTGCCTACTCTTTGACCAATCCTGTCAGTGAAAAGTAACAGTGGGAGAGGGACAGCCTAATATTCGTTAGACAAGAGGTACTCCCAGCAATTATGATCCTACCAGCACAGCGCACAGCTCCTGGAGTGTTCAAAGCTGTGTAGGCAATTCATAAAGGAGAAGGTGAATTTAAAGCTGATTTTGATGTCTAAATTTCTATGGCGAGTTCTTGACATAGTTTGTCTTATTTCTTTCTGTTCTATAATTAATGAATTTGACAAAATTTTAATTATTAATAGCTAAGCTATTTCTTAGTAGTTGCAATTAAGATATGATTTCTCAGCTGTTTCTAACATATGTCTCTTTCTCATCTGTGGTATATTGTTTAAGCCATCTATTTTCTGTAATTTGATGAAAGTTCTCTGCTGCATGTGATCTCTCCTTTGTTGAATTTAAAATCAGTTTTCTACTCTCCAAAAAAGAAAATAAAATCCAAAACAGCAGCAAGTAAATCACCATCATAAGTATTTTAAATCTATACACAGAATTAGCACTAGGATAGGTCATACTAGATTCATTTTATCAGGATGGTCAGCTTTTCCAGAATGTCATAACAGAATACAAGAGGCATGGATTTCTCAGGGTGATATCTTTTATTGGACCAACTGGTTAACTGGAATCAAGCTAGACAAGCTTTCAAATGCAAGACGTTCTCCGTCAGATGCGATCCTGCGGATGAATGCCTTGCATTCGAAAGCCTGTCTCACTTTAAGAGATATCACCCAAACAAATCCTCGCCACTTGCATAATTTCTGGACCATCATGGCTACAACAATCACTCTTACACTACTATAACACAATACCTAATTCAAAGGTGGTTCCATGTGCTGTCATACTCCAAGTGCTTGATCTTCGACCTTTAGTCACCATCACAGAGAATTCATACAAGGTGTTAGGTTTTAATCCAGTCACTAAATAGCTCAAAGTGGTCGTGTTTGCAGTCTAAAAGAAAAGAAAAGCATCAGGAACTTCTGAACTGGACAAGAGCTATCACAGGCTCTCAAACATGCGCTTGTCTAAGGTAAGTGTTTAAAAGCAGCATTATTACATTGCTCCAATAACATTTTGATAACCACAGCCATTAATTCTCTCATTTTCTTTGCCCTGTTGTGCAAATTCATGAATCAAGTATTAATGGAACATTTACACTACCCAAAACTAGAAATCCCTTCTGCAATCAGTAAGAGCTTTCAACAATAGCTAATTATATATTTAAAAACAACAGTACAAGGTCTAGGGCACACTTGTTATGCAGCAAGACTTCTAGCTGTTTACTGGTGGCATTTAATTTACACCATTTCATTAAATGTCTCCCTAATTTCAGAAAAAAATGATAAAAAGGAGCCAAAAGTAAAAGTCTATTTTCCAACTTGAGTGTTCTTCCAGATTCTTGTGAGAAAGCTAAGCTGAAACCTATCTAGAGTTCAAAAACACTGGAAAGTTTAAGTGCTTAGAGATGCCAGGACAATGAAGGTTTACACCGATTTTCGAAAAGAAGGATTATGTGTTGGAAAGCAATCCTAAATTACATGTGGCTTCTAGCACAGGTAATCAGAAATATGATTTATATTTGTCATCTAAGCACTGTTCGCTGCCTCTAGGCCAAATTTTCTGGTATTTGCTGTGTCTTGAAGATGAACAAATGATAACTGGTGCATAAATAAAAAAATGTAGTACATCTTATCCCTTATTTGGACCTATCCCTTATCCTAACAGAGAGAAGTGGTCGATAACTTCTAAAATGGATAAGGATATATGTAAGTTTTTATTAATTAAGACTTACATTCTTCACAAAATTATACTTATAGGTAGCTCTTCCTTTTTCTAAAAGAAAGATTATCTATAAATTCATGTCCTTGAAAACAATATGAGAATGCTGTCTATGTAAAAAAAAGTAAAGTATTGTTAAGCCAAGAATATTCTAAGCTATGATGTAAAGCATATAATTAGCTGCTATTAAAGTACCCTAATAAACAGCCAGGAAATTAGGTTTGCCAAATTAAACTAAAAGTCATACAAAGTATTGTGTATGTAGGTCCAGAAAAATGCAAAGATGTTATTTTCATTGAACTAGTTAGGCTTCACAAAGATTGGTATGAAGGTGAGGAAGAATACAGACACAGGGCAATATAACATAAAAACCCTGATATCTTAGATTTGTAAAATGAATATAAAGATCAACCTAGTTTTAAGAAATGTTGCTTTGTGATAAGTGACAAGTTATTCCAGCCTAGAACTCAAGTGTTGTTTTATCTGCATAAACAGTCCCCAGTATTCACACTCTACTCAAACTGTCACAGCTAAGATGGGCTGGTCACCTTTCAAGAATGCCTGACACCCTCCTGCTGAAGAAAATCTTCTACGACTAACTGTCAAATGTAGTACACTCTTGCAGTGCACCAAAGAAGCGGCACAAGGATGTCCCTAAAGGTGTCCTGAAAACGTTCTGGCATTGACCCAAAGTCATGGGAGCAAATCGCTCGTGACTGTCCATCCTGGAGGTCATCAATGCAGAACAGAGCACTGGCCTTTGAACAGCAATGCACAGCAAAGGCACTGAAGAAATGAGTGGCCAGGAAAGCCAAAAACCTCTTGTACCCAGTCCTCATCGCTTTCCTGCCCCTGCTGCAGCAGATTGCTCAAGGCAAAGATCGGGTTTATAAGTCACCTGTTCAATATCTTCATCAGTGACCGGGATGAGGGCATGGAGAGCACTCTGGCCAAATTCATGCATGACACCAAATTATGGGGCAAGGTAAGCACATTGGAGGGCAGGGAGTGGATTCAGGAGGATTTGGACAGGTTGGGAACGTGGGCAGAACAGAATAGGATGCAGTTTAACAAAGGTAAGTGCAAAGTGCTGCATCTAGGGAGAAAGAATCATCAACACACCTACAGGCTGGGAGGTGACTTCCTAACCAGCACAGCAACAGAAAGGGATCTCAGAGTCATAGTCGACTCCAAAATGAACGTGAGTTGTCAATGTGACAAAGTTATAAGTAAAGCTAACAGCACTCTATCACGCATTAGAAAGAGCATCATGAACAGGTCTAAGGAGGTGATATTTCCCCTTGATGTGGCATTGGTAAGGCTGCAGCTGGAGAACTGTGTTCAGTTTTGGGCACCGCACTTCAAGAGGGATGTGGAAAACCTTGAGAGGGTCCAGAGAAGGCCTACTCATATGGTTAAGGGCCTGCAGGTAAGATCCTGCGAGGAGAGATTGAGGGACCTGAATCTCTTCAGCCTCTGCAAAAGAAGGCTGAGAGGGGATCTTGTGGCTGTCTACAAATTCATTGGAGGGGTGGGAAACAAGCAGCAAGGAACGGGGGATATTCTGTTTACCAGGGTGCCCCTTGGGGGTTACTAGGAACAACAGCCATAAACTGACAGAGAGCAGATTTAGATTAGACATTAGGAAAAATGTCTTTACGGTGAGGGTTGCCAAAATGTAGAACGGGCTTCCAAGGCAGGTGGTGATCTCCCCTACCTTGGAGGTCTTTAAGATGAGACTAGACAAGCACCTAGCTGGGGTCATTTGACCCCAGTGCTCTTTCCTGCCCAGGGCAGGGGGTCGGGCTCGATAATCTACTGATGTCCCTTCTGACCTTAAACATCTATGAAATCTATGACATTTACGTAACCCCTCTTTCCTCTCTGGCCCCCCAATGTTTCTTTCCCATCTCTCTCTCCCCCAACCCTGCTGGATTCCGTCATTTTGCCCGCAAAGGATGAACAAGTCTTAAGCTAACAAGAAAACAACTGTTCAAGAGTGAGCTTTCATCAGCTTTACACAAGATGTGCCACTCAGGAATGCATCTGTGATCTGCTGGGGTTATCTGATGCAAGGTAGAAATATCACAAGTTACAGATTAGTCTACAAAGAAACTCTGTCCTGAGCAATGAGGTGATAACCTACCTACATCTTGAAAAGTTTCCTCCTAACCCCAAGAGTCAATCATTGACTTATGACCTAAAACATGGCAGTTTATAAACAATACTAGCCACCTGCCCATCAAGAATGACTGGGGGGGGCGGGGGAGGGCAGGGACGGAGCTCTGTGCCCTCACACCGGGGCCCGTTCCCTCCTTCCCTCCTGCTGCTTGGGGCTGCGCCTGTTCCCCACTCCCCGCCACAGCGGCAGAGGGAGGGGAGGAGTGGGCTTGGACCCAATGCAGGGGAAGACCGGGCCCAAGGGTGGGGAGAAGCCAGGCTGGTGGCATGGGGACAGAAGGAGCAGGCTCAGGGCCAATGCGGGGGGGGAAAAGAGTAGGCACAGGCCCAAGTGGGGGAGGAGGCCTGCTCCTCCCCTTCCCCAGCTGCTGCTGTATTGGGCCGGGCCTGCTGCTCCCCACCACCCAGCATTGGGCCCACCGCCACCCACATCGGGCCTGGGCCCATTCCTCCCCTTCCCCCACTGCCACAGCGCACCTGCACCCACCCCCTGCCCTCTCCCCAAGTCAGGCCCGCTCCTCCCCCCACTGCCGCTGGGTTGGCCCTGCAAGCAGTGACAACACAAGGTGGGAGGGGTGGGCTGAGGCCAGCGCCGGTGGCCTTTCCCCCCGCTCCATCATCGTCACCCGCACCCATTCCGTCCTCTCCACTGCCATCTCCTCCAGGGATGTGCATTGGCCTTACCCCTGGCTCCATCCCCTGTGTCCCCACCATCATGGCAGCGTGTTGCCAACTGTCCCAATGCTTCTTTACACTGTGACTGGCTGCCAGCGAATCAGAGTGCAAATAAAGTGTTACGGACAGACAGACAGACAAAGGCTTTTATAATATCAGAATACCCCACCCCCCACCATACACACCATTATCCAACTAGGCTTGTCAGGATTTGATTTTTATTGGTACATGTTATTAAATATTGATTTCACCTCAGACTTACAGCCTGATGAAAAAAATATTTCCATCGTTAATAATCAAGATTTATAGAAAGAGAATGTAAGAAAAACAATGGCTGATGGGGAACTGTATTAACTGTAGATTGGACTACAACACCCAGAAGCCCCAGGGGACTGGGAACAAAGGAAGAGGAAGTGACAAAGTGGACAAGGGAGTTAAGGGTGAGCAGAGCAGGAACTGACGGCAGTTTTACCACTCAGCTGGAGGCAGTCCTATAGTTTGTCATTCATAAATTGCCTGCCCCCCACATCCCTAATTTTGTGCAATCCTGAAAAATCAAATAGATAAAAATTGAAATAAATGCTGAAAAATATTGATATTATCCATCAAAATTATTTTTAAAAGAATTCTGCCGAGCCTAATTATAACTGTAAATTGGCATTATTGATGCCTTTCTAATTCTATTTTTGAATCCTGATAAACTCTTTACCACAGTCTAAATAGAAGGCTATGTCCAAATCTTACCGACCAGAAACCAGAACAAGGAAATTCTGGGCTCATAATGTATCCAGCTGTGTCAGAATTGGTGGGCATAAGCAAGAAACTGCCCCAAGCTAGTCTCAAATACCAAATATACCTCAATCCAAGATGACCCTGAATTTAAGATAACCATCTAAAATTAGATTCTATACATGGAAAATGTATTAACTTATTATAACTTTTCATATACAAATCTAATTACTGGAGAATCATCTTAAATTAATTCCTCCTACTGCTGCAGTGGGAAAAGAAGTGGCAGGGAGGCAGGCAGGCTATGGGGGAGGCAGTTAGTGGGCAGGCAGTGGGAAAAAGCAATGCGGGGGCACATGGCAGGGGGCAGTAAAAGGACAGGCAGTAGAAAGGCAGGTGGTGTGGAGGCAAGGGCGGGGAAGGCAGCTTTTCCCCTGTCCCCCCTCCAACTTAGCTCACTTTGTGCCTGGCTCCCTGCAGCCTTGGGCTGCCCCCACTTCTCTGTCTCTTTCCTCCCCCCTCCCCCCCTCCCCACCATCTTCCCTGTACTACTTCTGCCCCGCTACAGCTTTGGGCTCACATCTACCTTCCCCCCCGCAGCCATTTCCCCCACTCACATCCTCTTCTTCCCTTACCACCTTACCCTTGCTCCAGTGCCAGCAGGTTTCATCCTCACTCCAGGTTGCCCCGCTTATTGCCTTGTACTCTATTCCAAGATGAGGAGCTTTTTCCCCCATGTTAAATGGGGAAAAACACCTCTTCTTGGAATCAAATAAATACAGTACCTCGGTTGCCCAGTGGTAATTAGTTAAATAAAAATTCTCTAAGTGGTGCCCCTAGGATTGACAGCACCTAAACAGCAAGGCACATGGGCTTACCAACAAAACACCTTCACCAAAATATACTAGTTAAGGTTACCAAGGGACTTGGCTGAGATGCATCAACATAATGTATGGACTGCTGAGGAAATGCTTGCATTTCAATGTGCAGAAAAGCAGCAGTTGCCACTGCCGAGTAAAACAATATATGGCTGAATCAGGAAAGAAACCCCAACTTACTGGTTGAACAGATACTGTGGGATACCAGATAATGATGGTACGAGAACAAGTCTAAAGCATACAGCCTTTAAGGCAAATGCTTTTTGTACTGAATTATTTTGGGCCATTTTATTTCATTACTTAATATTATTTTTGGGCCACTATTTATGGAATTCCCCCCCCCCCGCGTCAACATAGAGCATCATGGGAGAAATTCATAGCACAGTATTTTCTCTTTATATTAAGGTCTTAACTAATGAAGCTACAGCACTACATAAGTAGCTCCCGAGGCACCCTGTGCATGTGATTCAGAAATTTGAGTTCATAAATAATACTTGACATTACAGAAGGAACACACAAAACATATATCTTTTCATACCAGTATAAATTTCTGGTTTGTAACGAATTTGCCCCATAAAGGAACATAAAGGGAGCTCCATTAACCGGAAAATGTAACAACCATTTCCTCTGAGTCTCATTTCTAATGTGAAATTTACAGTCAGCATTTTCCAGGCCTCCAGGTAATTGTTAGTACCAAAAAACCCCACAAAACCTTGAAATCAATTACCTTAGGTATAGTATAAGCAAAAAAATCTGGGAAGCGAGAAATATCATAAAGGCAAGAAATACCATATATTTTGCATCCAGTAACCTCCATAAAAAATTTTGCCCATCAACCATGTATGGCTAGAAAGGCTTGTCTCTTTTCTTTTACATGGAATAGACAGGGTAAATATCTTCCAGGTAAAACTGTGTGCATGACTCACTCCATTAATTTAGATTCCCTACACTACCATCGGAGAAGAAGCTATTAGCAGCATATATGGTATTACTGAGCTATTAGCTCCCTTAAGGGTGAGCGCATGTCCTTCATGCAAGCGGATCATATCAAGGCCAAATCAAGAAAGCAAGATCTATCTAAATTTTTTAGCACCCATGTTTTAGCAGTGGTAATTAATCCTGTGTATGTCTGCCTTCCACACACTCACATAAAACATTAACATCAACAGAAGAAGAGACCCTAAAAAGTCCAGCTACAGCAAGTCTATAAAAACCTTCGAAGTGATTACTTTGCTGAGAGGTATTGCTGTGAAGGGAGTCCATTCATCTCAAATACAATTGGATCCAAAGCTAAACTGCTTGCTAAGCAAATGCCTCAGCCCTCAAATCTCCATTAACACTAAATTGAGCATTAAAACTGCTCGTTAAGTTGCACCAACTGTGTTAATGCTGTTCAGCCTCCTGTACCTTGTACTTGGTGTTTGCAGGAATGTTGGTTTTCCAGCGCACTGTGTAGTAGCGAGCATCTGTGATCTTCTGATTCTTCGGCAGAGAGTTGTCTGCCCAAGTGATCCTTATGGTGTCATGACTCAGAATGGAAGCCTGAACGCCCACTGGCGGCATCATGGGGGAGGGATCTGGCACTGGAGTGTATGGAGCATTAATAACAAATACATCAACTTCAGAAGTGTCTAAGGAATTGATGGGTAAAAAGTAGTGTATTATAATTAAAACGGGGAAGGTGGAATTTTAATGTAAACAAAAACAAAAAGGGGGAATGCAGGGTAATATAATGGAATGAGAGGTGAGAAATGGAAAAAAAAGAGAGAAAAGCCAGAGTTAATAGGCAACATAAAACTAATAGTTATTCAATCCTGCTCCCTTCTTAAGGCATGGGTTACAAATAAAAATATGCTATGGACTTTGCCACTTAATCATATTAGTGTCAATGGAGTTCGAACATCATACAACAATCCTCAAATATTATCAGAATAGAAACATAAATTCATCCATTGGCTTTATCTACCTGAAAACACTTGTTTATTCCTCCTTTGGAAAACAGTGGTGGGAGAAAGAACAGGGATAAACTCAACTTCTTAGAGGTAGGTAATTCATTGTTCAGACAAGATTGGAGGGGAACTGCCATTATCTTTTTTTTTTTTTTTTTTTTTTTTTTTTTAAGTGTTTTGAGCAAAAAAATTGTGTCATCTAAAACAAAGTTAATTCAGGAAATTCAAACAGCAAGTTTCCCCAGAAATCTAACAAAATTCCAGAACTTCAAAAGAAAGATTAACACATACAGCAAAGCTCATAAATAAACAACTATACCTTAATAAAAAAAATAAAATGCTACACAAGACTAGAATGCAGAATGAGCCATAAATTAACAACACCTCAGCTTACTTGGCTTAAAATCTAAGGCTATGGCTACATGAAGAAAATATCACAAGGCATGACTTTACACAGAGTGCTTGCTACTCTGCATTAGCTGCCTGTGTGTATGCTCTTACCCTACAACAAATGCAAGGTAGGTAGCTTACCTATTTTCACTCCCACTTCCACTCACATTTGCCCTGGGATAAGAGCACGCGCACAGACAGTCACCAGAAAGTAGTCAATCTCCTGAATGCCCTTGCTTAACTCCTGGTAACTTGTTTGTGTAGCCATACCCCTAGATAATATGAGGTTCATAAGCAGCTCATTTACAAAGTTGCTGCAAATTGAAATTTGAACATGTCATACAGCGAGTGTATGCATTATAGACAGTCTCAGTTTGAAAGGTGTAACAAATATTACAGTTTGTTGAGACATCTGTAAAAGATCAGATTTGGGGCCACGAATTTAGGACTGCACATGTATAAACTGCACTAAGCAAACCAACATACTGAAATGAGAACATCTGTAAATAGCTGTAAGGTAAACTCTAAAATTAAAACCAAATATATATCACATATATAAGCATATGGCTTTGGTTAGTCAGCTTAAAGATTTAGGTTAACTACTGAGTCAACAGTGTGAATCAGTTTAGGACACAAAGAATACCTGAGCACAGGAGACAACCCCGTAATGTTGCATTATTTTACTGGAACAAAGGGTAAGGATTTTTAGCTGTGTGAAAACAAGAAGTCAACCATTGGGCTTTACCTGTCTGTGACCTGGTCACTGCACTCTCATAGAGTGGGATGCCTTCACCAACATTGTTGAAAGCTTTCAGAGTTATGACATAGTGGGAGCTTGGATCTGATGGAAGAAAAAGTCAAATATATATTTTTAGGGCAAATAAATCATTGCAAACTGTTAATGGCTCCTATTCCTACTTCCAATTTTTCTCCATTTTGTTCACTATCTTACTTGTAAGGGAGATAAGGGTATACAATGATCAGCAAAATTAAAACCGAGTTTCCTCAATGACAACTACTTCTGGTGTACAAAGTTTGTCTTCTTATACTGCCTGAAATCTATACACACCACAATTCAAACAGAAGCCCAGACAAGATAACTTTGAGGAGAATACCAAAACATGCTCATGCTGAAAGTTTTATAACCTCACTGTGTTAATCTTAGGTCTGATTATGCTGAAACCCAAAGCAGTTCCCAAGTCTATCACCTATTGCTTCAAAAGTCTTTACATACTACAACCAAGCTACTGAATGACTATTCTGTACCTTGCTCTACACAAAAGATTTTTTTGGTCCATTCTGGAGAGCTTATTATTAAAGCATGTGCTGTTAAATCCAGATTTTCTTGGTGACAGAGTGGCAGAAACTGGGCAGGGCTACTTGCTCAACACAAAAAGTTTTATTACAAATTCAAAAGAAACACCAAGACATGCCCACAGACAGAAGTTAAGACGAAATGAAACAGAAAAATGCTTCAACTCTGTAAATGTTAGATCCCTGTTTCAAAAAGAAACAACAAGGGGGAAAAAAAAGCTTTTTAACACAAAAATGAGCTTACAGGCAGTCCTCAGACTTACAACACAACTGGTTCCTGAAAACCACATCTTAAGCCAAAACGTTGCAACTCAGAACCGATTTTCCCATAGGAAACAATGTTATAAATGGCGGATTGGTTTCTGAACTGAGGCCTGATACCCTGTTTCTGAACTGAGGCTTGATACCCTGTTTTCACCAAAAATACCCCAGAGTGTTGTACTCTATCAATTATAGATGAGTAATATAGCTACATTAACGTATTTATATTGTAAATAGCAATCATATTGATTCAGAAGGACTTCTTTGAGGAGACTTTGATGGACTTTTTGAAGGGCTCTTGGCTGGAGTCTTCTCAGGAGTCTTGGCTGCTTTCTTAAAGAACGAGTCCAAGGAAGTTTGGACAGATGCTCTCCAGGGAGATGGGTGACGCAGCATCAGATCAAGTGTTGTAAAGTCAAAACTGACGTCAGAAAGTTGAAACAGGGTGTCAAGTTATAAAAGTAAGTGCAAAACATTGTAACTTGAAAAGTTGTTAAGTCGAGGACTGCCTGTATTATAAATGTCAGTCAATTTTGGAGCCATAGCACAGAACATTCATATTGAAAGAGTTTTGAAAGAGACCTGTCTGTATTTTAATTTCTTTTTAAAATATGACCTGTCTGTATTTTAAATCTTTTTTAAAAAAAAAACTGTGCCTTGAAAAATACTGACACAAAGCAGGTTAAAATTTAGGAAACAATGTTCTTGAATTGTTCTCACCTAAGTTCTCAATGGTGTAATATCTCTGTTTGTAGTCCACTTTGATGGTCTGTGCATGAGGACTGCCAACACCATACCCTATAGCGTATCCTCTCACCACAATATTCTGATTTTCAGGAGGAGTCCAGCTTACTACTATACTGGTAACCAGAGGACGGACATGTAATGAACTTGGTACTTCAGGGACGCGAGTTTCTGTTAAATAAAAAAAACAATTTAAGGATTTATCCAAAACAAAATAAAGCAAAATATTCTTGTATACTAGTCAGATCCAGTACATTCTCAATGTCTTCACAAAGTAATGCTAATATTTTAGGAAATCCCCTCTACCCCCCAGCTTACATTTTTCTTTTCTTTTTCAATCCTCTAGAAGGAGGGCTACAGAAAGGAAAGAATGCCATTCATTCTTCTGTGCATAGTAACAAAGTAAAAACTAAAAAGAAAATGGAAAATCCTACCAAAAACAAAGGGCTGCTATAATAGAAAAAAATAAAGAAAAAATCTTTAAAAATTAAGTTAATTTTGTGTATTACTGTATATACCAATTCGTACTTCTAAAACTTATGCTTCTTAAATATCTCTTGAACAAGGACTTCTGCAGTATAGCAAAATATCACTTATACCTTATGGAGACAGATCTGTTTGACTTTCTGTAGTTTTTTTCATTTACTTTGCTGCTTCTATAATTTTTCATAATTTGCTTAAGTGTTTATCCCCCTCTGTCCCCACAGCCAATCTTCATTTTCCTGCATGTTAATGCAATGCAGCTTACACAGCTGACTTTAGCATCAAAATCATCTCCATGACAACACATTTGATGGTCACAAACAAAGAATTATGTCTTCACTGTAGATTTAAGCAGATTTCACGGTTTTAACAACTGCCAATAACTTGGGTATTCCATCTGTTAAAGAAATCACTTCAGCGCTGTCCAGTGCACTTCAATTTTGCAGTCCCTCTAAATCCACAGGGCCTCTTTACATACTTACCAAGCCATTAATGTAAAGGGGAGTTGTGTGTGCTGACACATCATCAGAAACGAGTACCTGTGGAATCTGTCAACTACTGATGGCAAACATTCAACCCCAATCCAATACCTACGTCAGAATTGTGCTGCTAAACTGAAAAACTTCCACAGCACTTATGTAAGTTAGCACCAAAGTATATGCAATGAAGGGCTTATGCCCCCATTCTTAACTGAAACTTGAACTAAAACAACTTTATATTTGTCTGTACCTATACCTGGAAGAAAGGAAGAACAGTCTTTTCTTACTTTGCATTAGTACATCAGCCCAATGGAATTGCTAGTGCAGCAGCAGACAGAAAATATGTCAAACAGAAGACAAGGCACAACCCCCCTCCTCCAAAAGAGAAATCATTTCAGATAGTTCTGTTGGCTGTTGCCTTTAGGGTTTCTCACTTTATGATCTGTGTTGTATTTACTGAAAATAGGTAACCAACTGCAGTGCAACAGAGTGTCTTGAATCAGAATATGCCTATTGGTTTGCCTCAACTAAAGGGATTAATGGGCTGCAATAAAAAGCAGACAATTAAATTTCACAAGTATTAAATGCAAAAAAAAAAAAAAAAAATCACATTAATGCAATGCTAAAATGAGAATTTTTCATTAAAAACAGTCAATACATTTGGAAATCAAAATAGCACAACAGATTTGTTTTATGCGTGTGCTCTGCACCAAGGCTCTCCCCTCTGATCCCTGCATAACCATATAAACACTAATGTAAAATTCTAATGATCAAATTTTCATTTACACTGGGCATGTCTACATGTGTGCTTTAATATGCAATACACTATTTTACTGCACATTAAAGTATCACAAAATCCGTGACATTATGCTAATGAGCAGTAAAATAGTCTACTGTGCATTAAGCATCACCCAAAAAGCATACAAATGTACTACTGCACATAGCAGAGCCTAATGTGCATTCATTTGGTACCTCACACTGGAGGTACTAAATTTAATGTGATTTAGAAAAGGTGCATTAATGCATGTGTAGACACACCAACTGAGGTCCTATGAAGTAGACATAAATCACATTTATTCCTATTTTCAGAGTGGTGTAAAACAGCAAGAGTATAATTGAGAATCAGTTCCTATATGGGTATCTGAAATTACAAGTTTAAACTTTAACTATATCAACAACACATTATTAAAAATTATCTATATTGGTTTATTAGAGAAATAAAGGCAAGAGTCACACATACCCACACACACTCACACCATGTATTCATTCCTTTCTGTTACGTTATATTGACCAAATACCACATTGCATTACCAGAGCCAAGGATTTTCAGTATATGGTGAATTGCAATCCATATGTTTGAAAGAACAATAAAAGTTTGTGCAAGTGCCTTTACATTATAACTTTTATGCAACTGAAATCTCAAATTCTGTGACTCTTGAGGTTTTTGGTCTTTAAATACAATGCTGGCATTACCCTCTGACAAAGTATTGTTAACTAAGACTCAAAAGGAAAGTGGAGATAAGCTGGGTGAGAGAGGCTCCAGCACCACCGGTATACAAAAGACGGTGCATAGTGCAGGAAGCATATGGTGGTTGTATGTTATCGAAAAGACATGTAAAGGGATCTTCCACTAGCCAAGTAAAGCTAGGCTTAAGATTGCTTTTTATGAAAAAGAAGGAAGAAAAAAAAAAGATATAAAATTAACTTGTGATTTAAAACTGATCTGAGGAAACACGACATATAATTCTTAATGTGAAATTTCCATCTAGGACTATCCTTTTTCTACCTATCTTAAGCTACAAAGTCACCTCTCTAGGTTCCTTAATTTTGTGACTCTGCCTTTGACATTCATCTCAGATGCAATGTCTTTTTTATATGCTTCTTGAACTCTAAAGTATACTCCATCTGCTGAATTTCCTCCTTTTATCATTGCAGCTATACATCATGAAAGGATCACCAACAGATTAGTTAATCACTACCTTCCACTCATTAAATGAAGGCATGCTGGTTATCCTTAATCACAATATCACCGTGCAGTTTCAAAGAGTTCTACCTTGAAATAAGAGGCACTTTTAAGAACAGAAATATACTACTTGCCAACTTTAATAGTATTTAGTTAGATACTAGAATAAGCCCAATAAAACACACTTTTCCTCATTCAAATCTATCCTGGAGATTCAGGTTACAATTTTCAACATAGTTTATAGGATTTAATTCCTATTAGAAGGCATATTCCTATACTGCATTCCTAGACTACTCTGAAAATATTTAACCTCTTTTTCAGAAAGCCTCAGTATAGAAACCTAACCATTGTCAGTCAAATGCTGTCTTTGCATGCCTACATTTCCTGAGGGAACACGTGAAAGAAAGGAAAAGAGAAGTACATCATTAGGGTGTGAACCCAATAAAGCATGTATTACATCTTCCTGTTACCCTTCTATACGCATCTCTTTTCCATGCTTGTATTTTCTGGCTTTTGCTCCTTCCCCCATGAGTGCTTAGGTCTCAAACCCTGCTGTGTACAGGGCCTGGCAGTTTGCATTTGCTGCATGCTGTGGTCATCTTTATGATGCTTTATGGTTGTGGGGCATGAGCGCTTAATAAGTAGTTAGAGAAAAGAACTGAGGCATTTGAAACATGCTGCTTTAGGAGACTGCTGCATGTCTTGTACACTGAGCACCAGACCAATGAATCTGTCAAGCAGCAAATCAGTCAAGAAATTGGAACCTATGAATGGTTGGAGGTTGTGTGATGAAGGAAGCTGCAATGGTTTGGACACATCATGAGAAGGCTGGACACCCTTGCCAACTTCATAATGCAGGGCACAATGGAGGGAAAGAGAAAAAGAGGTAGACACAAGAAGAGCTGGGGAACCAATATTAAGAACTGGACGGGGCTTCAGCAGACAGAGTGCACAAAGCTAGCCAAACATAGGGCAGAGTGGAGGAGGGTTGCTACAGCATCTAAAACACCCCAATGGTCACAGCAGCCTCAGGACTGACCTGACCTGTGCCCTAATGGGGTGCATGTGTAGAAGCTGAAACATTTATTATGCAGTTAATTAGTCAACTGCACAATAAACATCTCATATACACATGCTATAATGCTCTATCCTACCCTGCCAGAGCACTGCTCATTTCAGAATCAAAACAATAAACTATGAACTGTGTCTTGCTTCATTTTGTAAGACACTAGCATGCTTCAGGTACTGCAAAACTAATCATATTTCAGACTTCAATCTAGGAAAAGTATTCATCCCGTTCTGTGGTGTGTGAACATCTGGATGATTAAGGTCAAAATCTAGACATTCTTATCTGGCACTGGCATTATGTAATAAGCTATTACTTACTGCAGAAAATAACAAAGTACTGGGACAGTATTCCATTTTCAGTTTTCAGGCCACTATCTAGACCTGATGGGAACTTTATTTTTACTATTTAACATATGTATAAATAAAACTCATAGTCCCACTGCATCAGTCCCATACAGTAAATGTTATAGAACAAAATCATGTTCGTCTTGGAAGAATGGAGTCATATTTGTAGCTACATTGTTCAGATACTGAGAGGACTTTAAAATGACAAGTATGCTACCTAGTTATGTCCTTACCATCCAAGTCACTCTCAAAAGTTTCTGCTGATATCCAGTCAGTAGCTGGTCCTGTACCATTGATTGTTAAGGCAGCCACCCGGAAGCTGTATTCTGTACCTCGCTCAAGACCTAATACACAAAAAATATGCAAGTTATTAAAATAAGAGCTATAGCTGTGCGCAGAAAGAATCACAATTTATAATTAAAGACATCAAGAATCCCACCAATCTGACCGTAAGAGTGTGTTAATGTGAAAGTAAATGGATGGAAGCACATGTTGTAGCTGCTGCTGTGACACAGTATGGGTCAAGCCTGAAACAGAGCCAGGAAGTTAACTGCATTATGTTCTGGCCTTTCACCCTTGAGACTGCTGCTTGAGCATAACCTGAGGTCAGAAATGGAAATCAGTGCTTTTCACAGTGCAAACTCCAGTAGAGGAGACTGACACAAATTGTGGTGTAACAGCTAGATTGTGACAGGAGACGTCCAGGACTATGGCACTACGGAGACCTTCTCTGTAGGTCAATGGCAGAACAGCATGAGGGTTTGTTTGCAGCATATACAGTCAATTGATGAATGAATGGCTTTGCTTTACAGGTTATTAAGCTTTTCATCAGCATGGTAGAATGCCTTACAGTTCTATAACTAAATTTCTACATCTAATACCACATAATTAACAACCAAAGTATATACAAGGAATTAATTCCTTATTTATCCAAGTCCACAAGCTATAATCAAAATAATATGAAGATACACTCAAGCTTAATACACTCATTTATCAGCTATGCCTATGAATAATAAGAGCTTCCCCAGTTGAAATAAGTAGCATCTTGGTTTATGTTGTTATTTTTAAATAAGAGATATACATCTTTACATTCAGCAGAGCAATCCCTAAGCAATCTGAGCTAAAATTCAATGCTTGTTTTGCATTGTATAGTGGTTATTATATTAGCTCTATGGAGACAGGTCAGTTTTACTTTCACCTGTAAACAATTTCCTAATCAGTTTTCTTTATTGTTTTCATACAAAAGCAGAATGCTGCAACATTTGGATTGTGGATGCTAGTTCCAAAGGAAAAAAAAATTCCCTGAAAGCCATCCATTGATATTTAAAGCAACACTGAGTTTACATTTACTAACTGTATTGATTCTATGATGCGGGGATTGAACCAAATGTTTTGGTTCTTCGTGTTTTAAATACAAACCAGCCAGCCCTTGCTCTTCTCACAGCAACCACTAGAACACATTAGGAGTCAGAGCTGGCAGGTCTAAGAACAAACCATACATCCTGTTAAGCACATGCTCATTTAGTTAGGGTGTCATTTTATCTTTCTTGGCAAAAGCAATATATCATGGATGATATCTATCTAAAAATAAAAGTCAGTTCAGTCCAGTTCAGTTCACACAGCAAGACTGTGGCAGAATCAGGACACCTGACTTCACTTTGCCCTAACCACTCTCTCATGCTGTCCCAAATTAATTCAGTTCGTTCACTTAAAATATTTTCAGATCATGTGTGAAGGCAAGCAGCAATAGCCCTCCCTCCCCAAGAAATAGTCAGTGCCTCTTCAAATCCTGAGAAACACATTTTAAATGCTGCTTCTTTCAGGTTTTGGATAACATAAAACAACCCACCTTCAATTAGCTGAAAAATCTGTGTCCCGCCGATGCTCTCTGTTACATCACTCTTACGAGAAACTTTACGATAGCGAATTTTGTAGCCAGTGATTTGACCATTGTGGGTACCAGGAGGAGGGGGCTGCCAATGTACCATGATGCTCTGTAGAAGGCAAAACATATTACAAGTCACTGCCTCCCCTTCAGCCAATCAGACGTTCTATTGCTAATGCTGCATGCATTACCAGTTTGATTGAAGTGCTGTCCCACATAAAAAGAAAAGGTGAAAAAAGAGGTTGAGGAAAGAGTTGATAACTAACCTGCAAAAATACTCAAATTCTAAAATCTTAATAAATAAAATAAAAAAGGATGAGTGCATTATTCTAGACCACCCAGGAAGCCATAGTCATATGTGCGCGCGCACACACACACACAGCAGTAGTTAATGAGCACTGGGAACAGGTTTTAGCTCTGGTGCCTCAGGCTCTTCTGTCTGATCTGAACTTCTCTTTTCCTTAATAATCAACCTCTACATCAAGTTAACCCATTGCCACTGCCTGTCTCCCATTTAGATGTATGTTGTATTCTTAACCCCCACCGGAGTTTACACTGCTCTAAACCACAGTTTAAGAAGTGGTCTTTAGAGCATATAAAAGTGAATGGAAACCTCCAGGCACTGTGAACAAGACCTCACAGTTATACTAAAACTGATAACGTTGTTCAAAGGATTGGAAATTAAGAAAATACAGATATAGAGGGCCCAGGTGATTCAGACAAAAAAACCATGCCCCAAACCGGGGTATTTTCAGAGATATTATAGGATTGGGATTGGTGTGAAAAGGTACATGGAAAAGCCTGCTAGACTGGGTGGAGTGGTTTGAACTAAGACCCTAAAAGGCCCTAAATTGTGGGTGATCTGGGACCAATCTACTTTCATTTTTCCCTTTAAGAACAGCAAATGCACAACATCTTACCTTGGAATTGCGGACTTCCAGGGACAGATTCTGGGGTGGAGCGCTGGGAACTAGAAACATTTTAAAAGATTATTCCTCAAAAACTATATGATTCCTGCCAGATACCAGTCCTTATATAAAGTACAAATCCCTCTTGCCTTAGATCATGTTTGATATACTGATGATGGTGCCCTACCCTAAATACAATATAGAGTAACTGTGCATATAAGGAGCATTTTGCCATGATGTAGGATGTAATTTTTTAAATCCCATTACCTATCATTATGCACCTACATAAAAGCAATCTGAGGTTCCAAGTTACTGATAATCTATAATTTACACAGATTTCAATAGGAGACTGATACGCAACACCTTTCAGAGGTGAGACATGTATGCAGGTGCCTAACTCCTCAGGGTATCCAGATTGGACATTCTGACCAGTGATATTCTGCACAAGGAAAATGGTATACCAAGGGGTTTAAGTCAATCTACTCATGGAAAAGGAGGGGTCGGAGCTCTCTGCAAAGTTTGCTGCTGTTTTCCAGCCTTCTATTCTTCATTACGGTGTTCAGTTGAGAGTGATAAGGACCAGAGCATCCTATGGTCTGATGACCCTTTGCGAGAGGAACAGTTCCTACAGGACCATTCCAGAGAGCATTTGTGAAGAGCAGACCTATAGTTACTGCAATTTATACTGGGAACTGGTCAGGCTCCTAACTAACCTCATAACTAGGGAAGGCTGGTATATAGACTGATTTTTTTTCTGTTTCTCCCTTTCCAGCTGACCTGAACCGAAATCAGCAAAACTGAGGATCAAGCCTTGTATTCTTTAATAAGCACTAACATAGTTTAAAAGGAAAAAAACAGAAGAAGCTGAACATTTTCTGCAAGGGGAATCTGCTTTCAAATAGTGAGAAAGGACCAGACAAAGGAAGATGGTATCTAAAAACAGCTCGTAAAAGAAAAATAATTACAAGTGTATTTCATAACTAAATATTATAGGCAGAAGTTAGTATTAACTGTGACCAGTTTTTCATAGATCCCCATTTACTCACATCCACTTCCATTTGTCTTGCCTGAACTACTAAAAGCAGGCAGTTTTTCTAGTATTATAAACAACCGATTTAACAATATCCACATGGGAACCAGAACAAAAATACATAGTGTTTTTCTCTGACAACTAAGCAGACTTAGCAAGTGAATTATTAAAGAGAAAATAGGAAAGAAAAATACAGGGAAAAATCATGGTACAGAATTATGAATCAAAGAAACCATAAATTTATCATAGCTGTGCTGTTTGTGTCACTACTGCTATTCATCCATCAATTTTAAGATGCAGCTTGGGGGAGTTATCATTCATATATGAGCATTTATGCCAGGCTAAAGTTTATTATGCAAGACTGCTATCTATTAACACAATTAAAAATCAAACACTTAATAGAAAGTCTGCTAACACATAATAAATTATGAGAGTTAAAAAAAATAAGTTGGAATTTCTGGGCTCAATAGTATTCTGACCCTGTCTTTTTTTTTAAATATTTTGTAGACCCATTTGCCCATGAAGCAAACTAATGTTGTTGACATTATAGAACCTGTATTAGTATAAAACTTATTAGTATAAAACCAGCTGCTTTTGTAGGTATAGTAATTTCCTTCCAACCAGTGTGGACAAGCTCAATGAAGTTTATTCAGCATGCATGACCACATGAAGCAGTCTTACCACCCTGACATAAGGCAACAGAAAATTCCTGAAGGTTTCTATGGTTAAAAATCAATTTAACCAAAAGAGATAATGTCTTCCACAAGAAAACTGGATTAAAGCAACTCACCATCTGACAGCGTTCGCACAACAACATCTTGGGTAGACACTCCAGGGCCATGTTTATTGTAGGCCACCACTCGGAAGCTATACTCTGTGTATTTCTTCAAGCCATTAATGGTGTAGGAGTGACCTCCCACATCAACATCCTGGGCATAAACCAACATAGATGTGAACTAAAAACAATGCTGAATCTATCATGTTTTTATTTACAGTGTCATAATGCTCAAAGCCTTGAGGTCCCACTGTGGTGGAATCTGTTTAAGCCAACAGCAGATATAAACTCTGGTTTGAAAAGTTCATACTCAAATAGTAGGTTTACAAAAACAACAGTATTTATGCAGTGTACGGCATAATACTGATAAAAAATTGAATTGTACCAAGAGGAGAGGGGATCTCTTAATGAAAATGGATTTGACAAACTTATTTATTACATGCTAATGCTTCTACTTTAAACAGTGGGATGGAACTAACAAAAACAAAAGCAATGCCATTTATTTTAGTTCAGGGATACAACAGATTCAGTCAAAGGTAAACGTCTTAAATTTGCATTAACATTTTAAATAGTATGTTCAACTGTTCTTGCAATTATTTTTTAGCTGGAATCCCAGGTGAGTGAGGATGAGTAACTGAGAGGCTGGGATTAACTCTCAGTCTCCTATGGCCAAGTCAAAGTCTACAACATTGCTGCTATAACATTTCAAGTCCAGAAGACTTAGTCACTTAAGAGGATCCCCCCTGCTTTCTTTGAAATATGAGATCAAATGACTGGCTACTGAGTTTAAGCAATCAAAATAATAACAATTTGCCAAGGTTAGAGATCACATGGAAATCATCAGCTAAATTAGTGGGGGTCATGGTTTTCAGTAAAATAGATTAAAAGTGAATCTATCACCAATTTTTTTTGCTAGTCTACTTCACATATCCTGAGTTAATGGGCATTTTTACACATGCTCAGGGAAAAGGGGATGGGGGAGACTTTAAATTAGAGTGGCTCCAAGAGCCACTCTAATTAAAGCACTGCAGCATTTCATGTATCAGCATCCCTGCATTCTAAAATGGCAGCAAGGGTGCTTTAACTAAAGCTCATCAAACGAGCCCAAATCCCAGAGGGTTTTTTGGGTTTTTTTTTTTTATTTAGGCCTGAGTCTCTTAAAGCTTTCTAACCTTCCTACTCCTTCCGAATCCAGTTCGTATTAACCGACTGATATCTGCCAGTCTAAAGTTTTGTTTCCATACAACAGTTGGACCAGTTACAGTTTTTAAAACAATAATTTGGCTAAACCAATGTAAACCCAGCTAGAAAAGCAGTTACTGTATGCTGCACCATCGTAAAATGGTAAGAACCTCCACTCATGAGATTATATCTGCTTAACATAACATATTTTTAAAACAATTTTAGTGAAGCTGGTGCAAGACAAGTCTAGATCATGCCTAATGAGTTCAATTACCAGTAGGTCGCTAAATGACATGAGCCAAAACATAGACCTATTCTTCTAAAATGGAACTTGCAATTACTACATCCGTATAATGTCTAACCAGAATTAAATGGCATTATAAACTGTCCAGAGATCCATCATACCTGCTCATTATCCATCCCCTTTTCCATGTAATAAAGCTTGTAGTTCTGAATTTCTCCATTGCCAGACAATGGCGTTTCCCAGGTGACAGTGATTGAAGTGGGAGAGTTGACATATGCTCGAATGTTGGGTGCTGGACCAGGAAGTTGAACTGGAATGAAGACAGAACTACTGTAAGTTCACTGCTCTGAACACTCAATTTTACACTAAATATGCTGGGGGCGAGTCCTGAAAACATGATAAAAAGGGTATTTTTGAAAGCCAAGTAATAAAACTACGTTTCAAATAGTATATCGAAACTGGGCAACATTCAGAATAGTCATCAATTCTCTAATTGGCTATGCCTGATTAGTGAAGTACTGATCATCTTAGCCATTTTTTCTAGATAGAGATGATTAAATTCCACCTCCTAAAAGACTTAACACAATTAGAAATATGCTATGTACCTCATAAAATGAACTGCTTTTTAGGTTGTAGACAAGTGGACATTTTTCTAACGTTCAATGATAAGGCCTTCTTTCCTGGAAGAAACTCTTAGTTTCAGACCCCCACAAAAATGTTTATGATAAGGATGTGATATGGTTACCTAATACCATCTTTACTTAAATATAAAAGACAAAGTTTTTCCTCAACCAACACAGGGAAAAAGCGTCCTTGTCTTACATTCACATACAATGAAACTTATTAAATACACTGTCTATAATTAAATTGCTACCATTAACATGCTCAAAAATGGAAACCAACTATGAAGTTAATTAATGCAGCCAACACTGAGCATGACTTTAAACACATGGCCCACATTGGGCCAACATACTGATAAGAACCTACCACAAGGAAAGATTACTGAAGCCCACGTAAAGAAAATATACGGTAGTGCTCACTGCACTCAGTGCCAACTATTTTCAGGTCATGGTGAGCCACTATACTGAATATATTTTTACTTTCTCTTCACTTCCACAGCTAAGCTGTGCCTTTTTTCCCCATTCAAAAAATTCCTGTTTCTTCATTGGCCTTGAATGCCTAACAAACATCACCAATCAGGGCTCCTCAACAGTTCACCCGGAATCTCTCTTATCATCCCCTCTCTCAGCCTGTTGCATATGATTAATGTGGCCCTGCCCTCCATGAGGTGGACCTGGACCACGTTGTCCTAAGCCTTATCTGCAGATAAATTTCTGGAGGATCCCAAGACAAGAATACCCAGTTCCAGTCATTGGGGTGGGGTGGGATGTGCTAATTAGCACACAGAACCTTTGTTGGGGGGTATCTGGAATATACACTCATACTGAGCAGTGCCAAGCAATGGGATCACCATGGCTTAAAATGCTGTTGACTGTTGGGACCCAGCCCAGTAAACTATATGGCAAATCATGATCCTTTTGGCTTGGACAAATATCATACACAGTTTGTACTATATATAAAGTACAAAGTGCTGCTTAATAGTGTGTTTATGGAATACCTGTGCTAGAACTTGCAGCAGTTTCAAAAAAGGTAAAATGCATCAATTGTAGACAAACTAAATTACTGTAAACATGTTGATTTCCAAGTTAGTGCTTTCAAATTTGCCCCCCACTTTTACATGCGCAGGGAAAGCAGGTCTGACATTAAATGGAGCAGGGGAAGAAGGGGCTGTAGGAGAAAGAAGTTTGGGATGCAGAGGGCAAGGGAGCCACTGGACTCCTTCCAAGATTTATTTTCCCTGCTGTAGCAGTGGAAGGGGGACAAATTCAAGCCAAACCTCCAATAATTAAGTTATATACTTGGAAAAGTATAACAAATTAGTACATTACTGGGGGGAAGGGTTTGACTAATATTCAGGGTTATCTAATATTTGAGTAAATATGATTAAATGCATGTCATTAAATATGCTTTATCTCTGTGTATTTAAACCCAGCTGATTTTATGCATTATATTTCTTATCCTTCAACTCGCAAATGTCTGCAGAATAAATATTACTTTCAAAACCCACTAGCATAACAAATCTGGTACGTATTCATAGATAAGTAGCAGCAATTTAACTATTTCCTTGCATTCTCTGCCCATTAGCAGACAATATATTAAGTACAATAAAATGTATTAGTCTTGGGACACAGAGAACCACCAAACCTTTCAGGAACTTATCAATATGCCCAGGAAAGCTCAGTCTACAGCAAACAATCAAATCTAGCAATCCAAAGTGCAGATCTGAGGAATGGTATGAAACTCGACACTTCAGACCAGATCATATTCTACCTACTAGCAGCCTAAGCAGACTTAAGATGCCTGCAGCATGATCCAAGCACATCCTGCTTGAATCCCTGAAAAGTACTGAACGCAAGAGGTAGATGGGTCCTCCCCCTGCTTGGTCCATTTTTGCAAATTAGTCTTAAGGCTAAGATGGTATATGCAAGGGTCCACCTGAGAAGGAATCAAATACAGATGGGTATAGACGATGAGACTGCAGGCAGAATATTGTGAATTTTTTTGTGCTTGCGAGTGTATTAATAATTATGTTTAGAAAATATGTTAGTGATTTTAGAAGGCCTGATAATCCATCAAAATTATTTTCAAGTGCCCCCTATTTTCGCTTTGCACCCTAGACAAGAGAGCCAATCTTAAAGACTTTTCTTTCCCTCAGCTAATGTGATGCCTATCAGACTTGCACCTCCCTATAAATATTCCGCTATACAACAGTTTGAAGCAATAAGGGCTCTAAAAAGTATTGTACAAAAAATGCATTCTATGTCCATTAACAGATACTTGCCTGTCTGAGGAAATAACTTCCTGCAAGACAGAACTATAATCTTCCTTTCATGGATAAAAGTGATACAGACAAAATTTTAATTAGATCTGCTTACTGAAGTGGAGAGAATTGAATCTGGTGCATTCTGGCTAACTGTTGTTTGCTTTATTTCCTTATGAATCATTTCATTCAATTAGCACCAAGAGCTAAATCTATCCCATATCTACTCCTAAAAGGACTTTTCCCCTCCAAATGCTGATTTTCAGAGGGCAGTTAAATATTTCATATATTTGAAAAGAATTTCCAGAATCCTTCCAATTTCTTTTGACTCAATCCCCTTTTGACTTCTATACATCTACTTTACCAGAATATTCAGGTTGCATCCTTAAGCATTAACTGAGAAAGTGGGGTATATTGCCCTGAACAAAACACCACGCTAACAGAACAACAGAGCTGCCAGGACCTGAGCTGGCTCATGTATCTATGCATGGCACTGCATTTTAACACCAATATACATGAGGAACAGAGCATGTATTCTTCCCCACTCCCTCTAAACAAATGAATTTTTAAAATATTTTTGAATTAGTTGTTGATCTAAAAGTAATTAAAAAGGGTCCCTTAAGATACATTTGCTCCCTGGATCAGACTCCTTATTTTGCCCTGAATGAGCTTAACAAAATTGATTCTTCAGCACTCCCATATAGTTACAACTCATTGGAAAATAGTACATAGCCTAGCATCCTATCTTCCATGATTGGGAGGTTCTTCAGATAATTTCACAAAAAATGCACTTGAAATAAGGCCGCTGTCTCCCACTGGTCCCACTGGGATTGAGGCTCTGCCTTCCTCTCCCGCAACCCTTAGAGATGATAGCACAGGGGACCTCCAGGTATGGAAGTATAATGATCAATATGCCCACATTGTCTTAATTGTGCTCTGGGAGGCTAAAGTAGCATGGCTTAGCCCCAAGACAGGCTTGTCATGGCAACTTGGCTGCTTCCCTTGCTGATCCCCCTGCTGCCACATGCAGTGGGGCAGCGTTTTCCAAAACCCAGTGGTCACTCCCATGCGCCTGCCTCTTGAGTGCCACTGATCACTGTTGCTGACAACAACAGGCAACAGTGGATTCAGTGGTGAGAAAAGCAGCAGCCTCCCAGAGGTCCTCCATTCTGACACCCTACTTGCCATATGCCACCTCTCTCCCCTGCCAGTTATTGTCATTGCAGGCCATTGCTGTCCTTTGGGGGCTGCAGGTTGCCAATCCCTTCTTTATTACATCCTTACAAATTAGTTTAATCTAGGACCATATAATGGTATTAACATGAATTATGACTCTGTGGCTTACAGATCACATGATTGTAGGACGGAGTTCAGTGACTTAACTGCGTTTCCATGATGTCAACAAGTTTGAATTATTTTAACTTGGAATTTCTTGCGTTTAAAAACACTTGATTTGGGGGACAATTGCAACATATGTCTGTTTTTAAATCTTAAAATGATTAATAATTACTCAATTTGAATGCCAGTGAACCCATTTTTAAAACGTGGAAGTATTAGGGTAAGATTGTCTGAGATGCGTTGCAAATGCAAAATTGGCTAAAAATGGTAATGTTTCATTCTTTAATTACCCAAATGTTATGTTACATAAATAATACAGGTTAGCAAATTATTGTACGATGAAAAAGATGTGCAAAATGTCAATTGGAATCTAAGCTAACAAGGTCAACAAGTGCAACCAGACTGTGAGAAGCAACTCTTCTGGAAAAAAATCCAGGAAAAGGGGAAGAAAAAATGTCTCCTGTCTGTTATGGATCTAGGTCAATGGAAGTCAGCATGGGCAGAAATACTTAAAGGCTTACCTTCAGGCTGAGTTGCCACCTTCAATGGTATTGAACTCTCTCCAGGGCCATGTTTATTTTGAGCCACAACTCTAAAAATGTAGACTGTCTCTGGCATCAGGTTTTGGATTGTCACTTGCATCTCCCCAGGGCGACTTGTATTTTCAACACGTTCCCTTTAGGAAAGAAAGGTTTGAGGCAGGAAAGCAATTGCTAGTTAGTAAAAGGACTGAGGGGAAATAAAAAGAATTACCAGACAAAACTTGGAACAAATAATACATTTTGTTTGCACATATCTATCTTACAAGTTACTGGCACAATACATTACATGACCCCAGTTGTACTTTACAGTTATATGCCAAATGTATGGAAGCCAAAACAGCTTCTCATTCTGCAATTTCCCTGTAAGTAGGTAGCAGAAGTTTTTAGAAATAAGAAGTCTTCTACTTAACACCACACAAAGGGGTATGAAAAGTATTGTTTCATTGGATATTCTTAATTATTTATGGGTCTATAATAATTTAGACTAAAAATATGCCATACAAGTCTCAAGTCTGCAGGGAAGCGAAAATAAGAAAGTTTATAATAGTTTGGCTAGATTTAGAGGATTTTTTTTAAAGGAACAATTTATTATCTCAAACTTTACTTCATCCTGGTAACTGAATTTTCTTAAATGACTAAGAAACAGTACGCTGTGAGATGCAGGGCAATAACAGACAACTCTTACAGCACTTATCATAGGAGGATAGTGGTCACTGTTCAAATTCCACAGGATGGAAACTCAACCTTTAACTTTCACTCCCTCACTTTACATCACAACTTCAACCAATGCAATGGCTCAGTACAGCAACTTTAAAGTTCACATAAAGAAAAGCCTCTCTCTCAGATAGGTTAAGGTACCGTTTTTAAATGCTATTTGTTTACTTGGTTTTTTCCCAAGTTTGCTGCTTGTGAGCTACGTTGCTTAAAAAAGGTAACTTTGTTGGGGACCGTGGGAAAAGCCATTTAAACAGAGATTGTAAAACCAGACTTCCGCTTGTTCTAATTTAACTTCATTCAAGTCTACATGAGACCTGAGATGCATCGAGATGTAAAGAGTAGACATTAAGCTTGATGTAACAACTGGGTCAGGGGAAGCAATTTTGTTATTGTAATTTATTCGAAGATGCCTAAAGGATTTTTTGGGTGGCATCCATACAAACACATCGGAAAGCTTCATTTTGGGTTGAAATTCATATGCTCTGTAAAGGCATTACCTAGGTCCTGACTTTAAGACCCATTTATGTGCGCTGCTGAGTTGCGGTGCCATTCACAACTCAAATAAATGAGTTTGTTTTAATATTTTACTGGAATTTTTTTTGGGGGGGGGGAGTGTTGGTAGTTCACTAGAGATACAATGAAGTCTGCTACCCCCATAAAATTGTGTGCGTGTGTGTGGGGAGGGCGTTATTTCAGATTATTACATCACACTAGAAAGCAGCATGAGCTTTCTACCCTACCTATCTGCAAGCGTGGAGAGAAAAATTGCATTGTTATTCAGCGGCATGCTGGAAGGCCCATTTAGACAGCAGTAAATCAATGTTAGAATTTCTAAAATTTATAAATGATATACTAAATACTGCAGTGTGTTCTGGGTACATTTTTATAAGGATGCTAAAAAAACAGGAAGCATGCAGAAAAAGCTACAAAGTCCAAGAAAAAATATGCAAAGAGAAACCCAAACATCATTAAGCTATTGCGTTTATTATAAAAATGACAGAGGTGATTGGAGTGTGAAAATTCTTCGAAAGGGAGAAAATACACGACAACAAAAGGCTCTGGAAAAGAAGGCATAACATAAAAGAGCTATAAAATGCTACCAGACCAATTCAAATGAGAAACTATGTACACCTTTTAATTGTGAAGGTGATTAACAGTTGGAACAAATTAGGAAGGGAAATGGTATATTCTTCATACCTTGCCTTCAGATCAAAAGAGGATAGCTTCGGAAGAGATATTTATGTCAAACATGAGTTATGCAACTCCATACAGGAATAACTGGGTGAAATTTAATGGCCCACTCAGTAGAGTGTGCCAAACTAAATGAGCTATTGGACTCTTCGGCGGTTAAACTCTGAAACTATGACCTGTGTTAACAAAGCAAGCCCTACCCCATGTTTATCATCTTTAAAGAAACAAACAGACCCAGGGAAATAATTTTAAGAAGGATTTTTTTTAAGAGAGAAGCACCAAGGTATTAATTCTAAGCAATATGAAAAGGTGAGAAATCTGAACCACTAACAAGCCATTGAAGATCAATAACAATGCTGACATTACCTCAGTTACAAGCCATAAAGCAGCTGGGAGAATATACTGAGTGCCTCAGTATAATGGCAACAGGAGGTGTCATTGCCCCCAAACTCAGCAAACATCAATTGTGCCTATAGAGTGGCAGAAAATGCTGCTCCAGGAACATGCTGTGCACAGCCAAGTCACTGAAGATGGCATATCCAGCTCAGAGTTCAGGGGAATGGTTATAGCTTAAAAAACAACTGTAATTATAACCTTTATTTGCAAATAGGTGTCACTTATGCCACATGAACTTTTAGATGCCTGGCTTTTAACATCACTTATACTATGCTCTGTTTGAAAAGCTAAATTCTTCTCTCTTCAAAATTAAAAGAGTGGTATTATGAAGAAGATAGCTACTACGCCGATGATTTGATAAAATGAAAATTGTATGAACAAAGTTCTCTGACATTTAATTAGTACATTTTAATTACAGAAGGAGGCACAAAACTGTGCTAATAGTTAGCTACTCATTAACTCATTTGTACTGAAGAATGTCAGAATACAGTTACTAGCACGCTTTCCCTCTCCCCAATCTACAATATGGAAAGGCAGTGCTGTAAAACTGATTTTTAAAGTTGTTTTTTTTTTTTTTTAAATAAAATCCACATTTCTCAGCTCCCATGGGCCTTGGGGGGGCCTATAACCACTTTAACTACAGCCTTCTAACTTCTCCTATTTTAAACCATCTCCTTTCACCCTGTCACATCTTTGTCTAGCCTTTCCAGGTCAGTTTTTAATGCGATTTTTCCATCATTGCCTTGGTCTGATACCCTCCACCTAAGCTTTAATAAAGTCAGCTGGCATAATTTTTCCTCAAGCACAGATGGGACAGTTTGGTTAAAACTATTTTGAAAATGGGGTTTGGTAATCACCATAATATTATGGCCTATCTACCCTATTCTTTGTTGTGGGGGGGGGAATGCTGTCTGGAAGTAATTTTAAAGGAGAGCTACAAAAATAAGTTCCTTAGCACCTTCTCTTTCATGGTCCCTTCCATGGAAGTATTTTAAATGTACTGTTAAGCTGTCAGCTTCTGACAGAGTACCTACCTTCCTCTTAATTGCGTGTCCTGAAATAAAATAAATAAATCAATAAATAAATGTGGGTTTCCCCCACCCCCTTTCTCTTCTGATATCATAAAAGATCTTTTCTGTGAGAATGAACAGACTGACTAGGAACAAGACTCGCAAAAACACACCATTAGTTTTTACAAGTATTCCACTGCCAACATTTTTAGCTGGAAACTAATTTTCAGATTGAAGAGCTCCCTAAAACACCTATATTTTATATTAATGGCTGGCATCTGAACTACGCAGAACAAGTATAAACAGATTAATGTTGCTCAATAGCCATGAATCCTACTTACATGCAAAGTATATTGTATTTTTTCAAATGCACACATTTATCAGTTTTATCTAAAATATAAAAAATCCCATGCTAAAATTCTTTTAATAGAAAAGGAACATTTACTAAGCATAAAATGGATAATTTTCAGTAATGGCTCAGAACCATGCCCCCCATCTCAACAATATGTTAAAAATATGTTGAGATGAATCTAATTAAGTGTTACATGAATCTCTCATTTATACTTTTTCCTCGGGAGCCTTGAGTACATTTTATGAGCTCTGATGTGTTTAGGTAGGGATAATAGGTAACATAACAGATGTTTAATATGAATAACTATATTATCCAACAGAACATTAAGGCTATCCTAACTCACTACACCTAAATCCCCTGACAAAGAGCTTTGTAAACTGGAGTTGAGGTTGCAAATAGCTATCAATTACTTAAGAGAAGAAGTCCTAGAGAGAATACTGCAGTTTTTAAAACAAAAAGTTATAAATGTATCTTGGAAGTTCAAAATGAATGGTGTACTTAAAATAAACCCAGACATTAGGGAAGTTAAAGTCACTTACCCATTTCACTTAAGCTCTGCCTTATACCCTGCAGATTTATCCAATGGATGCAAACAGAGACATTTAACCAAAAACACCCAAACAAACCTTTAAGGGATAAAGGTTTCTAAACACAGACAATTAAAAATTCACAGCATCTGGCTGTACACATTTAAAATCCATGCCATTTTGTAGTGCATGTTGTTGAACCATGAAGTAGATGGACCTAATATTGCTCATGTTCCTGATATCTTCAGTTCCTGGTAGGCCCCCTTTCCAGCCTCATCTGTTGACTCCAATTTAGTACACTGAATTACATTTTGCACTCAACAACATGCACCCTCAAAATGCTCTTTCATATTCAGAGCTACCTACCTCTGTATTTGGGAGAAGTGGAGTTTATAAAAGTTTTCAGAATCTGTTGGGGTGGGGGGGGGTTAGTACGAGGAAAGGTAGAAACAGTCACATGGGTATGGCTATTTAGTAAGCTTTTCCATTTTAACTCCCTGTTTTCACCTGCTTATTTTCTAATGCTCATTTAAGCTCATCTGTTGTTGAAAGGCATTTTTCTTTTAGGTGATAAAAATTAACACAGTTGCCTTAGACTTTGAGGAAAATGCAAGATCTATAGCCTCCCTTTTAAAAAAAAACAACAAAAAAACCCAAACCTTTCAACTTCTCCTAAATAGCTCTAAAATTAAAGTAGCTCACAGGAGAAAGCTGACACTGATATGGGAAACAGCCTTCCAAAAGACATCCTAATTAATTTTACACACTGATTGTGAACAGTACATTTTTAGAGTCTTCTCATTAAGTTCAAGTGTCTACCCAAACCTCAAGAAGGTCACATCCTCACATGGCTCAACTTCACTGCACAGAATAAAATGTTACAGAGCTGAAACAACGGTGGGTGAAGCAATGTCTCTACAGACATGCTACCTCACGCTGTGAACACTGCACAGGAGATAGGAGCAGTACAGATCGTTAGAGTTCATGGGGAAAAGGTTATTTCCTGCAGACCTTGTAGGCTGTGTTCAACAGGGCATTCCAGTGGTGTTTAGTCAAACTCTTTCATATTACAGGATGTTTTCTTATCTGTTTTTCCTCTTTTTAAAAACCCTGGGAAATTTCCACATTTAAACACCTATATTAAATGAATTCTAAGTTTTCATCATCAGCTACAAAGAAGTCAGGAAATGAAAATGATGAGGTTACATGTTCCATTATCCCTTTGTACACATATACATTAAAAAAATAGTCCTTTTACTTACAGAATCACATATATGTACATAAATATCTCAAGGCTTGATTTTGACATTTGTCACATCATGCTTCCCATTTGGATCAATGGGGAATGCAGGTGTTCTAACACATTAAAAGTCAGATTGTAAAGTGAAGATAAACTGCAGTGGTACAACAATGAAAGTTGCACAAAATATTAAAAATATATTACAAATGATACTCATGCACTTAAGAGTAAGGAAAAAATTGATATCGTAAGGAACAGAGAATGCTAATATAATTAAAGGCTCTTTCATAACGTATATGCAAAAAGGGTAAATTATTATTGCATATGCAACCTTCACTTTAAGTATTCAAGAGGCAGGTACATGTTAACTAAAACAGCCTGTCAACAATAAGTACCGGTTCCTTTTAAGATAACCACTCTTCTGACTTTTTAGCCAATTTTTTTAGGATATTTAGGGTTTCTGTGACTAAAAATTCCAGGAAAAATGGTCTCCCCTTTTCCTGGTTTATTTTCCATATAATCAGTTCCTCCTATGTATGCAGGTCTTTTCTCAGAAACACTAGAGAGAAAAGAAAATTTAACACAGAAGTATAATTGCTAGTCCCCACAAATTGGCAAAAGGAGTCAGTAACAAGCTAGTACCTGAAGCTATCCTTAATTCAGGGATTTTTTCATCATGTGAACCACATTTTAATATAGATATTGTCTGATTAATCACCTTCTATAAAAATGCCTCAAGGCTACGAATTTAAAGAGGCTTAAGGGAAATTCAATGGAAGTGGCTGCCTCAGGCACCTTGAACATCCTGGCTTTAGTGTAGTTTTGCTGTCTTTCATTGCAATGCAATGCAATGCAATGCAATGCAATGCAATGAAGTGTAGCCACTACTATGTAACTAATCAATTTTCTGTAAAATGGCAGGACTCTAAATACCTCAGCTTGAGAGCCTCTTATATCCCCCTACCTTTTTTGTTTAAAAAAAATCCAGATTCAATTTCAAGCGCACAAACTTCATATTTCTACACCAACCCTTTTTCTTTTCAAATTAGTTATAAGATACGATCTTATCCTATTTTTTTATTCATATTTTCCAAACCCATTTTAAAATCCGACTGCAGAATTTGCTTGTGAAATTCCACGCATGCTGGTTTAAAGACACAATGAGGTTAACATGTGCACAACAAAAAGTTGCGTTTTAACAGGGCTAGTACATATTAGCTTCAATCTTAACTTCCACCATCCTGCAATAAACAATATTCCTGATCAATTGTTTGGTTAATCATAATAGCAGTAGGAATATATTCCTGGCTCCTATGGTCTAATTTTCAGCACAAATGCATCTTGCTCCCTTAATAAAGACCCTCAAGAGGGAGAAGCAAGTAACTAGGTAGTAAATTATCCCTTTAGGTCCAACTGTTAGGGGAAACAGTAATCTGGGCACTGCCTCAGGGCTTCACAATGACTCGGAGAGACCAGAAACTGATGAAAAGGCTAAGGGAAGGATGGGAATTCCCAGAACAAGGCAATGAGAAAAGGACATTTGTGAATAAAAGGAAATCGTACTAACAGCTTCTGCCTAAATTAGCTTTTGTGCATGAACCTGGACAGGATTGACATTTTCAGTCACCAAACCCACCCTGAATTATAGTGTGCTCTTAAATTTTTTCAAGCCTCCTGCACACCACCCTCATTTCCTTGCTGTGACCACTACAGAGCTCACAAAGCCAGGCTCCTCCCCATCAATGATCCTGTGGCTGTATGCGCTAAAAGGCCACTTGTAATAAACTACTTCACACCCTACTGTTGCCAAAAATGAATGCTAACTTGCATTTATCAAATAGGGGAGCTTTCATTCATGGCAATGCCAGATTATCATTCTGGGCAGCAGATCCCATCAGTTAGCAAACTAGAATGAACTGAATTAAATAGGTGGGACAATGTCCCAATCCCCAAAACTCATGAATGAAAGGCCACAAGCCCTTTTAGTTGCTATGCATCCTGCTTAAAGCATGTAGCTGACCTTTTGCAGTGAATCAACACCAAGCTGATACCCATTTAATGAAAATGCTTCAAACGATAAATGTATTTTAAAATTGGGCCTTACAAATTTAGCGCTGTATTGAGAATAAAATCAAACGGGACAGTGGTGGTAATGATCTGCAGTACACCACTGAAAAACACTCAAGCCCTTAAGCTTTTGGACACTTATCAACTACTATGTAAAAGTTGTTTCCCTTTAGAAGCCAATGGGAAGGGATCATATCGACTTTGGAAACTGAACTCAACACAGCTTACAAGTATAGGTCTTTACCTGTTTATACCTTCCTTGGTGTAGAATACAGAATAGGTAAGGTTGTCTCCCTGAGGATCTGATGCAGGTGTCCGCCACGTCAGTTTGATGAAGCGAGTAGAGACGAGGGTGGCCACGACATCCCGAGGGGCAGAAGGCAACGGTCCAGTTGTAGCTGGTGCTAGATGGTCAGTAGTGGCACTGGTCAGTGAAGTGGGAGGTAATGTTGGGATGGCAACATCTTGGCATGTGCAAACATTGGGGAATATGAAGGGCAAACATCACGACGGTTTAAAAAGAAAAAATGGAAAAAAAAAATCAAAAGAAATAAACAAAACCACGATGGGAAACAAAACAAAATGAACACACACAAAAAAGGCCATTAAACTGAAGGCTGACATGCAGGCAAAAGGTAACTACTGAAAACTAATGAAAAATATTAAAGGACATCACTGTAGGGCAAGCAGACTAAATCTCCATTGTAATGGAAGTGGCAAGGGAAAGGAAAGGGTGAAAACTGAGGATAAAATATCACCTCATAAGAGGACAACATATCAGTGCTGAACAAAACTTTTTTTTAATAAGTCGTATGTATTATTTAACATTTGGAAACAAAACCAAAATTCAACTTGCATTTGCTATTTGACAGTAAGTACATTTAAACCAGATTTTCTATGTTACTTGGTTAAAAAGGAGTATTAAACTGGTCTAGCGTCAGTTAAAAAAGCAATACCTGACTTATATAAAGCTCATTAAAGAGACTCTGCAAGTTTATGTGATTTTGCTGTACAAATTAAGACCAAGGTTGGCCACCTTGGGTGGCCAAGCTGTAGCATGCGTGCCACAAGTGGGATGGGCAGCCTCTGTGTGTGGCATGCAGCAGACCAGGGAGGGGACAAGCAGCATAGCAGCAGGCACAGCAGGAAGCAGAACAGCAGAGCAGGCAGGGAGCACAGGGAAGGAAGAAGAAAGCAGAGCAGCAGACCAGGCAGAAAGCAGACTGGACAGGGAAAGGGGATCAGACTGGCACTTGGAGAGGTAGCAGGGCTTAATTTGTGGCACGCCTGCCAAACAGGCTGGTCTCCACTGTTTTACACACACAAGCAACCTGCTTTGTTGTCTCATGTAACTAAGGCAGTGCTTCCCAAACTTTGCCGTAGCATGATCCCATTTATGGCCCCAGTTCTTCAGCATGACCCCTCACTCCCAACCCACAGGCCCCCACCCTCGCAACTCCATCTGCTGATGTTGAACCCTATTTGTGGTCGCAACCCATGATTTGGAAACCGCTGAACTAGGGGCTATCCAACTTCTACGCGGCAGGCTGCACACTGCATGGGGGCCCTCTCCCCCACTACACTGGCTCTACCCTCAGCTTTCAGCCTGCAGTGCCATGGGAGTTTGTGGCCCATCTCACATGAAAACACCTTGCGCCCTAGGGCAGGGGCAGGAAACAGAAGCCAGGAGAGAAGGGGAACCGGAAGATCCTGGCTGCTGCTGCTGAAGCTGGGACAGTGGAGGGAGCAGTGGTTGGATTCCTGAAACTGCAAATTAACCCCTCAGGTGCTGAATGTAGCCCATGGGCTGCCAGTTGAACAGCCCTGGTATAACTGATATATGCAGGAATTTGGGTTGTGATACAGCCATCACATTATGCAGGATAAACTTCCTAGGCAGTTGATACATGAGGATTTTTCCTCCCAAAAGAGGTCCTACTTCCATCCAGAAAAAAAATTACTTATCCCTGCCAACTGCTTCTCATTCCGTCTTCTTTTGCAGAGCTATATTGTTTTAAATATACTATGTTAACAGCACCTGACACAATGTTCCTGTGTAGCATGCTGAACCCTATGCAAACTTTGTTGAAGTCATACATGGCATACGTAATACATTCTTTTAAACTGGGACAAATCACTTGGATTAATGTTAAAAGTAGCTGGAAAGTGCATAAGTAGCTTTGTCCCAACTCCTACCAAGGCAAACCATACATCCACCCAGTAAATCTAGTGTTTATATTCTGTGTAGGAGAAACAAAATTATAACCATATAGTAAGTGACAGAGGTAGCAATACCTATAGTTATAGTCACCTAACATTTTTTTTGTAAGGGATTTTTGTTAGTTTTTCACAAATGTTCCCAACTTAAACCATGCAGACTGAAATTCTCAGGCTGGTTTGTGTATATGTGGTGGTGGCTCTTAAATTTGCATCTCAAATGGCTCGGTCCATTTCATAACAAGGGTAGAGAAAATGTAATGTCCAAGTTGTTTCATACTACTAAAGAAATAGATGTGACTGCCCCTTTAGCCACTGTGAAAGTCATATTGTGTTTTGTTTTATAATAACTATGTCTTAGCCAAATATATCATTTTTATTGCTTAGCTAACACATTTTTAACTTCCTCTCTTGAAATTGGAGTTATTTTGATATTTAAAATCATCTAAAAATCGCTCATATATGCTACGTAGCTTGAATCACATTTCAGGTTGTGTGTTTAATCCTGGACTCCAATAAAAGACAGACCCAGATGTAAGTGCTGAAAATTTTCAGAATTCTGCTTCATTCTTCAGCTGACTACAGATTGATATGATAAATACTTAGATAGTTACAACATCAGAAGGAAGAATATAGTAACAACTGTTTGCACCAGAGACACGGAGATACAGCTGCAATATTAGTGGATGATATGCATGTTATGAGTGGCAAAGAAAATGCTATAGACTGAATAAAATACAAGTCTAGGAACAATAGGAAAGCAAATCTATCCAGACATCATAAGTGAAGAGAAGACTGCAACTGTTGTCAGAAAAAAAGGTTAAGAAAAATATCAACAAAATACATTCTTGCATGTAAGACAATCTACAAGAACTCTCTTCTCTTGGTTTCTTTTTTAAGCAACTGCTGACAATGTCACTAAGACAGCTTTAACACCACTAAGAATTAACCTTTATATCATTTTCATACTGCAGATTCAGTGCTTTAAAAAAAAGGTTTTGTGTAAAACAGCTAGAAGCACTATTCTTTGGCTGACAGCTAAGAACACCTACATTTATCAGACTGGGGTTTCATCGAAGCCAAGGAACAAAGCCTATTTAATATGAAATGATCATACATACAATATCTCAGACAAAAAACTCTTCTCTTGGGCCAGAGAACTGTTAGAAATAAGATAATATCTCTCCTATCTCTTCCTTTGATTTAGACCTTGCATTCCTTCCCCTCCCTGGGAAGTTGGCAACCTTGACTTCTCCTTCTGTATCTGATCTGCCAACATGCCATTATCACTTTGTCATGTATTCCACCTCTGCTGAAGTTCCCATCCACGTTTTTACCTCCTCTCTCCTGTCTATGCTGTCCATTTCTGGAAAATCTTAGTCCTGAGATCTGTCAACATAGGCATAGCCACCTTGACCATTACATTTCAGTTATATTTGTTATTGCTGCAGTAGTGTTACTGGAATTTCTTTCTTCAAGAAAAATGTACTGAAGGTATTGTTCAAAGCATGCAAATCCTGAGATTATTACTTTGTATTTTTGTTGTAGGGTGCTAGAAGTTTCAGACAAGCAGAGGATCTACGGTCACTTTCTTCTCAATACGCACCTCAACTAACAGAACATAGAGAAAGCCACTGGTTGTTTTCATCCATAGAAATAGTGCAATCATCATGCCCATAACCCCAATCTACCCCAGCAGTTTCATATTCATATCAGAATCCAATCTTTTTCTTTAACTGATATCTAAATTTGTTTGGGGGATTTCTTCTAGACCAGGGACAAGATTTTGACCCTTTTGGTGCCAAGTGGTGGCTACTGCAACCCAGGAAAGAATTTTCTTGGTGAAGGAGCTGCACAGCATTGGCATGTGTAACCTCCCACTATTACATCTCATACTCCTTTGTATAGTGGATGTACCAAGGAGTAAAGAGGTATTTCAGGAACTGGAAAAAAATGTAGCCACAGAATTTAGCATTACAGACTTTTCAAGCCGATTGGTGCCAGAGGCATTTTTTCATGTTAGGGCAACTCCCAGAGTAGGCAGTATCCAGTATTACCAAAGGTAGATTTAAAGCTGTTAGGGTCTTTTGCATAGCTTCTCACAGAGCAGAATCCAGAACCCTGTCAGTGCCCATCTACTCTTCCTCTGGTCATAAATAAAACATTGCTGATGATTAGGCTCTGATCCAGAAAGCACTTTAACACGTGCTGAATTTTAAGCTTGCACACAGTCCCACTTAAGTCAATAGGGATCCTTTCTTATCAAATTCAAGTACATGCTTAAGCTATGCACTGAATTAGGCTCCTAATCACTGAAATTTCTTTTATTCTCTCCATGTGGCACTGTCCTTATAGATGAGAGAGCATAAAAGTAGTCTCTTCAATGGCTCTATGGACGTCTCTGCTTCTTTCTCATCTCATTTCATATGTCAGCTGAAAATAAATCCCACCCCTCTTGCAGATGCTTTCTCTCCTCCTATTAGGAACTCTGTTTTGTTATTCAGTTCCATGACAGAGTCATGGTTCATGTAACGGTTAATACTAGACAACCACACAAAGCAAAGTTGCATTGTATGGACTCCACTTAAATCATCCAAATGCCTTCTAAAGTTTTCTGAGCCATGTTTTGTATCCTGTGAAAATAAGTGCTCTGTTCACATTTTCTAAAGCATCCCAAAATTTCAAAAACATAAGACTCACTGATTTTTCCTGGGATTTTGGCACACTTGAAAATGTCATTCACATAATTTCAAACAGTAGCTATTTCATTGGCTTGATAAACAAAGGAAATCAATCGTAACCACCCTTTTAGGTACCTAGCCTAAATCTGGGAGGAGTAAAAAAAACTACTGCAATATCTAGGTTCTGAATTATAAGAAAAAACATTAGAAAAAAACTAACAAAAACCCACAAAAAAAACCTAATTAGCAAATCCTTCTCTACTACAGCAATTCTCCTTGCAGAAATCCTACACTTATTGACATTCTAAACACAAAAACACGCATCTACAGACTACCTTAGGTTAATATTTTGGTTTCCATTATGTTGTCTTGGTGATACTGTCAGATGATTTGCTTAAATTATAAGCTCTGTGGGGCAAAGAACCTGTCTTATCTGTCACTAAAAATTGTCACGTTTAATTAAAATGTTATATAAAGATTATTTAAATAATTAAACTGAAACCCAAGTACTTGATGAAACCTGCCTCTTTCACCAAATAACACTAATTAAACAGGTGAGATAAAAATCCATCCGAATGTGTACTATATATTAATATTTTCATCTCCATATAGAATGAAACATCCATTATTTGCTTAAAGTCATGTGCGTACTGGAGTTGCTCAAACCTGTAGGCATCAAGCTGAAGGGTCTGGGAGAGCTGCCAAGATTTCCCAGATTAACAAAAACTTGCTTGTGTCCTTGTGTAATACTAAAAAGACTGGAAATACTCCTTCTGACAGCATTGTAGGTAAATTGCTCAAACACAACAAAAATCAGCAGGGTGTGAAAAATAAACCAGGAACCAAATAAAAGCACACAGGGTGTGTAAATTGTACAAGTAAGGTAAGCAAGGAATAGGCAAGAAAATTCACCCACGAGAAGAAACAATTAAATATCAGCATGGCAGCAAATTGGTAATGTTGATAGCAGTGGAATGCATTTAGAAGACTAGGTTACTTCTTTTTCTCCCCCACCCCGAACGCCTCGAGTGCCATTACAAACTGATTTGTACACAGGCATGTGAGCAGAATGCTCAGCAGTGCAAAGCTATGTTAATGGGTAATTACACTAAAATTAGTTTTAATGCCAATAGGGGAACGACTTTATTATCTCGAAACTTTAAGCATGGTTTAACAAGCTATCTGTGGAAAAAAAATCAAATCCATTTCACCAATTTTTTAAAGCTGTTGTCCTCTGGAATGTTCTTTAAATTGCTGCTTCTGGGGAGTTTTGCATTAATCTCAATTGTTAGCAGCATGTCGTATATGCATATTCAGCAAGTGACATGATAAAAACATGGACGAGGAATGCTGTTCTAACATGCCTGGAAGATAAACAGCAGATCCATCTTCTCAACCTGCAGAGATTTTGAGGGTTGTTTCTGACAGAGCTCTCAGAGAAAATGATATATACAGTGTGTGTACGTACACACACACACACACACACACACTCACTCACACTCAATTTAATGTCATACATATGGTGCCTTGAACAGCATTTGAAATAAATGGTTCAGGGAAACCACAATTGATGCAGAATGAGTCCATCCCCCTTATACTTTGAATAGCAGTTCTACTGCACTCGCATGGACTAATTAGGTTACTAAAAGTCAATTTCAGGGACATGCTGCAACAGAGGACACGGCAGTTTGAGCAAAAGATGTTGAAGAGATTGACATATCAGTGTGAACCATAAGGACTGGATCAAAAATGTAAATTTTCTGAAAAAAAACTTTCCTAATATTAACCTACTCCAAGAGAACAGCTTTCTAATGCATTCTGTAGTGAGCTAAGCTACAAGCCCAACCACACACCTGGATTAACTGCTAACCTAGTAAGGATGATCCTCAGCTACCATAACAAGCAATCATTGCAGGTGTTGGGCATCAAGAAGTCCCCAGAGCAATCACTAACTCACAATTTAAAAGAAAAGAAAAAGTAAGTTTCTTATCATCTACACAGATATAAATGTTTTGTCAGACACTGGACAGGCACTAGATGTGACTGGATGTGATACCGAGGTACAGGTTTCCTACCTGGGGCTCTACCAATTTGTCTGAACATTGCCTGTGCAATGAGCAGAGTGAATTCCAAGCTTAACACAAATTTTACTGAATCAACTGAAGAGAAGATTTCTTACCATTAACCTGACAGATCTGCTGCCTGCAGACCATAAGGTTCCCAGTTAGTCTCAATTGTGCAATACACAGACTCTGAACACATGGGACCATATCTAGCTAGCTAATTGCTTGATTCTGTTCCGGCAAACTATTACCTGGCAGATATTCTACATTAAAGGCTTTACTTGAGTAGAGATTACCTATTGTGACAATTGTATCCAAATGTTTTGTAACTTGCACAAACATCCACAGGGGTCTAGACTGAAATCATATTAATTTTTATTTGCGATTTAATATAGATTTGATCCCTGGCCTCACAGGTGAAAAAGGTGAAATAAATTAAGGGTTAATAAGAGTAGATTTTAATGGACTAATAATATTATTTCATTTTGCAGCAATGGAACAAAGACAATCTCACTACTATTAACCTAATATGCTGGGGGAGATCAAATGTATTTGAATTATAACTCCTAAGTGATGCAATTCCATGATAAACATTTCAGGAAGCTAATGTGATCATTAAAAAGTTCCTGATCAAACACACCACTCCCAAGCGCTACTAGAATTAAATGTTTTATTGGTTAGCAAATTATTGTGAGTATTTTCCATGTTGTCCAGCCCCTCCAGTTAGGATTTCCTTTTTCTCTTTCTTTTCCTTCAAGTACATACAATAAAGCCCAAGTTTACAGCTTTTCTGCTTATTTCACAAAGTGGCATTCCAATAGCACACTAAATGAAAATTTAGAGAAAGTAAAAATAAATGTCTAGCAAAGGACCATGATTGGTACACTTTTAAAGTCATTCCAAAGTAATGGTTACATGTAACAAGGATTTTATTATACATAATAAAAAAGACATGTATCATAGAAAAGTTTGTGCAGTCTACAGGGCTAGGTTAGAAACACCAGATTTTCTTTCTAGCTTCATCATTTGCTGGCCAAATGACCCAGAACAAGGTCCGTGTCTCAATTTGCCGAGCTTTACAATAAAGGTAAAGGTTAGGTACTTTACAATAAAGGTAAAGGTTAGGTACTGCAACCTACCTAACCAAAGGTGATGGGGGGGATTTAGTCAATAAGATTGAAAATTGCTTTGCAATCCCAAATAAGAATGCTTATATACAGTACTGTATACACATTATATATAGTTTGAGAGGAGAACAGTGGATGTGATACACCTTGACTTCAGCAAGGGTTTTGACACTGTCTCACGTGACATTCTTAACAACAACTTAATGAAATACAGGCTAGATGAAAGTACTGTAAGATAGATACATAACTAGTTGGATCACAGTATTCAGTGAGGAGCCATCAATGGCTCAATGGGAGGAGGTATCAAATGGGGTTCCCTAGGGGTCTGTCTTGTGTCTGGTATTAATATCTTCATTAATTATTTGGATGATGTGACTGAGTGCACATTTAGCAAGTTTGTGGATGACACCACATTGGAGTTGTAGACACAGGAGGGTAGGGCTAGGATCCAGAATGGCTTGGATAGATTGGTAAAATGGTCCATAATCAGTCAAACGAAACTCAACAAAGACAAATGCAAAATGCTACACCTGAGATGGAATAACTGTATGCACAAAGAGACTAGAGAAAGCCTAGACAGGATGCAGTGCTGCAGAGAAGGACCTAGAAGTTACAGTGAACCATAAGATGAACATGAGCCAACAGTCTGCTCTTGTTCCAAATGAAAGACAACAACATACTGGGTTATATTAAAAGGCGTGTCACTTGCAAATCAATGGAAGTGATTCTTCTGCTCTATTCTGCACTGGTGTACTGTATCCAGTATGGCACCCCACGCTTCAAGAAGCATGTGGACAGGTTGGAAAAAGTCCAGCACAGAGCAACAGAAATGATCAGGGTCCTGGGAGATGACCCTTACATGAAAAGGCTAGGGTTATTTAGCCTATTTAAGAGAAAATTGAGGGGGGATTTGATAACAGTCTTCAAATTCCTGAAGGGCAACTATGGGGAGGATGGAGATGAGCTTTTCTCTGTGGCCATAGGGGATAGGTCTAGAAGCAATGGCCTCAAGCTTCAGCAGGGAAAATTTAGGTTGAAGATTAGGAGGAACTTTCTAACCATGAGAGTAGTCATGCATTCAAACAGGCTACTTCCAGAAATTGTGCAAACCCTATTCTTGGAAGTTTTCAAAAGCAGATTAGACAGACACATGGCTGGGATGGTTTAGTCAAGGACAATCCTGGCCTGAGCAAGAGGATGGACTAGACCTCATGAGGTCCCTTCCAGCTGGACTTTCCTATGATGTTATTTATATAAGAAAGAGGAAAACCCATCTTAACATTATAAACATCATAAAATTGATTTTAATAGCCTTTTGAGAGCATGTAAAACAATTTCTTGACCAGTAAATAGTATATTCAAGATTATTTAAGAAATTGCAAATTCTTATTTTTCATCTATTTTTAATGAAATGGTGACTAGGTCATTAATGAGTCGGACTTTTTACTGTTTAATTGTAAACAGTCAAAACAAATGTCTCATATGAATCAAATCTTCAAGATTGAATTCAGTTATTTTGGAAAGGCCACTTGCTTGTTAAAATAATACTCTCTTGCATGTAGGTTGACAGTCAATAGTTCCCTTAATGCTAGGTCAGAACAGGAGTTTGAAACGTCTCAAATTCTTACAACTGCATAGTTTTCTCAGACTTGAGCTTTTGTATATGTGTTCCTCTTTTCTTGCATATACTTATGTAGCCCTACAGTTCTGTGGTGTCTACTGTTGTTTCTTATCTGTATGTCATTTGCCATGTCCTGTGTAAGCTACCCTGAGTCTTTTTGGGTAGGGTAGGAGACGAACCTAAATAATAATAATAATAATAATAATAATAATAATAAAAAAAAAAGATACATCATCTTTGATCTTGGTAAAAACAGATGTGATAAAAAGAATAGTTACAAGCTGCAACTATCAGCTGATCTTTTTTTTTTTTTAAATACTTGCCTTTGTTAAATTAATACAGCACCACCTGTTGGCAGGCCTATTAATTTGGAAAAAAAATCCAACCTCAAGTCCTTTCTATATATTTTACCATTTAAAAAGCAGTCCTGCTATCTATTTCTTGCATCAGCCTACTTGTTCTCTAAAATTTAAGGTATGGACACATATGCATTTGGAGCCATTTCTAAAGGTCAACAGCCGTCATGTTCTAATTGTTATTAGTGAAGGATCTGAGGATTAAATGTAGCTAAACTGCTCCAACTTTAACAGTGAACGTAAAACTTTTACATTGATTCGTTCACTGTTAAAGTTGGAGTGGTTTTGCTATATTTGCATTGTTCTTCTACACATGACAATTAGAACTTAACAGCTGCTGCCCTTTAGAAATGGCTCCAAATGTACCCGTGTCCACACCCTTAGACTGAAAGCTTTTGGAAAGTGCATCAACTGCTCATTATTCTTATTAGTGTGTCCAGTGCAATCCTCATCCAAATAAATAACAAATTAGCAGATAAGTTCAGTTTGGGTGTTTTGCTTTTTTTTGGATGAGTGTTTATATCACCAAAACTGACACCTTTCTTGACAATATCAGCAGATCAATTATAATGACTGAATTACTCCCTCATTCTGGGACAGGTATTCTATAAAAAATACGCCTGAATTACACCTCTTAATAGAATGCATTAGACAAAGAGGAAACGTGAAGAAAAGTATGGGGGACTGACTTCTGCCTTCGTATTAAACATTCATTTTCTAGACTGTCACAGCTTCCTCAGACTTTCTCTGAATCTCCCCGAGTGCACGATGGAATTAGTTTAAATATGTGTGCGTGAAAGTGGGAGCGAGAGATTGTACCTACATTTATACCTAGAGTAAGACTACAGCCCCATTTAACATTTCAGAGAAAATGTGCAATTATTCATTTGCAGAAGAAAAAACCAACAGTTTTGTTTAAGCTTCCAATTAATGAAGTGATTTATACAACAACAAACTCTTCTGTTGCATGAGGTAATTGAAGTAAGCAAGTAAAGCAGATTGAGAATTCAGAGGGCAAGATCTTCAAGATGGTGCAACTGTGGTGGAAGAATGATCACTACTTTTAATGATGTTGACGCCATTGCTAGAAATAAAATTACCTACATCATTCAAGAATGCAGAGGACTTCTGATGAGAGGCTGACACAAAGGACAGAGTAATAGCTGTGCGCCATCTACCAGAAGACAGAATATTTTATGCCTCTAAAGGTTCATAAGGAGAGAGCTTCAGTTCAACGTAGCATTCTGCTATGATTAACTGAAAAACAGTTAAAGTAGCTTAGTTTAGCACATAAACAACATCTGGCATTAAAAGGGACTTCACCAGGAGATGAAGGGAGAGAGGCTTTGATTTATACTTTGGGTGTGTTTTGAGTTGGCTTGGTATTTTTGAGTGAAAGATTTTTTGATATGTTCACAGGGTAACAGCATACTGACATCCTCTTGAAGCTTCCTAACAACTAACCAAGAAAAAATCTGTGTGGACAGCTATCATTAAGCTTAAGAATTTTTGGAATCCCATGATGCCTGATGCATTTACATAATAGCACTATTACACACAATGCTGTCCATCTCACAGTAATTTATTGTGGAGTATCTCAAGCGCTTGGTACAATAATGAGTTACTTAACACCTTATGAAACACCTGAATAAATCAGTTTTATTGATGGAGAAACGAAGGCAGAGTAAGATTCAATTTGCTACCCAAAATGCAGGAAGTTTGAGGCAGAACTGAAGAGCATGCTATCGCCTGAAATCGAACGCTGTGGTTAAAGCCCAAGAACATCTTTCCTTGGCATATCATGTAACCCATACCATTCACAGGATCTTTCCTAGGCCACAATATATAAAAACCTGGCAATTTAGGTTAGAACAAGAGTTAGAACTATTAGGTTAAAATGAGTTCGAACCAGATATCCAGGAGACAAAATCGAGTTTCTGAAAATCAGATGGAGATGCTTCTGTACAGTATTATTTAATACTAAAAGTTCTAAACCTAAAGCAGATTTGTACTGCTTTTATGAAGTGACTGGAGTAGTTTATGGTAAACTGGGAAGTAAAACTGTTATTGAAACTCCACCTGAAACGTTCCAACCGCAAACGCTCACAAAGAAGCATGTGGATACTCTTAACTAATAACAACTTGATTATAATCCTTGAATGTGCGGCTGCTTATGTGCTCAAAAGTTTAAATCAACACTGTGTATAATCTTGTAAATATACCTACGGTTCAGATGTTATCGTTTTGGCAATGATTATATTTTCAATATAAACTTTCAGAGGAAGTCATAAAATCTAGGGCAACAAAGAACACTCCTCCCACATTCTTTTCACTGTGAAGTACACTGGTGTAAAGGAAACAATCTGATTTTTTTTCCTGTCATATAAAACAAATCATTAAAAAAAAAGGTGCGACAGACCTTATTGACGCATAACACACTGAGGTGGATCCAGAGAGGAAGGCAGCCTCTCCTATAATTCTAACCAGAAATACTGCAATTTAGATAAGGCACCAGGACTCCAACCAACATTAGATAAAGGCATAGATTCAGACCATTAAATAGAGCGGAAAAAAACTAAATGCATTCAAAACCTTCTGCCTCAGGAAGCTGCAAACCTAAAGCTCTGAAATGGGTTTTGTGGCTGGAGTAAAATCCAACTACAACACCACATTCCAAAATGCAGTAAGTAAATAACACACATTGCTGCTTTTTAAGAACAGTTTCTTAATATCCAGTCCCCCAGAACACTTAAAATAAAAAAAGCAACCCGTAAACAACCCAAACCAATAACAAGGCACCACAAAAAGCTTCCTGTATAGATTGCCTATGAATGTAAATATTCTTAAATTGAATTCTTATGCAGGAGTCAAACCTCTCAAGAAAAGTAGTGTCTCTAGCAGAGAGGGATAGTTTGATTCCAATTTCTTATAACAGTGGAATGCAACAATTTGATTCTGATAGCAAATACATTTTATTCATATGTAAATAGATCTTTACAGAGCAGTTCCAAACCAACATACTGTATGCAGTAGAAAAAACCAACATTGGTTCTACAACTGTACATGCAAGTCATTTACAGTAATTTTCTGTATATAAAGAGTAAGACTGGAGCAACATCACTGCAGGCTACAATCTCCTCAGGACTCTGACACTGGCTTGCTGAATGATCCCAAGCAACTTTCTTCACTTTTTTGTGCCTTAAAAGGTTCTTCCAGACTGGGATGGGCACTCTTACTGTTATAACAACTGAAATCAATGCATCCAGTCCAGGCAATGTAGCTGATACTGTGGGGGGTGGTATTCTGGCTCTCATACAGACTGCCATATAGCTGGAGGTGCCATCTTTTAGGTCATCCTGAATAATTTTCAGAAGTAACCATTCTTGCTTCAAACCAATACAATTGTCTTGTGGTACTGATGGGTACATTTATTGAACTTCACTCCAGGTACAGACAGTACACTTAACCTGGTCTAAGTGACGGATATTGATCTAAACCTGTACCAGTACATAAGTTCAGTGCACATTGTCTGGTCTAAGATAGATCTGGTTTGATGTGCACTCAAATCACATCAATCTAGGTTAGACCAGTGAATCAAATTTCTGTACCAGTTCCCCTATTGATTCAAGTGAGACTGCTGTCCTCCAGCATCCCAGCCCCTTTTGTGGTCGCTCCCTACCCCACCCTGGCAAGAAGGAGCACTAGCACACAGCTGCTCTGACTGAGTGCCCAGGAGGCCCAACCCTTGAGCTCTCCCAGAGCCAAGCCAGCAAAGCCCCTCTCCCCAACCCTGCCTCCAGCCATCTGTCAGCCACAGGTATGCAGGGGGTGGGGTGAGGGGGAGGAGGGAAGGCATCTGTGTCCCTGCATGAGTCCCAGAACCTGGGCATCCAATTCCTTGGGCTGTGCCCCTCCACCTGATCATGAAGCGCCCTACGATGTACATACAGACCTGGCACTGAGTCCAGGAGAACCCCTGCACACAGGCACAGCTCCACTAACTCCAACCCTGGCTCACATACACATCTCAAAGGCCAGAGCCAGGCACCTTGCCACCCAGACCCCAGCAAGGAAACCCAATTCCTCCTCTTCCCCACCCCGAGCAGGAGCCAGTGAAGGCAGGTTGCCTCTAGTGGGTCAGGGTGGAAGGGGGCAGGATATCAGGACTGGGCCTGCACAAAGACAACCCTGTGACCTCTGACGCTTGGCCACTGACCTGCACCATGGGGCCCTTGGCATGCTGCAAAACTTTTTTGGCCTGCAACTACAGGGTCCCAGAGGACTAGAGTGGAAGGAGAGTGTTGGTGGGAGCACAGAGCATCCAAGCCGGGACAAGAAGGCAAATGCCCCTGGAAACCTCAGAAGGGGGTGAAGCAGGACCTGTCTCCATGTTTCAGGTAGAGGGTGTTGGAAATTTCCAGGCAGGGGCACAGGGCATTGACAGAATCACGAAGTGTCTGCTGGAAGCTCCTGGGAAGTTTGAGGTTGTGAGTGTGGACTGACCAATGGAGCCCCAGTTACTCCAGAGCAAGGGCTATACCCAGCTGCAGTGAGACAGCAGTGTCCCAGGACCCAAACCTTCATGCATCCTCTGGTCTTTCAATCCATCTTACCTGCAATCTTACTACCATGCATCCCATTGCAGATAGACCCTTATCCTTCTCCGCTACCCAACCCCAGTCTGGAACTATGGGAAGATGAGGGATCTCATCACCATCTGGAGTGAGGAGGAGATCCAGCACCAGCTAGAGAAAGGGCACTGCAACAGGGATATCTTCAAGTGCATTGCCCAGCAGATGCAGGTGCAGGGCCACAGAAGGGACTGGAAGCAGTGCTGTGAAAAGACTAAATAGATGAAGATCCAATATAAGCACATGCATAATGCCAACAAAAAGGGTCCATGGCTAGGAGGCAGATCATGCTGTTCTACAAGGAGCTGTCCTACTTCCTCACCAAGGACAGGGCCATAAAGACTCCTCACACCTACAACATGACAAGGGGGTGGGAGGAGTTGTCAGCAGAGACCCCGCCAGAGGAGGTGGCATACGGATGCCCCAGGACAATGGGATAACTGGGTGCCCAGGAGCAGGTCCCTGGGGGCTGTAGGGCAAGAGGTCAGCTGCTGGAGTCAGCCCATGAGAAGCCCACCCCTTTGGTGCTGGTCCTCACATCATCACAGGATGTGGGAGCTGAGGTGCACCCGGGACATGGTTCCCTACACTGCTGCCATGGGTGTTCCAAACCCACTCCTCCAACACCTTGCTGGCCCACTTCCAGTGCCCCCTGCCCCATTACCAGTGCAGAGGCCACTGCTGGATGACCTCAACCACCCACGGCCAACCCTCCCTCACTTCTGCTGATGATTCAGGCCCTGACTGAGGACACCATGCAGCCCAGGAAGTTATGGTTGATCCGTACTCCATGGGTATGACAGGGACCCAGGCCCTGGGGGGAAAGGCAGAGCTGCTGGGGGGAAAGAAAGAGAAGCAGGGGTCTGCAGCCACTACAGGCCATCCCCCCAGTCACAGCTGTCTCTTAGACCATTGCATCTGAGAAGCCAGCAAGGGGCTGCAGTAGGTAGTGCAGGCATGGAGGAGCAGGCGGGGGAAAGGAAGGAGATGAATTGTTCCACCTTGACAGCTCACAGCTTGGGGCCCCAGGCTACTAAGTGCTTGAGAGGTTTCTGTCTTTCAGCACTTGGCAGACCAGTCACCCCATCCCCTCCCTTCATCCCTCCAGTCCTGGACCACAGTGGAGGCACCAAGCCTCCTGCCCCTTGGCCAGCTCATCTCCTATTCTATGGGAACATAAATCTGTCTCATTCATGCCTCTCTGCCCTCTCTTTCACGGCCATGCTCAGCTCCTGGAAGCAGCAGAGCTTTTTTCCAAGTGGCCAGAGCAGTGGTGCTGAAACAGTTTCCCCTTCCCCCTTGCACTCACGGAAAGGCATTAAGAGTTTATTGAGCTCTGCAAACAAAGTGTAAAAAGGTACAAATGCGGGTGCTCAGCACCTCACCCTGGTTGGCAATGCCATGGACCCAGGTGGCAGACATAACACAGCTATCTATGAGTACCACTCAAGTTGCAGTACAGCAGAAATGAGGAAAATTGTCCCTTGCTAAATAACCCCCCTCCCTCTCTCCATCCCTCCCAGTCCCAAGAAAGGCACTGATGTGATTGATGGCAGGAGTCCCATGTAGGCACTGTTATCTCAGCCACTCCAGTCCCACTGCCAGGACTGCCTGGAGAGGCTTGCAAGTAGCACTCCCGCACTCTCCTGTGATCCCATCTCCAGGGAAAGTCCATGGGTGCCAGATGACTCAGTCTCACCACACAGGCCGTCACTGTGCCAACACCACAAGGCAACCTCCACCACTCCCCCCCGCAATCACTGCCCCATCCTGGTCCCAGACACTCCCCCCAGCCCCAACCCCTGAAACCAAAGCAACCTTTACCCTCTTCTGCTGCCCATGGCCTCCCTCCTGGCTGAGGTCCCACAGCAGGGTTATAGTGCAGCTTTGGCGTGGATAGGCTGCTTTCAGGCTCAGTTGTGCTGGGTGACATGAGCCCCAGGTGTGGCTGAGGGTTGCAGGACCAGGGTCCCAGAAGGGCAAGACTGGGCCCTGGGAGGAGAGACCGAGGGGGTGGGGGTCCGATGAGGGAGAGCCAGGAGTCCACAGCCCCCACTGTGGTAATGCAGCCTCCTCTCCCCTTGGCTCAGCAGCTACCACCCACCCCTGCTCCTACCCTGCAGCTCTCATAAATGGACAGTGAGTCCAGGATCACCCACCTGTCCAGCTCCTACATGGAGAAGACCCTGGTCTTCACTATCTAGTCTGGGAATTACTATGTCAGATCAAAAGCTCCCTACCCTATGCCTTCACACTAAGTTTTTGTGCTTGTTGAGTTTGGGCCCAGTCACATTTCCACTGACCCCAACCTCTTCTTCCCCATTCTAAGCACCCATTCCAGGTTATTTCACCCATTTCACAAACCTCCCCCATCTCCCTCCATAGGTTTGCTGCTTTGTGTCGATGGGAAGAGGAACTGAGCTGAGACACTGGCAGTGTTCAACAGGTTTGTTTGTTTTTTAATTAAAACAGGAAGCCACATTCCCCAACACCTTAGCATATGCCCTGGGGGGGGGGAGGGGAAGAAGAGTAGGGGGAAGGAAAGAGCACCACTGCCCAGGTTACAGGGCCAAAAAAGCCTGTGGTAGGAGATCCATGGCCTGGTGCCAGGACATGGCCCTCAAAGCCCTCTGGCCCTACTTATCCAGGAAGGGCTCCTGGTCTTCCAGCATGAGGAGAGAGTCACCCCACGGTTTGCCGGTCCAGACTGCCAGCTGCTGTGTGAGGCTGGCACCCATAACATCAGCAGGGGGCTCACCCTCTCCCCCATCCCTGCACTGCATATGCCTGACCTGCTATGACTGGTCCATGTGCCATGCTTCTTATGCCCAGACTTCATGGAAGGCCTCCCCTCTAGTCTCACAGATGATGTGGAGGATACATGAGGAGACAATGAGTCATGTCAGGTTCCCCTTGTCCACCACAAGGTGTGTGCTGAGAGCCGACCACCAGTGTACCCTGAGGTGGCCAAAGGCACACTCCACCATCATGTGGCACCTGCTCAGGCAGTCATTGAAATGCTCCTTCTGGCAGCCCAGCTGCTCGCCATAGGCTTCATCAGCCAGGGCAGGAGGGGTTAAGTAAGCTGGGTCCCTTATGATGGCAGGGAAGGGGGATAATGACATCACCTATGATCAAATCAGGGATCCCAGGAGCATTGCACATGCTTTCCATCAGCCTGGGGAACTGACCTGATGGTTAACGATGCCCTGCAAAACTACACAGAAGTAACCCTTGCAGTTGATGAACAACTAAGTGGCTTAGGCTGGGAATAGGATGGGGATGTTGGTGCTGCTCACGACCCTCAAGCAGTTGGGGAAGTCCATGCAGCAGAAGCCAGTGACCGCCTACTGAGGGTTCATGAGATGGATGAAGCCACTGGCCCGGACATCCTGGATGAGCAGGCACGCCTCCCAGGTGGTTTCTCCAGCCATGGTCTTCCCCATGTCAAACTGCTTAGTGATGTAGTGGTAAATGCTGGGGGTGACCAGCTTCATGATGGCTATGGCCACCTGCTTCTCTGGGGTAAGGGGTGGCCACACACAGATATCCTGTCACATGATATAGGGGGCAGCTAGCCAACAATTTCCATGAAAGTGGCCCAGTGCATGCAGAAGGTCTGGACCCACTGTTAATTGTCTTAGGTGCCAAGACTATCTATTTCCTACCAGCTGGTGCTGGTGGCATGGGCCCAGAACCAGCACTTGATGGTCTCAAGGTGGTGCCACAGCACCCTGGTATCAATGGCATCCTAGGTGGTCTCATCCTCATTTGCCATGTGAAAATTGGTGGCCCAGTCCAAGATGCTTAGCAGGCACAGGGTGAGGTGGGTTGCCCCTCATGGGATGTCCAGCTGTTGGCTTGGGGTCACAAAGCCACACACCATGGTGACCAGCTGCTGCATCATGTCCAGGTGGGTGCATGTGATGTCCCACAGCCTCCAGCAAGAGTCATACAGGGCACTAAGCAAGACACGCCACAGCTCCCCGCTTGGGTGCAGGTAGTAGGACGCCATGGCAGGGTGTAGGTAGCGCAAGACATGGAGGCACATGGAACTCGTAATGAAGAATCCTCACTCAGAGAATTTTCTGGAAGCCTAGGGCTGACTACTGGGAAGGGCCTGTGGTCCTAGGTGCTTGGCAGTGTCTGGCAGGGTGATGGCCGGGCGCTCTGCAGTACCCAGCAACCTGGAGCACCCATGGGGCATGCTGGGAAGTGTGCAAAAGTGCCCCTAGCCTCCTGGCCTCAGCCAGTGCAGGCAACCTGTGTGCCTCCCACAAAGGGTGAATGTGTGAACTGTTTACTACTAATCTAACTTAGGCAGGTTAAAGAAAAATGACATAAGTTAGCTTGATTCTTCCTTGGGCTTTTTGACTGTCTGTACTTAGTCCAGAGGTGGCTGAACTATTTCCTGAATACTGTATATTTCTATGAAATGAGCTGCAATCTTCTGTGCAAAAAGTCCTGTATATTTGGTAATTAGTGACATGATTCAGACTCCAACAGGGGGTGTTGTTTATGCCACATAGGCTATGAACAGATATTCCCCTCAAACTACGTGCAACTTTAATTATACCTGTGACACACTAATACCTGAAATATTTTCTGCTCAGACACAGTTCTACTCCTATTTGACATCCACATGGTATTTTTATATCTGTATTCCCAATAAATTTCCATGTCAGAGTTCACATGCACCTGCTGATAATTTACCACCCAGTGTTATCTCTGACTGCACTATCTTTAAAGAAACTGTCGAAAGTGTCAGGGGCTTAGCAAGTCATATGAAGGATAAAGAAGGATAATGATAAAGAACAAGAGGAAAATTTTTAAGAGATACAGAAAAAGTACTGGTCCTGCATACATCTTTTAAGGTTACTAGTACAAATCAACTCACTTAAAAAAAAACAAAAAAAACCCCCAACCACCTCTATATTCCTAGCAGAGAGTTCTGAAAGATTTGTATGTATAACAGCCTATAAAAACTTGAGGTTACATTCCAATCACGTAAAGGCATAGCAAAAGCTTGTAGCAGTGGGATGCAGCATTCACTTTAAATGTGAATTATTCATTTCATTCTGTTCGCTGACCACTAACACAAAACCTAGAATAAAAAGCAACTACTGTAAAAATATTGTAGAAGAAAAGACAGAGGATTTTTTCTTTTACTCCAAAGTGAAAATGCCTGTCATAAGACCTAGAAAACCTTCTTTTTTCCTGACCTAGACTGGAAAGAAAAAAGCGTTGTAGGTATGATTTCATTTTGTCAATTCCTCATACATTATGTTTAATATTGGTGTGTCAATGAAAAAAGAAGGCAGAATCCATCTGTCTTTTCAAAGATTTTGGCTGCATATATATTTTGGCTCCTTTTTGGACACAGATCACATGAAAATCTCAAGAAAATATCACACGTATATTTTTAAGGTGGTGGCAATTTTCCCTTCAGTTTCTATAGAGACAGTACATAAATTTAAAGCATATTATTAAAAAGTAAAATCCATAGTCTTATTTTTTCTTAACTTGCACATTTTACAATTTTTTTAAAGTAGCACATTACAAGCCTGTATCACTGACGCCGTGGCACAAAAATTAAGATAACATCTGCAGTAAAATCTTTTCCTAGACTTAGTCTTTTAACTGGATGATTCCTGTTATATATGCAGCCAGACTGTGAATTAACCCCCTTTTTTTCTCCAAATGCTGTTCTTCTGTCATGACACTACTGTATAATTTAACAACTCTGAAATATAAGCAACCAATTAAAAATATATTCACACATGTTAGTTCCCTTCTGGTGCAATATTAAAAAAAACCCAAAAAACAAAACAAAACCTCCAAATCCTGATATTTTTCCATAGAATAAGAGGCTAGAAACAATTACAAATTAAGTCTTCTTTTGCCAATCCCCATGTTACTATTTGTCAATAATAATTAGAAGGAGAAAAAGCCTTTGGAAGAATTATCATGAAAATGTATCATGAAACAGACAAATAAAAAATCAATTAACAGAGCTCGGTTATTATACAGTGTTATAGTTCTTGGCGCTAAGGTATGTTACAAAATGAAAAATGTTGATAGTCATGTTTGAAATCAAGCTAAAATTAACCTCTGCTATGATGCTTATCATCTTCCAAAGAAAGCAAGCTAGAAAAACTCAGTTATTCACTGTGATAACAAAAGACTGATTATTTTTTACTAGGGCTGTGTAAAGTTTTGGGTGCTGATGCAATTCGGAGGAGATTCAACCCGATTCAGCAGCCAAATCTCTGAATCTGAATCGAATCAGGAGACCAATAAAAAAGTCCAAATTGATTCAAAGCTCTCCGAATCAATTTGGAAAAGATTAGGAGAGCTTCAGAGATTTGGGCAGTCCCTGCTTGTCACCACAGGGAGCTGGACCCAAATTCCGTGTTGGTAAGTAAGGGGCGTGGGGGGGGAGGAACTGGAGGAGGGGGGGAGCCCCCCATGCAGTGTGGGATTGTGGGGATCATCACCCCCCACCACCACCTGGCAGCAGCTAGTGAACATGGGGCTTTTTTTTTTTTTTTTTTTTTTTTGCTGGGGCTGGGCCTGTTTGTTTCCGAGATTTGGCAGCGGCCAAATCGCCGAATCAGATTCGGACGAATCGTTTCAGGACAGTGATTTAAATCACCAAATTGAAACACTGCCCCCCAAATCAGCTGAATCCAAATCCAAAGCGAATACTAGCCACTTTGCACAGGCCTATTTTTTACCTATTAGTAGCAGGTAAACATCCTAGGGAACTAAAAACTGAATCAAGTCTGCACAGCAGAGTTGTCTGTAAATTAAGAAGTGACGAAAAATATCCATCTCCCTTTAAAAAACTTTATGCCTACATTTCAGTCAATTATAATCAAGTTTCCTAGCTTTCTTTTGGGAGAAGTCATCTTTGCTGAAAAGTAATATGCAACACCAACAGCACTGGAGCTTGGCATCAATGACTGTAAACCTGTTCCTCACAGTAATGGTGGTACAATAATCAAAGGAACATAATTGCTATTCCATATTGAAACAAGTAGCTACTAAGTTATTTTCTCTAATCACAGTTCCTGTTGAATAGCAAGTTTACAGTGCAAAAGCTCAGGCTCTTATGCCAGCACGTTAGCCATCCCATCTAGAGGTGGCTACTAGGGGTGCGTGAAGCAGGCCCTATTTAATTCAGATTCAGCCCAAATCAGGGACAGGATTCGATTCATTGATTCGGATCACTGTCCCTGATTTGATTCGGCTGAATCCGAATCTAAAGATTCGATGCTGATTTGGAGAATCAGCGATTTGGACATAAACACAGCTTTCAAAATTTTTTCTATGTACCTTGGGGTAGCAGATGCGGTTCATGATTGCTGCAATGCTGGGGCACATGGAGCATCCCACAGGAGTGTGGGGGAGCCCTCCATGTGCTCAGCTGTGAACCCGGAAGTGAACCAGAAGTACTTCTGGGTCTGCCTGGGAACATGCAGGGCCTTCCCCCCCGACACACCCCTCCAGCTTGGCGATCAGCTGCAGGGGGACCCTGGGTGTCCCCCCAGACCCAGGAAGCACCAGTCACTGAGCCGTGGGGGCACCCTGTGCGCTCCCCAGTGGACCTGGAAGTGGACCAGAAGTGTTTCTAATTCACTTCCGGGTCTGCTGCTGAGCGCACTGGGGAGCACCCCCCCACTCCTCTGGGATGCTCCATGCATCCCAGCATTGCAGTGATCACAAGCCCCTGCTACCTAGAGGTATGTAGAAAAAACATTTAAAGCTATCTCTATGTCTGCATCTCCAGATCTTTCCAAATCTCTCCGAATCAATTCAGAGAGATTAAAGGGTCCTCTGATTTCATTCGGATTTGGAGATTCAGCCACCGAATCGGGCCCGATTTCTGCCAAATTGAACTGGGAACCAAAGCTTCAAATAGCCCTAGTGGTTACACACTACTGCCAGTTGTTAAAGTCACTCGGATAAAATGGTGCTGTTTTGCCCAGAGATGGACAAAAATCCAGGCACATTATTTTGAGTTTGCATTAGGAATCCAGTTAAAGAGCAGAGAGATTAAGCTGCTACTCTGAAAAACTACTAGACTTGAACCCAAACTGCTTCCCACAAATCACCAATGGAGTCTTTCTAACAAGTATCAGAAACCTTGCCTTGTGACAAGTTACTTTATGAATGTCTACCCAACTCTTGGTTAACTCACAGTCTGTAAGCTCCTGCCACTTTAACCTCTTTAGTTCCTTGCACACTCCCCCCACAGGCATCCAGGCATCACTCCCCCTGCCATTGCTACCTGCCTCCATCTCCTATTCCTGCTGCCATCTCCACTTCCCCCATACCCCACCCAAGACTGTTGGGGTCTCCAGGCTCCCCTCTTCCAGCTTCTGCTTCCTGATGCTATCCTTCAGACTTTGACCATTTAAGCTTTCCATTTTAGTAGATTAAATTAAAATCTGAATCCCAGTTTAGTTTATTCTCTTGTGAATAAGTTGGGACTTGGGACAACTCAGCATACTTATAGTTAAATTTATGCTTAACAAAAACTGCTGATCTTACAACCTTCATCAGATTCCTTTCCAAGGTATTTTTAAATAGAACTAAAACAAGAAATCAAATTAATTTAACAAATGGAGCACCCTACTTAGTGTTTAACATATGTATAGACATAAGAAACATTACTGATTTCCCAAGAGGAAGAACTAAGCTGATCAATATACATAACAATAAAAATGTTCCTTCAACATAAAAGGAATAAACATGGTTATGTTGACACCAATTCATTAACAAAATTATTATAAAAAAATAACTGCAAGGTGTTGGGTTTCAGTTTTAGAAAATATTATTTGCAATAGTTTTGAATTTTCAGGTGCTGTTTTCCCTGCCTAAAACTCAATTTTCAAAATGGGACTCTGAAAGGTGTTCATAATTCAAATGAGGCAATTTTGATATTTTAAGATGAAGTGTCCAAGACTGAAGTTTGAAAAGCCTTCACCTACTTTCAACACATCCACAGTCTTTTTTTTTTAAACTGGATTATGCAATTAGTATTAAAGCTATAAGTTTGTCACAGCTAATGCCTTAAGATTTTTCAGAGATTCATGGCCTTTATAACAACCTGATAAGACTCCTCCATTTTAAGAAAAAAAATGTATGTCCATGCATAGAGAAAAGAGAATGTAAACATGCAGGATACTGATTTTAGCATTAGCGTTAAAAAACACAATTTACTGCCAAACAGGGTATTTTGCTCAAACTACCACAAGCCCCTGACTATTTCTCTTTTCTAGGAAACTGAATTGGCTTATTTGTCATGACAGATATATTACTTTCCCATTTTTTCATGAAAAACACCCAGGTATAAGTATTTTTAAACCTTGCGATTTATACAAAAAAGGAGTTTTAACATGGTGATTGTTTATTTAGACTAAACAGAGTCTTTAATCCACCAAGTAAGCGTGTCCACACATACAGACACACAAATGCTGATCTACCATACATCAAGGTGGAGGATACTTACGGAGTGATGGAAGCAATTTAGCTCAAATTTTTGTCTCTGACTACATACATTTTAGGGGATTAAACATTCCTCCTTTTTAGGGTCTTGTAGCAGGGCACTAGGGTGCCTGCTACTGGTAACAGGAAAATGGGTTCAGCCGCCACTCACCAGGGCAGCACAGGTGTGGGTTGCTAAGACAACCAGTTGGGTCAGCTGACCAGAAGGGGACAGGGCCTGGCCTTTATAAACAGTGAGGCCGAGGCCATAGTCAGTTCCCCTCTGGCAGCCTAAGAAGCGGGAGCTCAGCTAGAGCAAGCAGGGCAGGCATAGTAAGGAAGCCGGATGGCTTGAGCAGTGTTGGCATGATGATACGGGGTGGAGAGAACCCCGACAGGGATATGGAAAAGGATAGCCAGGTTGGCTTAGGATTTATGTTATAGCCGAGAGGTTTTGCGTTTTCTGTTTTGGTTGTGATATAAGACCAGAGGACCGGGCGAGGCTGTAAGGGTGGAGGAGGCCTCAGGGGAGCTCTCCAGCAGTGAGGGGGGCGTTCCTAGCGCCAGAGAGAGTGCTGCATTTTGGGGTGTCCTGACCCCAGCCCCAGTGTGGGCGCAGGAAGAAGCCCCAGTGGGGCGTAGGACCCTAGAAGGGGTCTGGGGGCCAGGTAAGGCTGAGGCCGCCTGAGCCCCAATTGGGAGGAGCCCCAGTGGGGTGTAAGACCCAGGAAAGGGGTCTGGAGCCAGGTAAGGCTGAGGCCACCTAAGCCCCGTTGTGGGCAGGGAGCGCGAGCAAGGCCCCAGTGCAGGTGAGAGCGCGGGGCACAGGCCCCGGTTGGGGGCGAGAGCGTGGGGCGCGAGGCACAGGCGCGACGGTATAAGGGAGAGGCCCCGGTGCGGGCTACGAGAGCCGCGGGAGACAGGCCCCGGTGCGACAAGGGGGCACCCGTGAAGGTGCAAGTGGGCAATTGGACAGAGCCCCAGTAAAGCAAGGCACCATGCCAAGGAGGGAAGGAAGGCAGCCTCCCTTTTATGATATTTACCAGCAAGACGTGGCGGGCAAGATAGAGGGTGCATTCAAGACCCGATTTGGCACAGTAGGTAGGGGCGCTACAGGAGGTCACGGCACCCCTAAGGCTGCCCTGCCACAGGTCTGTTTTCAATTTGAGCCCAATTGGGAACCCTTGAATCTCATTAGGGTTTCTGATCCTAGCAAAGGTAGCTGAACTTCGTATACCACTTTGTCAGTGCTTATTACCACTGCCTGCTTCCTGGCTGTCCAAGAGCCATTTCTTTTAAGCAGACTGTCTTTTTTTGTTTTTAAATAGCCTTCTGTGTCGTCAAGGATTCAAATCATCTATAAAGTCTCAACTACTCAATTTCAGTCTATAAATCAGTTCTTCGTTGGTAGCTCACTGTCAGACTTCCAAAATTCATTCATGTACACCATGGGGACCTCATCTGCCTTCTGATGCATAAAACTGTGCAAGAAAAAAGGAATATGCAGGAATTTCTGCTTGTGAGAAGAAACAGAATAATTTTCAGGAGGAACATCCAATAAGGTCATCCTTTGATCCACTGCAGACTTATTTTATTCCAACATTTCATTCACAATTTGCGGCTCCTTTTTCTAGTATGTCTCCAGTTTCATTGAATGCCAATTAAATTACAATTTAAGTTATTTTATGCATTACGCATCCAACAGTACAATACTATTTCTTGATTCACAATGTGTTGGATCCCAAATTAAGTAATTACTAAAAAAATCCATTAAATTGACCGGGGGGGGGGGAGTACAGAAATTGCCTTTGTGTGCAACAGTCCAAAGGAGACAGCTATCCAACCCGCAGATTATTTTTCTCTGGGCTGGACCCAGATGAGCAAAGTTATTCATATAGTTTCAATGGAAGTGTTTTTAAAAGAGCCACATGTCCTTTTTCATTTCAGACCATAAGCCTTTTTCTATTGAATGTTTGGAAGTCATTCTTGTAGATGCTTCCTGAAGAGGAGGCAGGCAAACTTGAAACACTTTTCCTGAAGTGTCAAGCTTCGTTTTCAATTACCCCTTTCAGAAACTGTGCAGACAGAAGGCAGGAGTCTTCATAGGAAATGTGGTCATAGGATTGAGTACTGCTATATTTAAGAGGATCAAGAAACATTTCCTAGAGCTAATATGATGTAATTAAGACCACCAAACCCCTCTGTAGTGAGGTTGGACAGAACTTTTACAATCAGGATTCCTAGTTTAAATGAATAAAATTCATTACTTCTGCCCTACTCAGTGGACAAAACTGTCTTTCACCTTAAGAAGAGCACTGGTAATATTTTTTGGTCATGATTTGTGAAAAGATCTTATCTATCACTCCATATTCCTAGGAGCAATGATGGGAGATACCTATCTATTAACCGGTTTATGATCATGATCTACCTTGCCAACCCAGTTAAAAAGCTATCAGAAATGTCTTGCGGAATGTCGCAGAGCCAAACTTGCTGGGCTTCCTACGAGAAGAGGCATAATCCTGCCCTTCTCTGCTTATGTTTGTAAAACGATCTGGCCTGTCTGTCTGCATTAGAAGCATCTTTTGAGTGTACCAAGTCTCTTAAGTTCCTTACTGTGTTAGCATCTGACATGTTTTAAATAGTCATATCTGGGTTTTGTGGTTAAAGGAAATAAGTGTGTGATTCTCAGCCCCAGATAGTTTCCAAGTCCCAACTATGGATGTAAACTGAGACCTAAATGGAGACTGCCCTTGACTGGCACCAGACTAGGGAAGCTCAAATAGTATATCACCCAGATGCACTATAAGACCCTGTCGGTGGCTTGCTTCCCAGCAGAATCTCAGAGCCTCCTGAGGTTGCCTTTTGCATTTTTTTCCTCTTTTTTTTTTTATTACATCAGTGGCTACTACAGACACAAAGGACATAAGAAAAAGCAACTGTTACCCTGTTTTAGAGTTGGAAAACTAAAACACCACGTTATATGAGTTGCCAAGGTCATGCCAGGCTGCAAGAAGGCAGTGAACTGAACTATATGTTCTCCTGAATCTCACTCCAGAACAAAAGCACAATACTATACTTCCTCTCCTACAATCGATGCTACAAATACTCTTGCAGCTGTGAGAGCCATTAGAGTTGTAGTTTCATAGTTTCTAAGGTCGGAAGGGACCTGAGCAGATCATCTAGTCCGACCCCCTGTCATGGCAGGAAAGAATACTGGGGTCAAACAACCCCAGCAAGATGCGCATCTAACCTCCTCTTAAACAGCCCCAGGGTAGAAGCCTGCACCACTTCTCTTGGAAGCTGGTTCCAGACCCTAGCCGCCCTGACCGTGAAGTAGCGCCTCCTGATATCTAACCTAAACCTACCCTCTGCCAGCTTGTGACCGTTATTCCTGGTCACTCCTGGCAGTGCTCGGGGGAACAGTGACTCCCCCAATGCCTGCTGATCCCCCCTGACTAGTTTATAACAGGCCACAAGATCCCCCCTATAGCATGATCCTTGATGAAATATGTTGGCTCTGAATTTATTTTTTCCACCATATCTGTGGTGTCCCATGTGCTGTTCTAGGTCAGGAAGACTTGATCTTTCAAGGTCCATAATACATTTCTAATGTCACATCAGTGTAAGATGGAGCTTAGCTAGTCATAAAACTTCTATGGAGACAGAAGAAATTCCTCAGGGTATCATCATATCATCACACAACTTTGTATTGATGCTGTTCTATTACCCCAGTCAGAAAGAAAAGTTTAGGTCAATAATGAGCATTTCAAAGTTCTCTTCGAATTGGGACCATCTTAGGATAATTCAATGGAAAAGATAATATCCACCCAATGAAAAGAGAAAGGGTATGCTATTCTAAACGAGTTAAGACCACAACACTCAAACTGCATCTGCAGTTTCTGGTAAGTACTTCCCTGCCAATCACTCAAACTCCATTTATGACAATTTTATATTAACAATCTCAATACAGTAAAGGACAAGACATATTTCACACTCCCCAGGCCTACTGCTTCTGTCACTTGTTCTGAAGTCCTCTGTTACTGACAGTTCTTCACATACATGATTTTCTCTCTGCATTCAGACTATAAATTTATTTTCATGGAAGTTTAAAGGCCACAGAAACTGATGATGCCACCAAGGAAGTGCTGATGTGGCATATTGCTAGATACCAGCTAAATTCAACCTTCTGTTCTCAAGATCTCACTCTTGTAATATCTACAGACAACAGAAAAGAAAAACAGACTGGCCAGAATTATTCTCTGCAGCATAAAGGTTCCCAGTTCACTTAACGTACTATCTTCACTTCAAAACTTTGAAGTTAACATACAGGGTATTTTGAATGATGTTTTGAAACAGTTGCCTACCTAAAGGAGCATATTTATTTATAGTCTATGTTTTTTTTGTATACGGCATTCAATAATTATTCTTTTTTTTTATTATTACTGTCTGAATACTTGTCAAGTGCTTGTCACATAGGGGTGACAGCAAACCATCTGCCTTCCTCCCCCAAAGGCACCTCCTTCTTGTTGCTACCACCTGTTCTTTTCCAGTCTCCACATGGCAATTCAGGGTTGTGCTTGCCACATGGCAAATGGTTAGACTACTGGCCCTAGCTGCATCTCTCAGTTCTGTCACCAACATTTACCCTTTAAAAAGTAAAAGTCAATTTTATAGAGTAACTAAAAATGTTAACAAGGACAGTGTACAGACAATGTAATGCCCTAAAAATGTTAACAGGAAAGAATTAGGTTACATTTTGTTGTATGTTGTTGTTGTATAACCCAGTGATTCTCAACCATGGTGCTATGGCACCCAGGGGTGCTGCCAGATCCTGTAAAGGGTGCCCCAAGGTGTGAAGAGATAAGCAGATAAGGACAGGCTCAGGCTTAACTCTGCCTGGCCAACCCCCCACCCCCATTGCCCAGCCCCTCTGGAAGGAGATAAGCACTGTAATATTACACATTCATTTTTGAAACTGGATGCTACTCACTTCAAGTCATGGACAGGTGTCTCAAGTTCAAAAAGGCTAGGAACCACTGCCCTAATCCTACTTCGTAAAAATGGCATAAAGCTCAGTAAATGCTCAGCAAATATGCAATTACATTAAAAATGGAAAAGTTAAAAATACTTTTTGGGAGATTAAGAGGAATTTCAGGGCTCCCTGGAGCCCCTCCCTGAGCCACAAATGAATTGACTCCTTCCTGATATAATGTTTAAGGATCTCTCATAAGAGATTGAACTGGGAAGCAGTAAGGAGCAGCAAAGCTGTTGAACGTGTGAGGTTATGATAGTAATAAAAACTGTTAACAGTGGTAGAAGCTGGGTAATGATGAGGGTATCTGACAACAGCTATGCCTCTAAATTTCAGGTAGTCATAGGTCTGGGTAAGGTAGTTTGGCACCATGGAGAATTCCATCACAATCTCCAAGATGTTAAGCATCAAGAAAGCAGCCACTGCCCCCCAGTGATGCACACAAGGGAGCAAGGACTCTCAGAAATCTGCCTTGGAGCAGAGGGGATAATGTTCATAACCTTCTTGATAGTGTTTATACCCTGCAGAAGGGCAGACCTTTGAAAGTACCACAACGGAGATTGGAATAGAATGGAGCACTGGAGGTTATATGATACCAGGCTTGGTGCAGCCATTCCCTCTCTTCCCACTTTAAGCTGTTATTGTGGACCAGTGATAAAAAAGATCATTGTTACATCTGCTACAATTTATTTTACTGGATCAGCCAAAAATAAAATTGCCCTCAACCACAATTTTTTAAGAATTTCTCACCAAAGCAAACACAAACAACTCATACCTAAAGTGAAATTTTAATAATGATTTTATCAAAGCCATATCTCTTATTCCCAGCATTTGTAAAGCACATAAATAAAATATAAACATACTTTTGGAGTACATCTATTATTAGACATACTTTTGGGGGGGGTGTACACATGGGATAAATTTATGCACAACAGACTGCATGGAATCATTGAATTATTGTTTCTGCAGTGTGAAATTACTCTCCAGGCATAGAAAATGAAGGCTTATCTCTTGGCTGATTATCACGCCTTCCACAGATTAAATTTATTACATCTACAGATCACCATCTACAACTGACAAAAACAGAGACAAGCAACATCTTTTAGTTGAAAAAATTCCCCGTATTTTCTCTTTTGCAAAGGTATGGGGAAAAGAAGTTACTTATCAGTCACTGGTGCTCCTCAAGACATATCATGTATATTAAGGGTTGACAACCTACAGCCCAAAGGCCAGATCCAGCACACCAAGTGATTTAATCCAATCCATGAAACTGGGACATCAGCAGTGGCAGCCCAGCTTGCAAGCAGCAGCTTGGCTTTGGCCTGAGCTCTATTAATTCTGCTCGCTACTCCTGAAAGGATGCTGACCCCTGGTCTACGAGTCCATTTGTACTAAGGCTGTACATGTGCCTTACACAGTCTAGCATGGACAATTTGTCTTAAAAGCACCCATACAGTATGCACAAGCACCATTTGTCCATATGCTCCAAGCCAAGGCCTTAAAAGATAGTATGTGCATCCCATTCCTCCTACTTACAGAAAGCTAGAGCATGAGGGACTCCTAGTCAAGGTGATAAATGCAGGATATTGAATGTGCTTCTCAACGGATAACACTGTTCAGTGAATTTTAGTTACTGGTAAGTACTTTTTCCTGTCTTGTTCATGTGCTGGCCTACATGCACATTCATACTACAGTTGACTAAAGCAATGCCCACCTTACCTGGATGTGGGTCTCCAAGCCTTCAACAGACAACAACTGCAGGACTACCTTCCAAAATGTAGCATCAGCCCTGGAAGCTTCGATGCTGCAATACCAGGAAAAGGTGGTTTAGGTCTAGCTAATTTGGCCTCAGCTAGAATACTATGTGCTGCTCTGGACTCTGCAATTTAAGAAGGATATGGAGAAACTGGAAAAGATCCATAGGTGAGCAACAATGATAAAGGGATATGAAATAAAGTTGAGAACCGGGTATGTTTAATATGGTGAAAGAGAGAAGAAGGAAAACAAAAGGAAAAACAACCGTTGTGTCCTGTTACAGAGGGCAGGACACAGAGCAGTTGATTCAAACTGAAGCAAAGGAGATTTAGATTAAGTCTCCAAAAAAAAGCTGTCTAGGGAAACTGTGGAAGCTTCTTCATTGGCACGTTTCAAAGAGATGACCTCTGAGGTCCTTTTCCAGCTGTGTCATTCTATGGCTATATATGAAACAAAATAAGATATACAGGCAGCATAAGCTTTTGTGAACTCTTGATCTCAGATGCTGTGAAAGGACAAGCATAGAGAAGTGCAGAGTGAGTGATCTGTATACAAAAGGTAAGAAAGGAGGAGGGAGAAAAGAGGGGGAAGCAGGGCAGCAAACAAGAAAAGAACTGGCCTATGAAAGAGAAAGCAAAAGTTTTTGTGAACTCTTAAGCTCACTTCATCAGATGCCTGGCCTAAAAAGTGGACTTGAGTTCATAAAAGCTTATGCTTTCTATATATTTTATAGTCAGCCTATAAGGTGTATATCCACCCTGCTTTCTGCCTGACTTCAGATTAACATAGTGAACTAACTCTCCCTACATATAGAACTTCAGATGACTGCTTTTCAGATATCAGCTATGGAGATATTCCTTTGAAAAGCCACTGGAATTGCCTGGGCTGTGGGGGGATGAACCCTAAAACATTTATGACAGAATTAAAATGCTTTATCAGCACTTTTTGGTGGCATCATCAGTTTCAATAAGCACAAGAACACAATCCACTACCCAATTAAACAATGTATACGCTGAAATCACTGTATTTTTGTACCTCTCATCCAAAGAAAACAACAACCAAGGTAAGACAAAGTGCTCTCCATGTCCAGCACATATAACAATGATACCTCAAGCTTTGGAGAGTGAATAGATGGTTGGCCATTGGGAGATGGAATTCAGTGACACCTTCAAGTAGGAATTTGGGGCGAGTCCACCAAAGATACCTTGTCTGGTGACAGACTGCATGGTGCAGGGATTCACCATAAATGTTTGTATCTTGACCATTCTTCTCATTGAGATGACAGTCACCAAGAAGGCTTTTGCAACTGCATACTATACAGGTGCTTCTAAGACAAACTTCCATGCTTGACTGTTTAAGGCACATGTGCAGCCTTGATGCAAATGGATATGTTGACCAGAGGTCAGCAACTTTTCAGGAGTAGTGAGCCACATTAATAAGGCTCAGGCCAAAGCCAAGTTTCTGCTTACAACCCAGCTGCTGCTGCTGACATCCTGGATTCCTCCCCCCTCCCCCTCCCCACGAGCTCACAACAGATCACCAAAACTCACTAAGTGATAGATTACTAGACCTGGAACTAGACCATGGCTCTGCCCTGGGTCCTGGCCCTGCACTGCTACTGCCCGGCAATCCTGGCCCCAGAACTGAAGACTCCTTGGAGACCAGTCCAGGACCCCTGTGGGCAGGGCATGCTTGGCCAGGCGGATGGGATGGGGCCAGGGGTGGGCAGGGAGTGACATCTGGAAACAGGACAGACAGGTGGAACCGGGAACATGGACCAGTGACAGCACAGGGTCAAGGCTATGCCTGTACAATGCACAAGAAGGGGGAAGACACGTACATACTGTGTAAGGTACTCTCTACAAAGTAAAAGGCTGAACTTGAGACACGTGCTCACTCACAATGAGTAGGTGCACAGGGACAAGCAATCCAAGAAGCAGAAAAGTTCTAGGAAAGCAACAAAGACAAGTACCTGGAAAGCTTTCCATACAAAGAGAACTCAACAAAATAAAGACTACTCAATTTAGACAGACCCTGACTGAAACCTAACACAGGTGATGAATGATGAGGCATTGATTAGCCTTTCCTACTTATCTGATCATATCTCTTTAATATCTCAGTCACCTCCTTGTTCCTCATCACCAACAAACGCTACTAGTTATGCTCCACTCTACTGAGGTATGCCCACCACAGTAAAAACCTTTGTCCACTTATCCATCATTGACCCATAAAGATGGAATGCCCTTTTTCTAAACAGCTCCAAACAACCTCTGGCTTTTCTTTCTTCCTTTTTAAAATTAAAAACAAGCTTGATTTTATAATCTTCAGGACCCCACTGGAAAGCCTTGCCAAACTAGCCAGGAACCTTTTGACACTAATATTTGAAGATCAAGGAAACTGAAAAATCAGGAAGGTCTGGACACAGGAGAAGTGATACAGACCCTGGTAGTAATACTGTATATATGCAAGAACGCAATGCGCAAGTAACAGTGTTTTATTCTCCTTATAAATGTATTATCCATTTTTTCAAACTCAGCAAAGTGAATATTTCTCATTAGTAAATCTGATATAAAGAACCCCCCTCCCCCCAAACAGCTTGAGATAACGTGCCAAATTTTGTTAGGTGCAAAACATCTTTCATTTTTTACCTAGACACACAGCTTGCAATTAGGACACTATCATATGCTTTAAAGATACTTGCACACCTTTTCCGAAACCTTCCTTCCTCTTCACCTTTCATTTGCTTTAAGATAGCATCAAAGTAAGCTACTAAAGCATACTCTGAGTTTGAAAATTACTCTCCTTTTCATGAACTAAGCTTCATTAGACACATCCTGCTCATATATCTGCTGTACCACTTGTTATGCCATCATCCACAATTAACACAAATATAGTGCACATTAAATGAAGCACTGTGATAATACACCTGTTGATAAAGAGCAGTTTTTGAACTTATTGGTGGTATGCATGGATGTACTATTAAAAAACATCGCAGGGCATGTAACAGAACGTAGATTTTCATAGGTGTAATGTTACACCTGTTTTGAGAATTCACCAAGACTCCACCCACAATCCTTTGGCAGCATGCAAAAGAAAGGTCAGAGTTGAAAGCCAAAGTCCTTCCGTGTAGCAGGAGAGGACAGCGGAACAGAACAGGGAGCAAAAACTAATACAGACAGGAGGAAAAAGAGGAAAGGACTAATAAGGGTGAGACAGAAAGGACTAAAGCAGAAAGACAGGAGGAGGAGGAAGAGGAGCAAAGAATCTTTTAGGACCTGGGTAATGTACATTGTTGCCTTAAGAACTGCATTTAAACATTTGTTTTTTGAGAACTGACTTATAGGTATATGTATATGCATTAGAACGATTCAGGATGGGTAGCAGAGGTTGATTGATTTCTGGAAACTTGGGTCTCTAATACAGTTTCACACAGCCTTCGAAGCACAACAAGGCCAACGGATAGACATACCAGTCTGAGAAACTGGGGGCGTGTACCATATTGTTCCACACATTGTGGCACCAGCTAACAAGGCCCCAGAGCGGCCGGGGGGGGAAGAAGGCATGTCCCACTTTTGGGGGAACAGACCAAATTAGGAGAAGGCCCAGAAAGACCAAATTAGTACATATGCATGTGATGAGCTACATGGATTGTGTGATGAATAGAGAGAGACCAACCAGCGACGGCCATGGATCAAGAGTCATCAGGAGGGAAGGACAACACAAAAGCAGAGACTTGAGAGTAACAAAGGATCCCTCCTCCCGATCCTGCTCATCCTCCTCTCTGAGAGAGGTCCCCCTCCCTGTCCCCTGAGAAGGTCCCCGAGGCCACCATGGACAGAGGGCGCACCACCAACTCAGCTCATCCACCCACTGAGGGGTGAGGTGGGTAGGCCTTGGCTATCCCACCTCCAAGCTGCTGACATCAGACACTGAAGAGTGAAGACTGAGTCCTGGCCAGATGTACTTTGATTCTAATGACAGCCCTAGGATTTGGTAGATATATACAATTGCTTGATTGTTTGCGTTGCTTCTTTCTGATGTCACTGTGTACCTATAAATTTGCTTATTAGTGAATGGAAAGTTCATGATCAGTGCCCTCCTCTCCCCCAGAACAAGTCACCTGGGTCCTAAACCCAGAACCAATATACACATCTGGATAGGGCATGGCTCCCAACTAGGTAGCTGTATCATTCAATATTATTAAAACACTACTTCCACTTCATATATTCTAACACGCTCTCTTATCTGATTTCTATATTGGTCAGTAATAAAATCATTTGATTTTTGTCCCTGAAAAAATGAAGAGCAATATACTACTGCTGGATCTAGATTTCTAACTAGGGAAGCAGGGGAAAAACCCAGAGTTTATACTACTAAAGGATCTGAAACAAGCAGCAGACACTGTTGATCCCAAAGCATGTTGCAAATTGTGTAATATGCACAAATTTCTTCAATTAATACTGAAACACAACTCCCCATCTCAGTTTATCCTTTGCAGGCTAAACACCCAAAACACCGCTCATTCTACTGTACCTAGGGAAATTTCAAATAAGCAGCAGCAGCACTTTTATGGTCCTATTTCACCAACATCCCCCCTGTAATATTTTCCAACAAAAGAGACATTCTTTTCCACATACAACAGAAGGCATAGCATATACTTTCCTCCAGATAACCAAGGATCAGAAATTTTAAGACAAAACCTGAACTGGACAGGCAATACAAAACCCAAAGGTATGAAATGAATATTTTCTTGTCTGATGTCTTCCCTCATCTTCGTAACAGTTTTCTCCACTACCCTCTTAAAACTGATTACCAAAAGTTATGTGATCTGATGCTGGAAGAGCGATTTGTCACCCTACAATGGTATTTGTAACACTCTGGGTTTCTGCTAACATATTACCATTATCATGACAGCATTTGTTTCTTTAACATCTGAAGTACGTAATACAGGACATCACAGGCTTAAAATCATAGCAAGGATGTGAACATTATTAATGATTCCTCCGACCACAGCATGATAACAAATAATAATTTTACAGCACAAATGTCCTTTTGAAAGAATTCTTCTCCCCTTCTCCACTTTTGTCAGTTTGCAGGAGTGATGGAGATTATTTTAAAAATAAGTACTGATAGCAGAGAACTGACTCTGAACCTGATGAATTTGGCCCAAAATTCTTCACCAGTAGACTCTCCACAAATGTTCATTTTTCACTTCTGTAATCCCACTGTTCGGTTTCACCTGAGACAGACTTACTATACTTTTATCTGCAAATGCCACAGGAGACCCTCAGATACCTGACTCTATTGACCATTTGAGCAAACACTTCAGATTATAGTAGTATATTGAAAGGAGAAGGCTTTTGGTCTTGTTACTATTCCCTTAATAAATCACAAACATGCTGAAAGAATACCTAACTGAACAATTCACAAGCCTTAAAAAAAATTTTATTTAGCTGAATTGTAGAATTAATGACTCATGCAGACAAAGCCCCTTGTTTTGTCATTATGTTGCCCCAGTTTATCTTACCGTGTTCAAGTATTATTAGCTGGGCTCCAGCCTGCACATTTCCAACATCATTTTCTGCAATGCACTGATAGAATCCTTCATCTGATTTCACCAGACCCAACACCTGCAGGTTGTGCTCCTTCTGAAGCAACAAGATAAAATAAAACTTTTATTTTAAAATGAGTTTTAGGTGTAAGGACAGGGTTTTAAAACAGCATGTTTGCTAGGACTTTATTTTAATGCCTGCAAGTCTTTGAATTTCTTGCCAGATGTTACGGCCATTTTTGAAAACCATGTCCCTGTCCCAGGTGAAGTATCTTTTATTGTGAATCCTCAAACGATACTGGGCATTTAAAAAATCCAGAACAAAACCCACCGTTAATACACATGGAATTCTTTAACTGCAAAAATCATAACCGTAACCTTTGAATGTAGCGCAAAGCACTCATATGAGTATATAACAAAGGACCATTCAAGTAAAATGGTCCTGAAAAAGAACTATATACCAGGATATCAAGTATTCACACAGTCTAGTAGCCTCAGATTTACCCAATAATACAAGCATTAAGTCTTAAGCTATTTGTAACAGATCTCAGTAATGAATTTCATTGAGCTAGGTAGGTTACAATTTAAGGCCTGGTCTGCCAAATTTTGAGAGTCACTATTTCAGTAAGATCTTTGTGATTGCAATATTCTTGTCCATTTATAAATGACTATACAAAATGTAATCTGAATTCATATTGAGGTTTTTACAGGTTTGAACTTTCCAGATTACCTTTCAAGCTGAAGATGAATACTATAAAGAAACACACCCATAGTATTAGGAATAATGCCAGTGCTCTTCAATAAAATGTTTTGCAGCTGGATTATGCAACAATAAAGGATTCAAGGAACAATTTAATTCTTCTGGACCTTATCCATAATACTGTAAAAAGAAAGAAGCTAACCTTATAAAGGAATCTCTCTCACAGGCACATACATAAAAGGATTAAGCCACAGGTCCAATACCTCAAAATGAAAATGTACTTACAGCAATTTTGAAGTAGTCACTAGGGATCACCATGTCTCCATTCTTGACCCATTTCACAGTTGGAGTTGGTTTCCCAGTCACTTCACATTCAAACACAATATCCATGGATTCATGAGCGTAAATATTAGCAGGCTGCTTCAGAAATTCAGGTGGAGCTTTAAATATAAGATTAGAAAGAGAGACTTTATTACTGATACCTAGATTAACACAAACCATTGCAATTTATACTCTGGGTACAATAAAACTGAATTAATTCATTGTTAAAGAAATGCCTCCATACATGATACAACAACCAGGAGTAACAGGAGCAGGAATTCTGAAGAGACTAAAAACTAAGCACCTAACTCTCTTAGGCTCCTCTGAAAATACCAACTACAATTGCCAGTGACCACAAACAATTAAATCAAACAGAAAACACAACTGTACAGGCTACTTTCCCATTCTAGCAAGGGAAAAAAAATCTGTTACTAGTAACAAAAAGTAGAAACAGATACAAAATGTTCTAGCTACTAGGTTTTAAGTTTATGTTCAGACAATTAAATAGTCAGCTGAACGGAGAAATGATAGTCAGTTGAACAGAGGCAATCTGGGAACACATGGGAAACAAAGCTGAATCAAATATAATGGAAACAGTGTAAGAACATGACAGTCAGAAGTATATTAGAATCAAGGTAAACTTAACTAGAAGCCAACAAAAAGACTCCTATGGTTGAGCAATACATTGTGTACTCCTGTGCATCTAAAGCAGAGCACTAACTGTGAGCAAGACGCAGTGGCATAAGGCACTGGAGCTGGGAGCTCAAAGACAGGCTAGGTACAGATGTTCAGTTTCTACTGGGAGAACTGCTCTTCTCTAGGTAAAAAGCAGGAAGTGTGCCAACATTTAAGCCTTTAATTCTCAAGCAAAAGTGGCCACTCCAGGAGAAAAATAATTTCTGTCACTCAGCTGACAGGCACCTGAACTGAGCCCAAGGAGTTGTACTATCCCCTCCCAGCTTCCCTTTGCCCCCATCTCCATCCCCAACTTCTCTCCCTTCCTAGGCCATTGGGTGGACCAGGCAGGAGGCTTTGCCCTCATGCTTCTCTCTCCTCCCTGATGGGTTTGGGAGGACAAGGGAGCAGTGAAGTGCAGCCCTCATTCCCTTCCCCAAGCCAGGCATGGCCTGCATTGGAGCAATGGTGGCTGCTCCTCTCCTCTCCTGGACACACCAGAGAGGGCAGAAGAGCACTTGGACAAAGCCCCCCACCTAATTCACACACTGGTCCAGGAGGGGAAAGCAGCTCCCACTGCTCCCTGCCTCTTCCCTAAATTCAACACTACCTGGTTCAGGATAGGTGTTGGGGGGGGCGGTACCCCAGTTCTCCCTCTGGGGTTCCCCAGACCCCAGTCTAGGGCAGGTACAGGGAGTTTTTCCCTGATGCTCCTCCTTCCCCCATCCTCCCCTCAAGGGAGCACAATAAAGGTTGTATAACGGAGTCTGTGCATTCAGTTGATCAACATATTTCCACTTGTAAAATGAAAGTGCCTCCACTTATCAAAAGGCTGTCAAAAATCCATGAACAAAAAGAACCGCAGAAATATTATTCAATAAGTTTCATTTTAGATGTACAGCAAATTGAGCTTAGGATCCAGAGAACAAATTTTAATCATGTAGTCAATGTACATGAAGAAAGTATGCATCGACAGTGACAAATTATTTGTATCAAAGCCAAAATTCCATAACTGGTGACTTCCCAGAGACAGAGGGACAGGTGTACACAGATTTTTTTTACTGCTGAAACTCCACACAGAACATTACCAAATATAGATTTCATATATTTTCATAGATTTCATAGAGATTAAGGCTGGAAGGGACCTCAGAAGATCATCAAGTCCAGCCCTCCACCCGAAGGGCAGGAAGTCAGCTGGGGTCATAGGATCCCAGCAAGATAAGCATCCAATTTGCTTGTGAAGGTGTTTCTTCCTCCGATGGCAGGCTGTTCCAGACCTTGGGGGCTTGGACAGGAAAGAAATTCTTCCGTATGTCCAGCCTGAAATGGTCTTGTAGTAGTTTATGACTGTTCGAACTCGTCATCCATTGGGGCGCTCTAGTGAACAGATGTTCCCCCAGATCCTGGTGGTCACCCCTGATAAATTTGTAAGTGGCCATCAGATCGCCCCTGAGCCTGCGCTTTTCCAAGCTAAAGAGTCCCATGGCTCTCAGCCTGTCGTCGTAAGGTCTGTTTTCCTGACCTCTGATCATGCGCATGGCTCTTCTCTGCATCCTTTTTGAATTGTGGAGCCCAAAACTGGACGCAGTACTCCAGCTGCGGCCTCACCAAGGCCGAGCGCAAGGGGAGAATGACATCCCGGGATTTGCTTGAGAAGCATCTATGGATGCAAAACAGCGTTTTGGTCACTTTACTAGCCGCAGCATCGCATTGCAGGCTCATGTTCATCTTGTGGTCAATCATGACCTCCAAGTCCCTTTCTTCAATAGCACTAGCCAGAGTAGCACTGCTATAAGGATGCTGCAGGTTTTCCCTCCCAAGGTGGAGAACCTTGCATTTTTCAGTGTTAAACACCATCAGGTTCTCATCTGTCCATTTGCTGAGCCTGTCATGGTCTGCCTGGATCACCCGCCTGTCTTCTGGTGTGGATGTTTCGCCCCAAAGTTTGGTGTCATCAGTGAACTTGGTCAGCCAGCTTCCAACTCCAATGTCCACATCATTAATGAAGATGTTGAACAATATGGGTCCAAGGACAGAGCCTTGGACCCATATTTAATATATTAAATGAAATAATAACTTCAATTTCACCGAGAACAAAAATACAGGTAAGACAATTAAACCAACACCCCTTCCCCTCCCCAAGCCCCCACCCCACACGTCTGTAACAGAAATTCGGTTAGACTCTCAGTTTTGTTGGACCTACCATCTTGTATCACTGAGTAATCTGAACAAATCAATTTAGACAAGTTTATATCTATCAAATCTTTTCTTCTTTTTTTGTCAGTATGTTGCCTAGCTTAGATTGCACACATTTTCTCTGGTGTCTGTTCAGTACTACAACTATTGGGCATTAAAATGCACAAACCAAAGCCAGAGCAACACCCTCTATAAAATGCAGCCTTAGTTAACATCATATAAACAGTATGTTAAAGAACAAAATACTCTACAGCATACTTATTCCATGGTAAAGTAGAAAATTATGGGTTATTCATCCAGTTACATCCATAAGAGAATGGGTAATAAATTATTTTGTGTGGCATATAACTTAATAAATTATTCTGATGGTATCAATAAGCATTTCAGGACAGAGTAAATTAATGGCTACTGCATTACTTTAAAACATGTCAAACCCTAGAAACCTGCACAGAGATGCAGTGCTATTTTACTGACACATCAGTAGCAAGACTAGTGGGCCCTCTTAGCAAAAAATCCAAGACTTCAACGCAATAAGTTACAAAATGTTTAGGCTTTGAAACAGCTTTTCTACTAAACAAGCAAGGATCAGCGCACAAGCACTCTAAGACTCTCTAGCCTAATGGCAGAGTGACAAATAGCTTGCAGCAATATACTAGATGAATATCATCAATTATGAAGAACATTCATATTTTTTTTGTTTTTCTACGCTCATCAGCATAAGGACAATTTGCTTACTTTTCTTGGCAGGCCTGCTTGCTAATTTCCAGAAAGGGATAAATGCACCCCTTTCCCATTTAAACTTTATCAAAGAAAGTTAATATGAACAGGTCACTGAGTTTAGGCAAACATCTCACCTACTTGATTAGTCAATGGGATCTAATACCTATCAGAGAAAATTTTAAAAATGCAAGCAACTGTTACATTTTTTTCCTAAGAACAGTTACATTTTTGTTCATGGTTGTCTTTTTATGAATTTTTTTTAATGGTTACTTGGAGACAAACAGATTTCCAAACGTGAACTCTCATGTCTAAGTGCAGCAACTGCACATTACAATGTGGAAATACTTTTCTTTAAAATTACCAGTTAGAAGCATTTCTTGGTTCAATCCAATAACAATATTATTACAACTTCCTCCCCAGTTCCTAATTTTTTTAATTTAACTACCATTCGATTAAGTGTCTGACAGAAAAGACATCTATATGAAAGCATACATCTCCCTCCCATACAGAAACATAGGGTTTGAAGGGACATCCAAGGCCACTCAGGCTAGTCTCCTGTTACAGCAGACAACTATATCAGATAATTTTTTGCATATACTTATTTATCCATGTTAAAATCAGGTAGGTTTTTTACACCCACAACACCTATCAAAGTGAAGCTCCATTTGGAAGGTTTAGAAACTTCTTTTTTCCAGCCTAAATTTATTCAAGGCCAGTTTATAGGCATTTGGTATATGCGTCACTAGCTTAAACAGTTATCTCATTTTAGTGTCTGTTCTCTGTAAATACATCAGAGGGTAATCATGTCCTTTCTCAGCTTTTATTTTGCTAAGCCAACAAGCCTATGATAGGCTCGCATCTCCTTAATCCAGATGTGCCAAACTCACTTGTTTGCCCCAGGATGGATCCAGACCTACCTCTGGTGAACAGGTGAGTGGCAGTGTGTTAGCTCAGGGAGCCAGAGCGATTAACACAGGTGTTGCTTGTCCCTCCACTGCCAAAATGCACCCCCCACAGGGCTCTACACTCCAGAATTCAGTAACAGGCCTTGGCCCTGCTCACCTTGCCCTTGATTTCCCAAAACCTTCAGGCACCCTGCAGGCCACATACACAGCTCCATTGGCTGGAACCAACCTACAGGCTGTATTTTTGATACTCTGCCTTAATCATTCTAGACCTTTTATACTTTCTCCACTTCGAATTCTTCTTTCTTGAACACAGGTGACCAAAACTGTATGCAGCACTCCAAAAGAGATCTCACCAGTGCTTTCTACAGTGTCACTAATAGTAATAATTGCCTCTCAGGTTCTCTCTTAGATCACATTTGCCTTTTTCATTCATCTACCACACTCAAGACGCACAGTCACCCTATGACTGATTAATACGCCCACGCTTATTATGTTTCACCCCATTTCTATTACGTCAGTCTTCAAGATTATCCAGCAGTTGCATGATATACTAATCATAAGTTATTGATCATGCCTCCAGCCATAGGTCAATGCAAATTTAATTAGTGCATTTTGGCTAAGATCATTAAGGAAAACATGGAGATCAATCAGTACGCAGACCAGTCCTTGAAGCAATCCACTAGTAACCTCTCTTCCCTGGCAGTAGCTTCCAGATCAGCAGAACTCATAGTCATTTCCCATGTAGTCGTTTCTATACTGACTTTATCTTCTTGTATCAATCTGTATCTATTTCATTTTAACTACCAAATCAAACAGATCAGCTAGATTAGATCTACTGGAGTTGTTCAATCTAGAAAAAGCAGCTCTCTTCTCAAAAAAGATTTCATAGACATTAGGCCTGGAACGGACCTCAAAAATCATCAAGATCAGCCCCCTCCCCCAGGGGTAGGAAATTACAATTTAGTCTGACACAATTCACCTGCTGTGAACTCAAGCTTCATTTTATTCCATTTCCCACTACTACCCATCTTCATGTACTTAACTACCTTGCAGGATTTCTTTTACCATTCTTCCCCTCTTAAAATTATTTTTTTATTCTTGTTATAGACTTTGGTCCCACCTGTCTGTATCAAAAAATAAAAAGGCTACCTGTAAAGAAAGTCCTGGATGCAAAATGAAGGACAAAACCAAGGAAACTGTTAGCTAGAAGTTCCATTACAATATATATACATATGCAAGGTTACAAAAACTACTGTATCTTTGGCATTGCCTAATTTGTAAACTTTCGGTTTTTATTTCACGTTGTTTGTTTATGGAATTTGAGATTTTTCAAAGTTAAATGAAAAATATTGTATTTCCTGCGAGTCATCTCCTTTGCCTAATTGTCAGAACTAGGCACCAGCAAAGTAGGAACTGGACTGGACTGGGGTTGATTCTCTGCAGAGGTCCCAGACTTAGTAGGAAAGCACTTTAAAAGTGGCCTACGCACACGAAAAAGGCAGAAAATATCCAGGTGGACAAGAGAATACAAATTTAAAATGACTCCCCAACATGTCTGAGAGTCATGTTTGAGACAAAAAAAACCATGGTATAAAAAATACGGCAGTTACCCTGCCATTTCTACCTACAAGATGGAAGATACATCCTAGAGCTTAAAATGGTAACAATTCTTTGTGTAAAATGACTTGCTGTCTTTAGTAGCTAACACCCCCTTAAATTCATGCAGGGCACACAAGCAGGAGGGAACCTGCACCAAATCTTGGACATGATCAGCACCTAAATGTAAACGCAAGCTGGATATGCCATTACCTACTCCATACACTTTTGATTGAAGGAGCTAAAAATTTGGAACGTTTCCTTGTTTCAAACAGAGGGTGCTTTTCTTGGCTGTGGGATAAAAGCCAAATTGTTTACAAATGTCTAATATGGAAAATGTTCATTTCATTGTCACTTACTTTCCTGTTAATGAATTAAAAAATAATGCCTTTAAAATGCACTCTTTTACAGTTTAACTACTTCAGTTTAGCATTCACACCGATTAAACACAACATAAGTGCAGATGTTTGTGGCAGAGAAGTTAAATTGATAACCAGAGAGCAAATGAGCCAATTACCATATAAAATAAGATTTGTAAAGGAAGATTATGTGTTCCGTTACCAGATAGACAATTAAACTTCAAAGCAGCCTTGGCAGCTCGGCTTACCCTCCCAATTCCTCTTAATGTCATTATCACGTAAAGAACAATTTTAATTGCTAAATACTTATACAGAATTTCAAATGTAGACTACTGTATTTGCAACATCTCTGTACCAGAGGCTCCATTTAATTCCTTCATGATTTTGCAAACGATAAGAAACACATTTCTTAATGTTTAAATACTGATGTGTTGTGATCTCCAAAGAAAGAAATGGTTACTTACCTTACAACACTGTGGTTCTTCAAGATAGTATTCTCCACATGGATCCTATTTCTAGTCCACACATGCCTTATGCATGAGAAACTGGATTATTTTGGTCAACGCAGGCAGCATTAATGCCTGCCTCCCGGATGACCTCATGCCCCTCTCCCATCTGAGGGAATAAAAGGGACAAAATGGGCCTAGCAGTCCCTTGATTCCCTTGCTAACAAGATGTTCATGAGCTATGAGACCCCACAGAAGTAAGGCAGGAGGTTGGGCTGGGTGTTCCATAATGATAATACATCCCGAAGCACCACATTTATTGCGCGGCAAAGCAATCATTTTTTTTCCACCAAATAATTGTTGTCATAGTTTCCATTTGCCTCTAGGCTCAGAGGTGGGTGGCAGCAAGAATTACCTTATAAGCAAGATTTACCAAAGAAAGATATCCGGAAGCCTCAGGTAAAAAACGGCATGGGGAGAACATACAGTTTGATCACTGTATCTAGTGACTCTGCAAACTTCTGAAATGGTGATACCTTAACAAAATATCAGTGTCCACTTGAGCCCAGGTGAAGTAGCCTAATATGCATCTTAAACCATTAGACAGTATTTGAGATGATCTGGCCTCACCCTTAAATATCAGTGAAGGTCATAAAAAAATTTGGGGGGGGGGAAGGGGGGTTCTTGGAATGCCTTATGATATGAAAACAACATAATAATATTCTCATTATATCAGGGAGGGAATAGTTCCTCTTTAAATTAAAGGGGCTCAGGAGGGAAAATGGGATGTGAATAAACTAGGGATATAAATATTGTTAAAAAAATTATCCGCTTAATGTCCTCTAATTATATCGGTTACATGGTTAGCCAATAACATCCCAGGTGTGGGATGCGGCGATCCGACCTGGCACCCGCTTCATCCCGCTGCAGAGGAGGGGCTGCAGCCACCTGCTTGGAGCAATATGGGGAGCTAGGGGCCGTGCACAGACCGCTCAGACACAGATGCTGCTGGGAGCCACTCCCTGGGGCCTTTGGCAGAGGGGAGGAAGTGGTGGCAAACCCTGCCAGACAATACAGCCCATGCAAAACTGTGGGTGGCAGCAGCAGGTAAAGAGCTTTCCCAGCCCGCTGCAGCCGCTGGTGCACTGGGAGGGAGGGAGCAGACTAGCTATAGGTACTACTCTCCGCCTCCTGCCTGTCCTGCTACCTTCCTGTTTCTGAGGCACCGGGCCACTTCCTTTCCCCACTGGACTGCACCCTGTGCTAAACATTACCAGTAACAATATACTTACTGTTTAAGCATTTAAATGTTTAACCTTTCACATCCCTAGAATAAACTGACAAGTTCTGGGACTACCTGGGGCAGAAACCTGGGATTAGTTTTCCCCTAAACTCCCCTCGTCTTCATGCAACACCAGCCAAGATGGCTTGAATTTCTTCATCCTCAGGGTCAAGATAAGCTGAACTCTCTAATGGAGCCACAGAGGCAAATAGACTCATGATCAAAACCTTAAGTCCTAATTTCTCTTGGCTGCTCCTGGGGGGCAGTATGGGGGAACCCACCTTTCCAATGCTGCTGCCGCTGCTCCCAGCTGAGCCCAGCCCAGCTGGAATGGGCAGGAGCAGCTCTGAAACGTCCCCCTCTCTGGGGACAGCGAGTAAAGCAGCTGGGACTGGAAGAAGAGGGGAGAGAACAGGAGGGAAGGGAATATGCTTGAGCAAAGAAAGGGGAGGTGAGGATGCTCACCTATTTTGCGAACTTTAAAAAGTTCCCAGAGGCTCTGGTCCACATCAGTAGGTTGGCGCAGAGAAGGAGGCTGGAAGCAGGAGTGGCCACTCCCGCACCCACCTTAGCCAAATCCTGGATCCACCCTGCCCTGGCTACAATACTAACCGTCCCCACCCGGCAGATGGAGAGTCACTGGCCTACTCTTGGGCTCTTAAGTAATGCCTTTGTATGAAACTGCAGGTGGTTGACAAAGTCCACTGAAGTGCAGAATCTCTCTTTTACCATCGGTGACATCAAATCAAACATGGCTTTTAGGAGCAAAATGCTTAGAGTTGGAGCAAAGGTGGCTTTTTCTTTTTCTTTTGAAGTCCAGAATGGCAAAAAGCTTTCAGATTATAGATTGACAGCAGGTTGTCCATTAGTGTGATTCCCCTCAGATGAGCCAATCATTTACACGTAGATTTTGATGTCTTGTCATCTCATGAAAGTTAACCACAATGGCCAGCCACATAATGGAAACTCTCAGTGCTACGGAAAAAACAAAAGGATGAGACCCTCTATTGACAATATTGTGGTATTTTTTTTGCACCAGATGAAAAGAAATAAGCATCCTGAAGACTGCAATGCCTTCTTAAGAAGCATAATTAAGCCAGAGTCCTTAACTTAAAATGAGGACAAACTCACTGAGGCACCAAAGGTCTAAACTAGGTCCCTTTCTTCTTTGGAATTAGGAAGTAATGGAAGTAGAAATGCTTGCCCCAAATTTTAAGCTTGCCTCTCCTTCACTGTTTCAAGTTGCCTTTTGTTTTGATAGTGTTTCTCCTCCCAAAATCTTCTCACAGGGCAGCAGATGAAAGGACCTGAACCTGGAGAGCTCTTGCTGACCAACTGTACAGGGCATGTACTCTTGATAATGTCACCCCAGGAAAGATCAAAACACTTGTTGAAAAAAGCGGGGGGAAAATTTCAGCTTGGGAGCAAAATGCATTCCCCAGCCAGTTTAAAAGCAGCTCTGAAAGTTAACTACATTAAAAAAAATTCTCTCTGTTCATTATTTTCTATTTGCTTCAGAAGTCATTTAGTAACAATATTATTCAAACTGGGGATATTGTGCACAGATCAAGAATCAAGGACTTGCACATGTCAAAAACGTTGCATTTGGGGGCTCTCAGTTCAGACAAGAATTTGCCTTATAGCTAGACTGGTTAAGGAAGTTTGGCCACTCCTAAGAATGACCCTCCATGGGTTCTCCCAAGTCTTTGACAATGGTGTTAAACCTGTTTCTGAAACGAGGGCAAGACATGTGCAGATGAGGAGGTCACAGAGAATCACCTGCCTTAAAATATTTCTTCTCTCAGTGGTTCTTATTTCCTCTGTGGATTTAGACGCATAGAGCATAGGGGTGCTGCTGAAAGTGCTGTGGTCCATCTTGCTTTCTCTTTGGAGCAAGGATGTGCAGGCCCAGATTCTTGAAAAGGTCACAGCCTTTGAAAAGAAAATCCTCTGAAACCATTTGAGACGCCTAGTAGCCCTGATAACGGGAGCCAAGAAACCTTTGACATTGCTGCCAATGTAGCCACACTGCATGAGATGTCAGATTCATCCAAAGCAGCCTGTAGGGAGGTCCAGACAGTCAACTGAAGCCTGAACTACCATAAACAACTTTCATTCTGGAATGAGAATAATGGTTCTCCAAAGAAACAATCTCCAAGATTCCTCTGTAATTCTCCAAATGATACCATACATGGAAAGGGAAGCAAGCAGGAGATGACGCCATACTATTGAAAGAGGGGCAAGATGTAAAGAAATACACCCCCCTCTAATGTGGAAGGCGCTGTGTGTCCCTTAAATCTAGTAAGACAATGGAGAAGGCAGTCATGTCACACTTCTGCATACAGTACTGGGGTGATAACAATGGTATCAAGAAAACTTGGTACTTGCAGGGCATGTCCACGCATGGCTGTACGGCTCCTTTGTTACTGCACCGTTATATACTACTTCCTTTTGGAAGTACTAAAAGATGGCGCAGTAACAGCCCATACCATGCTGTGCCAGCTATGCATGGTTATTTTTGGCCACTACATTGTCATAGCAATGTGTTATACCAATGGAGCGCATTACTATGGCAATGTCATGGCAGTGCCACTGTTTTTGCCAATGGATGCTACAGCGCTGCAGTGCATCACCATGGCGCCACAGCATCTTGTGTAGATGTGCCCGCAGTGTAACAACACCTAGGAGTTGTCACCGGAGGAGATGTGCTTCATAAAATTACCAGGCTCATTAACAGTGGAGCCTGAGATGAATCTAGTACGTGGGTGACAATTATGTCTAGTTTTTGTAGGTACCAGAGGAGGTGATCTACATCCTGGCTCTGGAGGAGGACTTAGAAGCTCTACCAGCAACAGAAGCTGAAATCGCTTTTGTTAAAGTGAGAATCTCAGAGTTCGAAATTTAGCCACAACTCATAGGAGCACTAAGGGATGAAACCTGTATAAGCCTGTAAGAGTCTCTTTCTTCTAGATCTGGGGAGTCTCACTGAATAACTACAGGAGAATTACTTTAAAGAGAACTTCTCTTGCTTTGAGTTCTTTCTTTCTCAAATAAATGAAAAATTAAACTCCTATTGGGGATATGTCCTTCAGGGTAAAAAGGACACCTGAAGCATGTGTTGTTCAGTGACTTAACTGCATCACAAACACGGAACATTTTGAACCCCTGCGACTTTGCTTCAGCCAGAGAGCTTGGATCCCACTTATGCCTAATGGATCAGTTTTTCTCTTTTTTAAATAACAACCACCCCCAACTATATTATCTAGACTAATACACAAATCTCAACATACACAAGGAATTTAAGGTGTGTACAGTGCAGCAAAGAAACAGTCACTGCCAACAATTCCATTGCCTATCCATGAGCAACTTGAAGGAACTAGACAATATTGAACCCATTGTAAATTGTGCCCTTAGACAGGGAAGGAATGCAAGGATATCCATGGCTTCAGATACTACTGACCAAAGAATCTGATTTTGGGCACACGGGCTGAATGCACTACAGTAGGGGTGTCAAACATACAGCCCAGAGGGAGGAACTTGTTTTAAAAGAATTTTAAAAGATCCCAAAATCTGTTTCTGAAGAGAGGCTAAAGGCTCCCAAGCTCTGAGTAAGGCTATCATGAAAAACATATTAAACACATAGCTGGAAAATTTGCATAGCAAACAAAAGCTGACAAAATTGAATCTATTTAGAAAAATGTCCACAGAACAGACAACTGTCAAATGCATAAAAAAGTCAGTATACCAAGAAAGAAAAAGGTTATAAAAATGTAAACTAGTACCTGCACAGCATGTTTTAATGCACAAAAGTCCCAATTCCAATGTATGAACTGAAACTGTATTAAGAAGATGAAGGTTTGTGGTAGTGACATAATGTACCTTATTCTTATCACACAGATAATGACTGTGCGCTGACTTTAAAAAGTAAAAGATCAATGCTTTCAGATTTTGGAACATTAAATTCACGTATGCATAGATAAGTGATTCTCAAGCTTGGTAATGTTTACTATGTTAATAGTTAAGCAGGAGTTTTCTACATATGTTTAATAAAAGGAGGCATATGGGGACAGCCAAGCTTTGTTTCCTGTAAATGGTATTTTTCTGAAGGACAATGTCAATCAGTCATGACACAGGATTCTGCTCCTATCGCAGTTGAAGTGGCCAACGATATAAGAAGAATTTTGAGCACTGAAACAGACTGTCTGGAGGCTAATAGCCTCTCCCACACAAATGCTGCAGCATTTAAAATGAAGAAAAATACTTCCATGGTGAGAAGAGAGAAACTGTTGGAATGAAATTAGAAAAAACAGAGACATCTCACACATACTAATAATGCCTAACTTTTGTCCAGAAACTGCAACATATAAAACATTAGTCAGAGGCAACCAACAAAAATACCAGCATGGAAACAAGTGAATGGCATTCATTATACAATGAACAATAAATCGGATTATAGTGGGAGTTGGACTTTTTTTTTTTTAATCCTGGAAATGGTTATCTAACCTCTTGAGAGAACAAGGCCTATTTCTAATTACATGGGCTCATACCTCAAGAATAGATCTTAGAAACATCACCCTGCACACCTATGATCTAGCATTCAATAAAAGTGTGTCTGAAGGACCATATGGTAGCTCTGCAGGTCTACTCTAGAGAGGCATTGCATTGCTTCTCTAGGACAGTTATTTCGAGTTTTATCTGTTTGGGAGAAAGGGATTTAAGGCACACCTACCACTGCCAATAAAATAACTGAGAACACACAGGAGCAAAGCCAGGCAAATTAACTGATGTTTCGGTTCAGTGGATTAACCAAAAAAAACCCCCAAAACTTTAAAAATGGTTTTGGGCCAATTCAAAACATTGTTCTTCATTTTTTGTGATAAACCAATATTGTTTTGTATCAGAAACGTGAGGAGAGAGAGTAAGAGGCAGCGGCAGTGGTACTCTTGTATCATAGCTGTACACTCTTGTAGCTACAGCGTATACATATCGGTTAGGGGCCCCCGTTGGAATGCTAGAGACTCTGTCTTGTCACCTTTCTGCCTGATTCAATGCAGGAACTTGAACTTAGGTCTCCTACCTCTCAGAAAAATATGCTAACAACTGAACTACAGGACATTCTGTAGAGGATTTCTCTGCTGAAACCCTTTCCCCCTTGATATAAAATATTAAATATTCAGTATGCCACAGAAAACAACTCTATACTCTGTTTCTTAGGACATATGGATATATCACCTCTAGTAAACAGAAGAATCTGAAGGATCTCTTTAAAAGGCTACTAGATGCTAGGGAGGGAACTGCCCAAAATAAACAGATGTTACTAAATGCAATTTTAGTGCAATATCCAGATTTTAATCTTCTCAGCAGCTGATTTGTAAATGTGACCCTGAACAACTGGTTAAATGAATGAAATGAACCAAGAAAATCAAAGTTATGCAACAGGGTTTCTAGACAAAAAATGAATTCTCTCAATTTTGAACATAAAATTTAGCATACCGGAATTATGAAACTGTTAAACTGCTACATTTTTCTCTTACTATAAATAAGACATTTATGCCAATGCAAATTCAGTATGCAAATTCAGTATGCAAATAGGCCCTTATTGAACAATATGAGCCCTGCTAAAATTAAATACAGTTTTAAGTAATGGTTATGAATATATGAAGACACAGGGCTAAGCATGCATGGTCTAAACTTCATTAAAAGTTAACAGAAAGATTTGGATGACTGGCAGCTAAAAGTTGGCTTGGTATGTATGCAGTTACCTGTTTCCAGGTATAAACAAATATCAAAGCAGAAAAAGACCTGAGTCTGAGAATCCTAACTTTAGAGGAAGGACAGAAGGGATTTGTAAATGCATTAATCTTCAGCTTTAGGCTGATAAGGACCATTCCATACTGTTGTGACATTACTGGTCAATTATCCTTCAAGAATTGTAACCATGTTTAAGAGAGGAAATAGATCAGATTGCAGCAATTACCGTGGCACTGAACCCATGTCCATAGCTGGGAAGATCCTTGACCACATTCTCTTCAATAGACTCATTTCCCCCGCTGAAGAGGTTTTACCTGAGTTCCAATGTGCTTTCAGGTCATTCAGAGGTATAACAGACATAACTTTTGTTGCTAGACAGCTGCAAGAGAAGTTCTGTGAACAACACAGACCTTTACCCAGCTTTCACTGACCTAAGACCTTGATTCAATCAATAGAGATGTCCTACCGAAGAGCCTGATGAGATCTGACTGCCTGCAAAATTTTGTTACCATCCTCAGATTTTTTTCATGACAACATGACAGCAGTCATCCTAAGCAATGGCTCAGAAATGGACCCCTTCATCATTAGAACTGTAGTCAAGCAAGGATGCACAAATACACCAACACATTTTCCCATCTGTATCACAGCTAGTCTGCATCTCATTGGTGACAGACTTTCATCTGTGGTCAGCATCTAGTGTGGATGGGAATCTCTTTATTATCAGCCAATTATGTTCCAAATCCAAGATAACCAGCACTTCCCCATTACTGATATTCAGTACCCTGACAATTGTGTTGTGTGTGCCCACTCAGTTGAAAAGCCCCAGGTCACTCAACTGCTTCTGTGAAGTACACAAAATGCTTAGACACAATCTCAACTCAAAAGCAAAATACTTTATCCCAAACCACCCAGCTGCTTATTAACCACATATTACAATTGGAGGGCAGCCCTGGGAAAATGTTGAGCATTTCCCCTGCATAGGTAGTTACATTTCCCAAAACAACAACAGAGATTATAATATTCAATGCTGAATAAAATCTGCCAGTGTTGTCCTTGGATGTCTTCAAAATTGTGTCTCTGATGATCAGGACCCAAACCAAACTTCTCATCTACCAGGCTGTTGTCATCCCTACCCTGCTGTATGTGAAATCTGGACAACATATTGGATACACCTAAAATGCTACCATCATAATATCCTCCACATCAACTGGAAGAAGAGAGGAGCAAATGCCAGCACTGTGGCTCAAGTGAACACCACCAGCATTGAATCCATCTTTATACAGCACCAGCTCCATTGGACAGGACATGTCATAAGGATGCCAGACAACCAGGTCCTAAAACAGGTCCTATATTCCCAACTCACCAATGGTCGCCACTAGAGGCGAGTAAAAAGAGATCCTAGGACAACCTGAAGGCCAGTACAAAGAAATGCAATATTAACATCAATACCTGGTAGATTTGAGCACTGAATTGTCCCCAGTATTGCCACGATTTTGGGGGAAACTCCCAAATCTGGCCAAGCTGCACACAAAAGCATCCACATTGCTATATACTCTGCCCTTTGATAACTTAATTAATATCTGAGCACCTTACTTTCCATATATTTAAAATGCAACTATTCTCTTTCCCTTCCTATTTGCAATCCATTTTGTGCTCAATCAGTAGAAAGCCTTATATAAACACTATGTGGTATAAAAGGGTTAAAATGCGCAATATGAATAAAACAGCATTTTATCTAACTCAAAGGTGACTTGTGAAAGACTTACAAAATAATCGTCTCTGGCATTCTGCCTAAATAAAGACATCCTGAAAGACACTAATTTATTAATAATTTAATATTTTAAATAGCCATTATGTCAAGTGTGATCATCGTGGATTTCACTAAAGGACCTTTGGAGCATTTTAAAACATGCGCATTTGAGATTGCATATCTGAAAGGGGCAGTCTGATCTTTAACAATATTTTCCTTTATTCATAATGTTGATTAGGCAATTATGCTAAATAGGCATAAACAACAACAACACACACTATTATCAGTAAATCTGTTTTATATTTTGAGACTGGTTAGAAAGAGACATAATTAAAATGGTACAACCCCCTAGGATGGAGGCAATTATAGTGGAAAAAAAGCTTCTTATTTCAGTATAATCATAACTCTGTAAATCTGAGTGGTGATTTAACTTCTCCCACATAAAGATTATACTGAATCAACAGGTAAAATTGGTACCAAAAAAAAGGTTTAAAATCTTTTCACCACTCAGTTATTCTGCTTTCAGTCTCTTGGGATGTTGGTATAACTAGTTATCCAGACACAGTTAAAAGAGCAAGTGTGAACATAGGAGAAAAACTGGTATTTCTTTATAATCCCAAATAATTCAAAAACTGTATAAAGCAAGTCCTTTTTTCCCTTTTGTTACTCATCTTTGGTTTTCACAAAATATGTACCATTCTAAACATTCTTTTATTAGATAAGACAGGAATTGCAATGTTGCTTATAGCAGTGATGCTTATCCTTATATTAAAGCATTACATACCTTTAAAAGTGACACACTTTATGCTATTATTCCTATCCAAAGTCACCTAAATCAGTATCCTATAGTTCACCTATACGTTTAGCTAGCCTGCTTTATTCTTGAGCAAAGTTGCATCCATAATCCACTGCACTTACCCTCAGCTAGACTGAAGATTGCAATATGCTTCTGATTTTAGTGAAAGGCAAAGATTTCTCAGGGTGATATCTTTTATTGGACCAGCTATGCAGTTGGGATAAAGTTAGACAATCTTTTTAAATGTAAGACATGCTTCCTCAGGTCTCTATTTCTAGGAAGCTAGGCTACAGCATCAGTCTTATACCATCTGATTTTAGCATCATACTGAAGATAGGACTCTACCCACTTTCCAAACACAGGCTTCGAATTAAAAAACATATGGTCATAAGTAAAATTATTTGTTTGCTAGGTTAGGGATACTGTGGCTGAAACAATGCCAAGATGTTGGTCAAAACCAATTAAATCACTTTAGGAAAGCTGGAGAACCTCACTCTGTAAACAGACTTCACAGGATGTCTCATTTGGGCCACATTAAAATTTTTTCAGGCAGCACAAATGATGAGCAAATAAATGTCCTTACCCTTTGCTGTATCACCTGAAAGGATAATCAGTGGTGCAACAAAAAGTGGTAATGGACTCTGCTGCTTTATTGCGGCAGTTATCTATTACCTCTGCCTCGGGTCTGGCTGAGCAGGGAAAAGTGTCCAACCCTCAGCCAAGCTTGCAGAGGGATTTCCCCCCTGGCATCTGCAAATGCAGAGGGACTCCTGCTCAAGACCCTCCACTCTTCCTACCTCCATGGTTGCAGATGCACCAGGGAAATCCCTTGCAGAGGAATTTCCTTTCACCTGCCTGCAGATTCAAAGTAGGGGATTCCTGTAAAGCAGGGGAAGGGATCTCCTGCAGGGGATTCTCCCACTCCCCAACATGGGTACAGTGCATCTGCAAGACGGGGATTTCTCTTGCTTGAAGATGTGCCTTAAGTCAGGATGCAGCAACCAGGGATGTTTTTCGAGGTCCCTGGAGTGCCATCAGCTGTGGTGTAACATGTGCTGACACACTTTCCCAATCACACTTCACTGAAGATGTCTTTGGCTACATGAAGTTCTCACCATTTTCAATACTGACCCTTGAAAGTATTTAATATATACAGGGTTAGAAGTCAAATCCAGGAAAAACAAATTAACTTTGTCTTTCCAGAGCTGGGAGGAATTCTTCAGCTGTACTGTGGTCAAAATAAAGCCTTATGTCAAGGAAGGTAGGTGGTAAGGACTGCAAAGAGACCTTTTTTGTATGTCCAGTTTGTTAAAGCAACCTATTTATACAGACACACATCAGTTGTAAAGTCCAGCTCTTTGGCCCACTATCCTCATCTTAGGTAAGAATGAACGGTGTAAGGTACCCCTAAGACCAATATTCAGGATAGCCAAAAGGTGTGAGAGAAAAAACAGAGAAATCCAGCCAAATCAGGTTGCACAACTTTGTTGGCAAAAATGCTTATTTCTTCTTTTTTTACGCTATTTCCTAATTCTTAAACTATATCCTATTTCCTAAGGATCTGGTCACCTTAAGCATGTGATCAAAGAAGAAGGGACAGTTCTGAGAATACTGGCAAGAATGAAAAGAGAAGATCAGGGTACAGAAATTAAGTGTTATAATTGCAACTGGAACATCAGATGGGCTGGTTATTTGGAGATGAACTGATACCAGTTACACTGCGCTCTAAGACAGTTTAAGGATCATGATGCATGTGTACTGGGCAACCGCAGAGGCAAATTCATGACAGAGAAAGGATCTGCAATATAACCATACCATTTTCAATACCAGATAATAATTTGTGAAGGAGATTAGACAAGGACATTGTGTATGTATGAGATCAGGTACTCCAGTGCGAACTATTTAAAATGAGTATTTTCCCCCCTTAACTTCAGGGCTGAAATAGCAACATAAAATTTGCCCTGAACTTGTACAGAAACACCTTGGTGGAATGAACTCAGATTCTCTGGAATCAACAAGGCCAAAGCTCCACATACACAATCCATAATCCTGCCTACACTAAAAAAACCTAAAAATTACCCATCACTTCTAGCAACTGTTCAGCAACAATGTGAATTTAAAAAAAAAAAAGCTATTTAGTGTAGGCAGGATCCATAAGAGAAGTAGGGAGTCAGTACTGCTTTGCTTTTAAAATAACCCCATCTTAGTATTTTTATCAAGTGGGATTGCTAATGGGTGGTAAGATACAAGAGAAGATAAAGATCCCACCCAGTAGTAAATGAAAACCCTGTGTGTATACAGTGAGGGTTTAACATCAGTGGTCTGAAGCATATTCACTAATCCACATAACAAAGCAGAAAGTTATATTAAAAGGAAGGAATATTTTTCCTATTTGTGCTCATGTATATGCAGTCTAATCATAATATTTTCAATTAGAATATACAGAACATTCACAAAGGCGTTTAAGTGTGGGTACTACCGTAATCAAATATTCAACAATTATACAGCATTCAAAGGGAAAGTACATTTCCTAAGAAACTTCTAGGATGATTATATATTTACTTTAGAAATGGTAAGCTAAACAAATTAAGGCATCAGTAAGATAAAATTCCTTTGCTCATTGTTTCTCTGTTGTTTCAATACCTAAGTTTTAACAAGTCCTCCTATCTCAGCCCTTCTAGGATAAATTAAAGTGCGTTCAACCCTGAATCCACCCCAAGTTCCATGGAAACTTCTAAACAACTGGGACGCTCATCAAAATTTAACTTTTCACAGCAGTGCCAAAAGCAATGAAATTTTTATTGGATTCCAGAGCCCTAATTTTCTAAATGAAGAACACATGGCGATGAGGCAGCAGACACAATGCTTTGCAAGATGGAGGCCTGTTGCCTTTGGGCCCCATGTTCCAAATTTGCAGCACAAAACTACTTCCTAATGGAAACCTCCAGAGTTTCTATTTTAATTTACTATCTTGCCACCTCTAATAAACACAGAGCTGCAAGAGAAGCCAGATTGGTGGCTCTAGGCAGATTCTGCTCTTGGGAGATTATTTTGTTTAGATTTTTTCTTCACTGCTAAACACCACAATCTAAAAAACTAGCATGGCTTCATCTATTTATATTCAGACTATTTAATGAAAGGATTTGCAGCACCACTTCAACCAGCGTGGAAAAAAAAGAAAGAAACTTCACTCTAGGCATTTATGGATATTATTTTGGATGTGGGGATTATTTTCCTGAAAAGTACAGAAAAAAAGTTAAAGGAACAGCCAGGTTGGTTGGTATGTACTTCTATATGTTATATTAAGTATATTTAACAAAAAGATTTACTCCCAAGAAAAACACTAATGCTCTCACAAATTATTCATTTATTACAGCAACAGCTGTTTCCACAAAGATGATTATTGCACTTAAAGCTTTTATAATTACACAAAGATGTCACTGTATCACTACTGAAGCACCTACTATGACAACCTGTCATCCCATGCCCATTAAAGACCAATCTTTCCACCAAAATATAAAGCAGGCTTTAAGAAGTAATTATAGCTACGGCAGGTGGCACTACTTATTATGATTATTGACAAATACTTTTCCAATCATAAAAACTTGTTTTAGTTGTTTATAAGTTTGCCAAATTTTAGCTGTTTGGGCTGAAATTTTCCATGCCAGGTGTCTGTCTCTGGCTGAAGTTTTTGGAAAGTTTTAGTGAAAATGGTTTTGCCATTTCTGGAGAGGTGATGAAAAGGGAAATGTATTTTCTGCCCATTTAAAGAAAAAAAATCCAGCAGACTGTTCCTTGAAAAATAACATTAAGGTCTTCATCATTTGGAGTAGAGATTTGAAATTTGGTTAAGGGGATGGCCTCTGTGCCAGGGAAGTGCTCTTCTTCATTCAACTTCATCCCGATGCATCCATATATGCCCTTCAAAAATTGCATTTTTCACATACAGATGCCTGCAGGGGATGGAAGACACTAATGTAAAAATAAACCTAGAGAGAAAGCTTGAGATTGATATCCAGTAGAAATAACAAAAATGGTAGACCAAAGACCTGTGTTTGGAGGAGAAATGGATTTGCTGAAAAATCAGGAGCAGAAAAATTAACTGGAGGATACTAGGACTGGAAAAGGAAGCCTAAGGAGCTGGGATGCAATGGCATAATTGTGACTAGGTAGGTACAGAGAATGATAGATACTATGATAAAAGGATAAGGGCTATGATAAGGGCAATCAGGAGCAGGACAGGTACAATGGGGCAAAGAGATACCACTTGCAAAAGACTCTCCAGCCACTAAAGTACATTCCCTCCTTTCAGAGCCTCTAATGTCATCCAAGATTCCTAAATCTCTCCATGCCTCTGCTGTCAGGAAACATCTGTCCAACTCACTGGCAAACTGCCTCAACCCCCTGAGTGCTGGTATACATAGAGGAACGCAACCTGCTACTGCTGCTGTTGACCCTGTTAGCTGAAGTGGCAGAGATCTGTCCAGCCTCATTTGCTTCAGCAGCTGGGGAAGGGGAGAGAATGAGGCTCCAGAACACAGGACTCTATCCCCGCCTGTGCCAGAGAAAACCAAACTTTCACTGATGGTCATCAGTTGTTCCTCAATTTCTGGGTGCCTATCTGAAAACTGTGGAGATTGACTTGCACACATGCTGAATACTTAAAGGTGCAAGCTGAAGTCAGTGGGAGGTTTTACTTGAGCATATGAATCATAGAATCACAGAAAGTTAGGGTTGGAAGGGACCTCAGGTGGTCACATCTTGTCCAACCCCTGCTCAAAGCCGGACCATCCTCAACTGGATCATCCCAGCCAAGGCTTTGTCAAGCCAGGCCTTAAAAATCTCCAAAGATAGCGATTCCACAAGCTCTTTGGGTAACCTTCCCCAGTGCTTTACTACCCTACTAGTGAGATACTTTTCCCTAATATCTAACCTAAACTTCCCTTGCTGCAACTTGAGACCATTGCTCCTTGTTCTGCCATCTGCCCCCACTGAGAACAGTCCAACTCCATCCTCTCACCCTTCAGGTGGCTGAAGGCTGCTGTTAAATCCCCCCTCAGTCTTCTCTCCTCCAGATTAAATAAACCCAGTTCCCTCAGCCTCTCCTCACAAGCCACGTGCCCCAGCCCCAGAGCCATTTCCATTGCCCTCTGGCTAGACTCTCTCCAATTTGTCAACTTCCTTTTGGTAGTGGGGTGCTCAAAAGTGGACATGGGATTTCTGAACCATCCTAAATTCCTAAACCATCCCCAGCTGCTGATACATCCTAAATTCAGGACTCTGCACTTACCCTTATTGAATTTCATAGATTTCTTTTGGTCCAATCCTCTAATTTGTTGAGATCTCTCTGAATCCTAGCCCTTCCCTCCAGTGTATCTACTACTCTCCCCACAGCTTGGTGTCATCTGCAGATGTGCTGAGGGTGCACTCCATCCCATGAAAGTTTTATTTAAATGCGACATACTCTGAAAAATCAGCTCCTAGGTTTGTCCGATTAAGACTTCAGTCCTAAATCTCTCTGTGCCTCAGTCCATATCTGAGAAATGGAGATCATACCACCTCAACAATTAGTGATGGTGTGACAATAGTTTTTGCACTTGTGAAAAAAGACTTAGATGTTCTAATAGTGAGGTCCATGGAAAACCCGGAGAGGAAATTAATAATATTCTATCCAGAGCAGCATGAATACTCCCTTATTTCAGGAAATAAGGTGAAGGGTCACACTTTGAACAAGAAAGAGAAAATAAAATACTGAATAGCTGCTCATTAAATGAGCACCATCTATTTTGTGCTCTGTACAAGGCAGGGGGCCCTGTGGAAAAGATAGCATGTGATCATGCAGTTAAAAGCTACAACAGTACACATACACATGGGGCCCAAATTGACATTTCCTCATTGTGAGCGTTTGATTTTGTAACTTTAGTCATGGTCTTTTAACATGGTAGTCTCAAGACCGATTTTTCTGAAGAGTTGGCAAAAAGCCAAAGGGCCTACACAACTTTTAAGAACTTTAGTATGTAATAAACTGTTTGCATACTGAATTGCTTAAGCGTCAATATTGTTTCACCTTTAAAACCAATACAGGAACTGCAAACACTACCATACCAGGCTGGGTCAATATTTAAGTCCCTGTCACCTATAATGAAATGCTATTTTTGTAACTTTTTACAGCCAGCTGCTCTGGAAAGAAAAAAGATATCTCTAGTGTTGTCATTTACCAGGAAGAATATTTTTTCTCTCCTATAGTTGTAGAAACTAAACTGGTCTGCATTATGCAAGATTTGTTATAGAGCTGCTGAAAAAGGGAACTCTGGACATTCCTGATGTATCATCCGAAAAGGTTCTTAAAAGTAAAAGCAAACTTAACTCCGCAATTTTTTATTAGGGGTCCTAGCTCAAGGAGCTTCAGTCTACCAGGAAGCCTCTCCCACAAAGTCTGCTCAAATTTACGCAAAATAATCTTGGAACCCACACATTCCATTCATTAAGTACAAGTGAGAGAACAAGTCTTGCTGTCTTTAAGTCAGTGGGAGTTCAGGGTATCCAAGCTCTTGCAGGATTTTGCCCTAAATTTAAACCTACTAAGCCAAAGACTCTCAATGAGGGTGCCAGGGCCCTAAGCAACGATAGCACTCTTAGATGTGCAAACATGATTCACAAGATAAACCCAGAGACTTGAAGTTAACACTTACTAAATGCTGTTAAAATACAGGCACATGTTCAAGCAGTTTAACATGTGTAAGGTGTCCTCATGGCATTGCAAAGTTGTTCCTGTTCAGGCAAGAGTTATCTCCTAACAGGTACTAACTTAAATAGCTTTCACGTTCCAAGGATTTGCAACTGCTGTAAGTGAATCTGTGACAAGGTCCTATTAGACTCTGCAGTGCAAACTGAATGGTCAACAGCACTGAACTGCAGTTTTTAATGAATACATTAGACTGCCAACATTTTTATTAACCTTTCAGAGTGGTGAGTTCAATCCAAAATATTTACGTTTAGCTAACAAACTGAAGCTTCAAGTCTGCTAAAATGCAATAGTAAATGGCTAAATTTGCAGATTAGTTCCCTCAATTTGAAAATGAAGTAGAGGTGTGCGAAACAAGCTGTATTCAATTCAGATTTGGCCCAAATCAGGGGACAGTGATTCTATTCGTTGATTTGGATCACCATCCTGATTTGATTTGGCCGAATCCGAAGATTCAATGCCGATTCAGAGAATCAGTGATTCGGCCATAGACACGGCTTTAAATGGTTTTTTTTTTTTCTTACATACCTCGAGGTACCAGGCACAGCTCATGAATGCTGCAATGGTGGGGTGGATGGACCGCCCCACAGGAGTGCAGGGGGGCAGCCACGTTCTCGGTGGCAGACCCAGAAATGGACCAGAAGTGCTTCTGGCGTGTGCATGTGTCGCACTTCCCTGGCTTGGCAATCGGCCATGGGGGGGACTCCAGGTGCCCTTCCCCACCCCCACCAGATCTAGGAGACACCAGTTGCCAAGCCAGGTGTGGGGATAGGGGGATCCCCACATGCTCCGCAGCAGACGCAGAAGTAGGCCAGAAGTGCTTCTGGTGCACTTCCATGTTCACTGCCGAGCACGCTGGGGACACTCCCATACTCCTGCTCCTCTATCTGGCCCAGCATTGCAAGATTCATGAGTCACCTTGTACCTTGAGGTATGTAGAAAAAACAATTTAAAGCTGTGTCTATGTTCGAATCATCAAATCTCTCTGAATTGATTCAGAGGGTTCCAGTTCGATTCGGATTCAGAGATTCGGCCACCAAATCGGGTCAAATCTCCGTCAAATTGAATCAGTGACCAAAGCTTCACACAACCCTAAAATGAAGCAAATGAGCAATGAACAAAGCCTGCTTTTAAAGCCTGGTTACAAGTTTGCCTAATAACGAGTTAATAACTACATTTGGATTGATCACTGAAAAAATTCTCCAGACCAAAATATATTCTGTTCTGTTACTTTAGTGCATTGAAAGCAATAAGAATTCAGGTAGGTATGCACTGCAGGGTCAAGACCTTAAGAAGTCTAGTAAGTAAAGTTTTTCCCCAGATAGGATCAGGGAGGGGGATATATTCTGAATAAGGAATTAATTTCAAGTCCATGCAAACAGAGAGAAATGTCAAGAATTTGCAACGTTTTTAGAAAAATGCGTTTCTCAACAGAGAGCAGAACATTAACAGTCTATAACAATGATTTAAAACCCCAGCAATTGCTTATAAACAACAATTGAAAATAGAGCTATCTGCAAAATCTGAACGATGAAAGTTTTATTTTAATAAATACAGCTATTAGTTCTTTATCACAAATATTAACAATTACAAGCTTGTTGAATAAGTACGTATTGCTACCACAAATTACCTGAACAAAGTATTTTATTGTACCAAGTTATAGGTAATATAGGTAATGGCTACTTTAGTCAATCAGGAGCTAGAGGGAGAGAGAGAGAACTTTTGACTCCAAAAATATTGTTTTCTTTTTCTGAATTATACACAAGGCTTCCCTTTATCATACTCAGATAGTAATAAATTGATGGACACCCTCCTCTCCTTTAAGTTCACTTCAAATTTATCCATATAACACTGTATAAAACTAACAGACAATGAATCCTAAGGAATGTCTTCAACATCAAGATGAGCACTAACTAAAATGGATTTAAAAATTATGGGGTTTTTTCCCTTCTTAATTCTGAAAATTCTTGATTCAATATGATGCTCCATTACTGCCGCTGCACGTTACAAAATAGCATTCGCTTTGCTAAGAATAGAGGAAATAAACAGAATCAATTCAAGATTGCAAAATTTTTCAAGATAGCTGTTGAATTCCTGTGTTCTAGTGCACTTCCCTAACCCCAACTAAATATTCCAAAGAAATCATATAACTGTTTCCATTATCATTTTATATTTTGTTTTCAGAGGTACCGGTTAAACCACAACTCCAGACCAAATCAAAGGTACATGCTGGATGTAGCTGCCCAGCACCTGTGAAAATCAGTCCAATGTTTTCACAGCTATATAAAACAATAATTTTAAAAAGTGTTACACGAATTAGCAAAGCTTGTCAAACGAATAGCCATGGAATGGTCAGATGTCTCTGTGCAAGGAAGGAAACTGTAGTCAATGCCATGAAGAATCCTGTCCTTATCCTATATTAAATTAACTTTTGCCATACTCAGCTTCTTAGATGAAAGGAAAGAGAGGGCATAATTTCAATAATACTGTGTAAGCAAATAATTCTGCCCCGCACAACCGCAAATATCTGTACTTAGGGGCAGTAAGCACCATTCACGTGGACACTGCTCCTTTAAAAAGACTTTTAATATTAAACAGTCATTTTCATCACTTCTGCCTGAAGAAGCTAATTATTGAGAGCCATACTTCTTATATATTTTATTAAATGTAGGGTGCACTTCACACAAGCACATAATCAGAGAACAGTTTGAAGTACCACACTGGGAAACCTAACTGCAATAGCCCTAACTGACCAAAACAGACTTTACACTAGACACTTTACATACTCTAAATAACTCTTTTCCATTAAATCTTCACTACAGTTACTGGGAAAGGTGTTTTTTAAGCTACAGTTGATGTAATATATGTTATGTTTCATTCTGTGCTATGAAGCAGCCAAAAAGTGAAACCAAAGGTAAAACCCATATTCACAGCTACAGTATTATTAACCGTAGTAGACAAAGATATTCAGAGTCAGGTTGTAGAGTCATTGACGTTAGCTGAATTGGATAGCCATGAAAAAAATAAAATTGGGAAAAATGTTTTTTTTTTAACTTCTCAGAATGTCCAATCCAAAACATGGTATTAGAGAATACAAAACATTCAAAATTACCAACATGAATATTCAATAGTGTTTATTTCACTTTTTTAATACCTTAAAACAATATGTGTATGATAACATTTTTGCTAGAGATGGGTGACAACATTCTTCAAGAAAATTGGGTTCTACCCTTTTTGTTTAATTATTATGCATAAAAGCAACGTCAACGTTCTTGACAGACAGTATGCTGACTTGCCAAATATCAAATGCTTCTCTCATTTCTTAAATAACCTTCTTTGGAATAAGCTAATTCATTTGAAGTTAAAACTCCAATGTATTGCTATATGAGCTACAGAGTAGCTAGAATGACAACTTACCTGGCTAGACAACCTTCACATATATTCAAGTATAATTTCTACTCTGAAAAGTGATGTTGGGGATGGTCCTAATTTCATAGAATCATAGAAGTCGGGTCAAACGGGACCTTGTAGATCTTCAAGTCCGACCACCCGCCTGGGCAGGAGAAAAACTGGACTCAAATGAGTCCAGCCAGGTAGGCATCAAGCCTCTTTTTAATGATCCCCAGGGTAGGAGCCAGCACCACTTCCCTAGGAAGTTGGTTCCAGCTCCTAGCCGCCCTAACTGTGAAGTAGTTCTTGCAGATGTCTAATCTAAACCTACTCTCTAATAACTTGTGTCCATTGTTCCTTGTCATGCCGGGGGGCGCTAGGGGAAACAGTGTCTCCCCTAAACCCTTCTGGTCCCCCCTAGTCAGTTTATAGACAGTCACCAGGTCCCCCCTCAGCCTTCTCTTGTGAAGGCTGAACAAGTTTAGGTCCCGCAGTCTTTCACTGTAGGGTCTGCCCTGTTGTCCCCGGATCATGCAGGTGGCCTCCTCTGGACCCTCTCAATGTTGTCCACATCCCTCCTGAAATGGGGCGCACAGAACTGGATGTAGTACTCCAGCTGTGGCCTGACCAGCGTCGCATAGAGGGGGAGGATCACCTCCCTGGCCCTATTTGAGATGCACCTGTGGATGCACAACGAGGTGCGGTTAGCCCTGCCAACCGTGACCTCGCATTGTCGGCCCACGTTCATCTTGGAGTCAATAATGACTCCAAGATCCCTTTCTGCCTCTGTGCTCTCAAGAAGGGAGTTTCCCATCTTATAAGTGTGCTGCTGGTTACTACTGCCCAAGTGCAGCACCTTGCACTTGTCAGTGTTGAAACGCATCCTGTTTTTGCTAGCCCACCCCTGTAACCTATCCAAGTCTTGCTGCAGTCTTTCCCTCCCTACTAGCGTGCTCACCTCACCCCAAATTTTGGTATCATCAGCGAATTTAAACAGGGTGCTTTTCACCCCATCGTCCAAATTGCCGATAAAGAAATTGAACATCGCGGGCCCAAGGACCGAGCCCTGGGGGACTCCGCTGCCCACTTCTCCCCAGGTCGAATATGACCCGTCCACCACTACCCTCTGAGTGCAATCCTTCAGCCAATCTGCAATCCATCTGACTGTGTAGGTATCAATGCCACAGTCACACAATTTTTTAATGAGGATGGGGTGGGAGACGGTGATTTAAGAATGTGGCTGAACTAGATGACCTCCCGAGATCTCTCCCAACCCTAATTTTCTATGTTTCTATGATCTTTAATTGCTGCCCTGCTCTGTGTGTATTTAGAAATCTACTCCCTTACTTAACTGATAGTGAATAAAATTTTCAAAGGGTCTAATTGACTTAGGAGCCTGCTACCACTCCAGAAGTCAATACAATCAAGCAGTTGTTCCTGTTCCTTCTTACATACCAAAGTTCCACATGACTGTGAACTAAAAAGATACTATTGACCTTGAGGTAGAGGTGTGCATATTACACACACACACACACTACGGCATTCTGGCCTTCAAACCATTGATGGCAACCAAGAAAGAAAAGGAGAAAACCCATGCTTTGTTTTTTTCATGATGCAAGTTGAACACCAACATGTGACCCTGGTGAGAGATCATTTCTAGAGTCACTTTCTGGAGCAGAGGCTTGCTTTAAATTAAAAAGGGAAATGTGTAGGGACTTGAGGTATCTATGTAAAATCCCACCCCATCCAAAATATTACCATCTTTAAAAATGTTTTGCATAATGTACACTGAAAATGGGGTTGTGTCCTCAGGTATGAAAGGAAACAAGTCACAGAAACCCTAACTGTGCTTTGACAAGAAATACCACAGTCTCCTTCCTGTACCTAAAGTAAATACACCAAAAGTCTGGAGAGTCTGGAAAAGCTTTGGGCACAAAATAAGCAACTGGCCTCAAAGTAGAAACAATCTGTAACTGCTGTAGGCCTGTATTTCCCTTCTAGCTAGTACTTGGCTCCCATTACATTTTCTCCCATTACATTTTCTCCTCCTGATTTTCCCTTCCGTTCCTGTCTTAAGAGAGATCCTCACTAACGAGTCTGAAGAATAAGAAATGAATTCAAGTTATTACATTATTCACACATGCCTTTAAGTCCTTTGCATCTACATTTAATTTAAATTGATGCTGTAACTAAACAAACTCAGTTTTACTTAAGGAATTAAATTCTATGGTGTTTGTTTTTTTAAAATCACTCACATAGTGAAGGGAAATTAATTATCTGAATTGCTAAAAAAGTTGTGTACAGATTCAGTCTTCACAGATAACAGGCCAGCCCCCCCCAAAACAAAATTACTACATTGCTTTATCTTCCAAAACTGTGGTAGAAACTTCCCATCTTCCAACGAATACTGCTTCATAATATGACTTCTGGTAGTTGTTGTAATCTGCCTCTCACTAGAGGAGTAAAATGTTCTCTTGATAACACGAGTCATACTTAACTATTACCAAAAATACAACTTGATATAGCATACATGTGTGCGCGCATACGCACACACACACCCTTCTCCCCCTGTTCCCCGAGATCTATTTAAAAAGCGTGCATTGTGTTACTTAGCATCTTCATTTATTTTAATCTTTTTCACAAACTATCACAGCCCCAAAAAATTAAAGAATACTTGAGATTTTTTCTGTTGGAAACTAAAAAAAAAATGTACGTCAGTAACCACCTTTAAAATAATATACTCAAATTCAAAATTTGATTTAACCAATTAAGACAGCAAATATGGCCATAGTTTTATAGACAGTAAAACTTGTTAATTAAGGCATCATTCCTACAGAGCGATTTCTCACATAGTGAAAAAGGCATTTTAATGAGCTTCACAATTCACACATCTGAATTTCTTGCAAGCCTTGGCATATGCATTTTAAAAATTAATATTGAATCTTTGATTTGGGGCATTTATTTTTAATTGAAATTCTAAGAGTCATATCTCTTCTTGACAGGCAAGCAATAAAATCTACTGTATATCTCCATCTTGTGATCACATCTGCTGTGTCCTTCAGCACTTACTACACATCAAATAGCACCCTGGAAGTTTCAACCAGTCAGAATGCCTGACTACGTAACATCCAGATATTTCTTTACAGGAAAGGTATATCATTCACATTTGCATGTACAACTGAAACAGACCATATCTTTTCTACCCAGTATTGACTGCTCTTGCTAAACAAGTCTTGGTAAGTCTATATAACAATTGCTATCTAACAATCCACAACATAGAGATTAAGAATGTTTTACTTTAGACTTCTGAGAAAATATAATTGAGATTTTTTAAGCACTAGGTTGAAAATCAAAATTTCTAAACTTGCAAAAACAAATGTTACAAAGTATAAATCAGTATTTTGTTAAAAATCAAAGACAATCAGAAGCAAAACAAGAAACGTATCTGCATTACAGAAAACAGCACGCTAGGCTCAAAGATGAAGAATTTTCTGTCTTGACTACTGCCTTAAATGCAAAGAATGTCACTTCTTCAAAAACCTATTCATTTGGCTAGGCTTTACAGCACCACTTCAAAGGAAATAGTAACTGAGAAGGCTGAATAAACTATGGAAAGTAAATGGAAGAGGAGCCTGGAACAGATTGCATTATTTCAGCATGCATCTGTTGATATAGAAGTTCCTAATTTGCAGTGTTTCCACGTTTAACCATCATGTAACAAAGTTGAGAAAGTAGCTAGTTAATGTGTATATTTTTATCCAGGACCAGGTGTAAAATACTGCCTACTGCCAGCATAGCTATATCATACAGATGTGTGGGGTTGTGCTCCTTGTGCTGGCAGATGCTTCTACTGTTATACAGTTATACTGGCAAAATGGTACATTTATTGATACAGCTAATTTAGGTAAGGGGAGAGGAGAAAGATGCTTATTATACCAGTAAAAAGTACAGCTTTACCTGTTGTGTCTGCTCTAGGAGGATCTGCTGGTATGGTATACTGGAATTATAATGCTGGTCATTCCTGACCAAACTGACTGCCTTCTATGATGAGGTGACTGAATCTGTGGATGCGGGGAAAGCAGTAGAAACACTATACCTTGATTTTAGCAAGGTTTTTGATATGGTCTCCCACTGCATTCTTGCAAGCAAGTTAAGGAAGTATGGGTTAGATGAATGGACTATAAGATGCACAGAAGGCTGGCTGGATCATCAGGCTCAACAGGTAGTGACCAATGGCTCAATGTCTAGGTGGCAGTTGGTATCAAGTGGACTGCCCCAAGGGTTGGTACTAGGACCAGTTTTGTTCAATATCTTCATTCATGATCTGGAAGATGGGATGGAGTATATACCCTTAGCAAATTCATGGATGACATCAAGCTGGAAGGTAGGGCTAGGATTCAGAGTGACCTAGACAAACCAGAGGATTGAACCAAAAGAAATCTCATGCAGTTCAACAATGACAAGTGCAAAGTCCTGCATTTAAGATGGAACAGGCTTGGGACCAACTGACTAAGCATCGGATCTGCAAAAAAAGACATGGGGGTTACAGAGAACAATAAGCTAGATACGAGTGAAAAGTATGCCCTTGTTCCCAAGAAGACTAACAGCATCCTGGGCTGCCTTAGTAGGAGCACTGGCAGCATATCAAGGGAAGTAATTATTCCCATCTAATATGCACTGGTGAGGCTACATCTGGAGTACTGTGTCCAGTTTCGGGTCCCCCCCAACTACAGAAAAGATGTGGAAAAATTGGAGAGTCCAGAGGAGGCCAACAAAAATGGTTAAGGGCTGGCGCACATGACTTCCGAGGAGAGGCTGAAGGAACTGGGCTTATTTAGTCTGAAGGAGAAAAGAAGGAGATGGGGATTTGACAGCAACCTTTAACTACCCGAAAGGGGGTGCGGGCTCCAAAGAGGATGGAGCTAGCTAAGGGTTGGGCAAAATATGGCCTTGCAGGCCAAATTCAGCCCGTGGAGAGACTCTGTCCCTCCGTCTTGCCTGGCACAGGTGCTGTTAGGTCTGTGGCACATCCTGCTGCCCAAGTGGGTACACAGCAGGGCTGGGACAGCCCTGCAGCTCGACTGCATTTCTAAACAGCCCAAGTGGCAGCTGCTTCTGACTGCTGCCACTGCCGGCCCCAGCACTGTGGTACTGGCAGGTACCCACGTGCACAGCCCTGACCCCAGCCCACCCTATGCTCACTCCAGACTAGCCAGAACCCATGTGCACAGCCCTGCCCCTGACCTGCCCCAAACCAGCCTGCCCACGTTGAGCTGTGGCAGCAGCCAGGCAGAAGTTGCAGCTTAGCACAAGGGAGAAGCAGTCCCTCCCCTGATGGCTGCTGGACCCTTCTTGCTGCAGCCACCTGGAGCCTGTGCCCAAGCTGCCTTGCACCTCCTCTACACTGTAACTGCTGCTCTGCTGGGCAACAACAGTGGGGAGGAGCTGCAGGGCAGCTCAAGTGTAGGCTGCACCCGGCTGCAGCAAGAAGGGCCCAACAGCAGTGAGGGACTGCTTATCCCCTGCACTGAGTGCAGTTTCTGCCTGGCCACTGCTGCTGCTCAGCATGGGCAGGCGATCCAGAGAAGGCACGGGGTGTGCTGGGGTCAGGGCAGTGCACACTGGTTCCAGTGCCTCCAGCTCTAGAACACCGAATACATGTGACACTGAGGCTGCTGAAGCGTCCTAATTAGCCCACTCCAGCAGACTTGATTACTCGAGTCTGCTCTGACGTGTTTTAATTAGAACATGTTGCAGCAGGCATGTGTATAAGTGCCCTTAGGTATCAAGTGCAACTTAGGCACAATTCAGGTGCTTAAGTCCCCTGAGGATCTTGATCCAGTAAGCGTGCCTGACATGCACCAACCCTCAATTATGAATATCACTTTTTGAATGTATAATGGATGACCCAGCAACAGGCTAAACTCCTACCATCAACCCCAAAAGATCACGCTGCAAACTGGAGACCTAAATTCTTATTTATTTTCATAGCAATGATAGCAAATTAAATCTAAAGGCGCTCATGCCAACCTACTCGGACATCACAAAATCAGATAATTCAATAACTGAACCTTATCGATCCAAACTGTAAATTAATTTTAAAAGTTTCAGTTACAGAATTATAAAATTATACATTAACTGTACTGCTGCAGAGTAGTAATACAAGCTTATAGTGCACGTCATGATTCAGATATTGACATAATCTCTTTAAACAAAGACCTGGTTACTTTAACTCAGCACCTCAGCTTTTTATTGAAGAACAATTCTCATCACCATCCTGTTACATTATTTTCTAACCAAATACAAATAACTTTCCTCAAAAAGCAAATGTGTCAGCAACACAGCAAAACAGGAAAAAAAAGTAATACACGTTCAAAATTTTCCTCTCTTCCCATATGGGATAAGGTCCAGGTTAGGGAGTTGTCTTGTGGTTATGCTAGGGTTGACTGTAGTTTTGCAAATAGGTTAGACAATGGATTTGTATAGGATAGCTTGGACAGGGATGATCCTACCTTTATGCGGGGGGGGGGTTGGACTAGATTCTATGATAAGTTGAAAAATACAGACTTAAAAGCAATGAGAGTAATTTGCAAAACTTGAAATCTCTTATATCATTTCCAGCCACTACATACTACATATAAATCCATCAAATGATTCTACTTTGGGGAGTCTTTTTGATTTTGGCAGGGTTGGGGATTGGGTGCATGCACATGCAAGTGCATATGAGAAAATGTATCTAATATTAAACTTTTGTATAACTGATGATGTAATCCAGAAAAATCCTTCCTAATAATCTCCTGGTTCATCTAAAAACATCCATTCTAAAAGGATGATTAGTTTTCCCCTCTCATAAAACAGCAGCTGGTTTCAAACTCCATTAACATGACCTTAATTTATATGAAATTCTAGCTGAAATCCAGAAGAAACTGGCTTCTACAATTCCTATAGTTCAGTATCAATTTCTATCTTGCAGATATTTAAGAAGTATATCCAATGCCTAATTTAGCAACATTTTCTTTGTCCCTTGGGATTTCTCAAGAACACTTGCAAGCAAAACCATTTTGTGCAGATTGCAAGTATTACTGTTAATTTGGTTTTAGGTTTCTTAAATGGCATTTTGTAACTTAGATGCAATAAAAATTAACAAACGTCCAAAACTCTCTTTTAAAGACAATATTCCTAACTTTAAAAGTAAAATGAGTGGGTTATAGACTAGCTCTTTATAAAACTCAAACTGTGATGTAGAAATCAAACACAGTCAGATCCATGGCTGGATCATAGTGGCTGTTGACCAATGCATGCCTTTTTTTTTCTCTTTTTTTTTTAAAGAAAAGTTTCCAACAGTTCATTTCCAGCACTTTTTCCAGCAATGAGATTGGCTGGCCTGTCCCCAGAAAAAAAGCAGCAGATGGAAGCAAGACTCTCTTTGATCTACTCTTCACTCCTCCTGTTGTAAGTTATTTCTTTTCCAAATTTCATATCTTGGTGCAAACTCCAGCTTCTTACTTCCTTTGGTAATTTAATTCCCTCTCAGTGGTGGCTATTGTCACAGAAGTGCTTTGCTATGGCTCTTCTGGATACGTGAGCTCTCTTCTTTCTAAATCACCTGCCTTCTGCGAAGCCCCCAGTGTAAATACTCCAACCTAAACAATCCTGCACACAGTGAAGTGGATGGGTCTTCACCATGCATCTGCTACTCTGGGCTGTCTGCCCAATGCTTATGTTTCTACCATATAATAAGTGAAAGCTAATTTACCTCTCATTCTTTAAGGGCTAAACTGCCACAGAGCAGTTTCAACTTACCCCAAAGTAGGAGTGTGCACATGAAGTTACTGTGGAGGAGCAACTGATTTTTGGCAATTCCCTGTCTCTTTTGCCCCATGATAAATTGTTCATACGTTGGCTCGTATCTTCTATCACAACAACTACCTTTCTTTCATCCCCAGACAGCCACATTCATATGTGACTTTTCTAATCACTCACATTTCTAACCTCATTCCCCTTGGTAGCAATGGTGATTCTCAGTCTGCTTTAGAAGCTAGTAAAGTACTGCCTTCTTCTGCTCTTCCCTGGCAGGCTTCTGTGGCTGTGATTCGTTAATTGAAAGGCATCTTCAACTCAACAGCAAATCCTTCTCACTGCTTCTCTCAGTGTCCATCTCTCTCTCCTTGTAGGTTTGATGCTAGAGACCTTGGCTTCACTGTATGTTTCCTACATCTGACAGGCTTTGACTTTAGTGCCTGCGTTTGGTGCATCAGAAATCTAAGATTAACACACCAGTGCAGCTATACTGGGACTGGAATACAGAACATGCACATGGGGCCATGGACAACTTACTGGATCACTGCCTTACTACCGGTGATTTCTCAGAATACAATAATCTCTTTCCTGGATTTCATTAATACAGAACATGTGGATTACATCCATTTTCTCTATCAGAAGTCTCCCAACTTTTTCAAGCAGAGGGCTGGCATGACCCAGCTCAGTCTGAGGTCAAGTGGTGCTAGGACTCAGGCATCACTGCTTCTTCCATCCACCCCAGCAGCAGCTCAGGAGACCCCTCTCACTGCCTAAATGCTGCCAAAGTCTCCCAGCTCCATAAGCCAGATTCAGCCGATGGGCCATAGGTTGCTGACCCTTTATCTATGTTAATCAATGCTGTTTGCCAATCTGCTGATCAGCAGATCGTGGACTCTTGTGGCAGTTCAATTTGGCTTTCCATCATTGATTTCTCTTAAAGAGTAATTTTTCATGTACTTTATATTGCATACTTTTTTTTTTTTTTTTTAACAGTCCTGTTTATATTAAACAGACGATTATAAACTGCACACAGGCAATTCTTTAATGCACATTCACTCAAAAATATACATAAATCATATCTAATTGAAACATCTACAAAAGGATATTTTAAAATATTATTGTCAACATGTGAGAGAAGGATTTTTGTGGGTGATATTTTTATTGGTCCAATTGCCTGATCCAGTACTTTCAACATGCTTTCAGACTACAGTCACGCTCTATTTAGGTCTCCTTCTAGTTACTTTGGCATTTTTTTTCTTAGGAACTGCTCCCTTAGTCCATACTTGTTCTGTCACTCCATCTATTCTTCTCCATCCCTTTTCATGGTATTGCTTATTTTCATAGCCATATAGGAAGGAATTATAGATGGAGCCAGCAAGCAGCTCTTTCAGGGTGCTTCAGTGAGCTCTTAAACAGGAAGTAATTTAAGAGTCATGAATCAATTAAGACCCTCTAAGAACCATAATGCCACTGCTGTATGTGTGACTGATAGTAACAGATCACCCTTATTTCATGAGCTCATTGTGGCAGCTCATTCACATCCAACTTCATCATCCTTCTCCTCACGTTGATGTGATCAGCCACAGAATGCTTCAAGCCAATCTAAGTTAAGTGGATTTACATGTACTATGGAAGTACACCATTGATTGCACTGGTACTGTTTTCTGTTATATGCAGTTCAGTGAAGCATTAATAGGCACATGTCGGTGGTACATAAGGGGTATGCATCAGGATCTGGGGGAACATCTGTTCGTCAGAGCGCCCCAAAGAACGACAAGGTCCAATGGACCATTTTAGGCTGGACGTAAGGAAAAACTTCTTTACTGTCCGAGCCCCCAAGGCCTGGAACGGACTCCTTCCAGAGGTGATACAAGCACCTAACTCTGGACTCGTTTAAGAATCGTTTGGACCCTTACCTTGCTGGGATCCTTTGACCCTGACTGACTTCCTGCCCCTGGGGCAGGGGGCTGGACTCGATGATCTTCCAAGGTCCCTTCCAGCCCTAATGTCTATGAAATCTATGAAATCCTAGGGAAAATCCTAGAAAAGTCCATCAAGGAGTCTATGTGCGATAAGCTTGCAGAAGCTAAGATTCCGAATGACAGCCAGTGGGGCTGTCGCAGGCATGTCTTGCTTTACCAACCCTCAACTCCTCCTATAACCAGGAAACTCACCACCTGGAGACAAGACAGCAGGTTGACATTGTATATCATTGGCTTCCAAAAGGCCTTTGATCTAGTATCCTACCATGTCCTCACGAGAAAAATGGAGGATTGTGGGCTTAACTCTGAGACAGGCAGGTGGGTGAGAAACTGGCTGCAGGATAGGACCCAGAGTAGATCTGTGTCATCCTGGCGAGAAGTGGGCAGCAGTGTCCCGCAGGGTCAGTGCTCGGTCCGCTACTTTTCAACCTCTTTATTAACAATTTGGATGTGGGGGTGAAGACCTCACTGGCCACGTTCGTGGACAACATGAAGTTATGGGGAAGCATGATCATGCTTAAAGATAGACTACACATACAGGTGGACTTAGGCAGGATAGCAAGTTGGGCAGATTGGAATTTGATGAAGTTCAACGTTGAGAAATATAAAGTGCTCCACCTCAGGACAAGCAACCCCAACAAACCTACAGGCTTGGCGGCACCAAACTGACTAGCACCATGAATGAAAGGGACCTGGGGGTAATAACAGACCACAGTATGAATATAAGCCAGCAGTATGATGCTGTAGCCAGTGGGGCAAATAATACTCTGGTGTGTATCAATCGATGCATCTCCAGCAAAACCAAGGTGATTCTTCCACTCTACTCAGCACTGGTGAGACCACAGCTGGAGTACTGCATCCAGTTCTGGGCACCACACTTTAACAAGGATGTGGACAAGCTTGAGAGAGTCCAAAGAAGAGCCACCTGTATGATCAGAGTCTTAAAAGGCAAGCCATACAAGGAAAGGCTGAGGGATCTGACAGCCTTCAGCCTGAGGAAAAGGCTGAAAGGGGACTTAGTAGCAGCTTACCGCTACACTAAGGGATACATCAAGGGATCGGTGAGCAATTGTTCACCAGGGCACCCCAGGGGAAAACCAGGAGTAATGGCCACAAACTCCTGGAAGATGGATTCAGGCTCAACATCAGGAAAAACTTCTTCACAGTCAGGGTGTCCAGATTGTGGAATAAGCTCCCTGCAGAGGGGGTGCAACCACCTACCCTGGAAATCTTCAAAAGACTAAACAGTCACCTTGCTGGGGTCACGTGACCCCCAGCTGTCTTTCCTGCTTGGTGCAGGGGGCTGGCCCCGATGATCTTCCACAGTCCCTTCCGGCCTTACAATCTACAAGTCTATGCATAATTTTGCACCAAGCGTCCTCATTCATGGGAGCAGATACGGTACTTACACATACAAGACACAGAAGAATATAAATCTGGCTCGAGAATAACAAACTGCCCCTGAAGTGCATCAAAACTCATGAAATCTGAATGCATTCAGAAATGAAAATGCAGCAGAACTCATGAATTCTGCTCAACTTCTTCCTTAGGACTTCCTAAAAACTGTATTTACCAGCTATATGCTCATTGTTGGTGCCCTTCTAATTTCCGTCCCTGAAAGCCGATTCTCTCACTTTGTTCTGTTCTCCTTGGCAGCCTTTCAAGTAGAGGATACATAACCTTAGGTATAACGTTTATTTTCTTCAATTGACAACTACATTCTTGCCTAGGGTTACTATTTTTCCTACTTTATTTAATCTGGATCCTGCTATTGCCTGAATAAAAACCTTATTGACTGTAAACAAATTATCACTTCAGGACTCAAAATAATAACCTCTTATTGGATTACTTTTGCCTCAAGGATCAAACTTATTTTGCTGTTAAAAAGTCAAGGGTCATGGTTCTCCACTTCAGATGGAGGTCAAGTAAACACATGGAGGTCTACTGACACGTCTGACTTGCTTTCTCCTAATTACAAAAAAGGGAAGACTTTAGAAAGATTTCCATGGCATTATTTATTTATTTGATGTATATGCCACTCTTCCCAATAGAGGGTCATGGTTGTTTACAACAGGAACAGAGTAACTTATAAAACATGAAAAATGCTTACAGAACAGGAGAAAGTTAAGTTGTATGCAACTTATTTTGAAAATTGATTTAACTTTCATTGTTCCAAAAAGCCTTCAATTTTTTGCACGCCCATTTTAGAATTCTAAATGTTGCTACTTGGTTACTAAAGACTAAAAATGAAATCAAGGAGTTTCATTCTCTTGTCCTATCATGGCCCCATATGCTGGCACGAAGGCAGCATGGAAAAAGCAGCCACTGGACTCAGATATAGAGAGGATAAGATTTCACAGACATTAGGGCTGGAAGGGACCTCGGAAGATCATCAAGTCCAGCCTGCCACCCAAAGGACAGGAAGTCATAGGATCCCAGCAAGAAAAGCATCCAATTTACTCTTGAAGGTGTTCAATGTAGGTGCTTGAACCACCTCCGATGGCAGGCTGTTCCAGACCTTGGGGCTCAGACAGTATAAGACCCCAACTCAGAGCAGCGTGGGTAGTACAATGAATGAAGCAGAGAACAGTAGGAAGCCAAACCATGGTCTTGGGCTTAATGGAATTTAATGCTGTCCTAGAGACCTGGATTCTATCATGGCATCTTTCACAAAATCCCCTAGCTAAGAAGAGGCACAACTCTTCGTAGTTTCATAGGTTCTCTTACAACCAAACATCTCTTTTTTCTGATTTTCAAGACAAGACCATAAGAAATGCACAATGGCTTACGACCAACAGTCAATTTAGCCCAGCATCCTGTTTAAAAAAGTGACATGAGTGAATGCCTTAGAGAAAGAGCATACAAAGAGGGCATGACTAGGGTAGGGATGGGCAAAATACAGTCTGCAGGTCACATCCAGATCACCAACTGATTGGATCCAGCCTGTGGGTGGGTGCCCGCCACTGAGTGCATCTGACCTGCGGTTGCCCCTGTTGCACTCCTCATGCCGTATGGGACCAAACTCTACCCACTCCCATCCAGGGCAGCCCACGCCCGCCAATGGCCCTAGCCATGGCCAGCACACAGCTTACCAGTGGAGCTGTTCCCAGTGCAGCTGCAGCCATCAAGGTATTGCTCAGCTCCCCCAGTCTCCAGTGACTCATCCCCCACTGCCCTTTGCTGAGCTGCTCTGGGCAGCAGGTAGCAAAAGGAAGGGCAGCGGCCATGAGGATGCCTGCCAGGCATTATACACCCAGCCAGGTGAGGAGGAAGCTGCAGCTAGGCAGCTCCTACCCCAGCACATGGAACTTCAGCTCCAGCTTCAGGCCACCTTCTACCACTCTGCCTGCCTGGCGCAATGAGCAGCCACCTGCAGGCAGCTGAGTGAGTGGAGGGCAGCTGGTATCCTCACAGCTGCTGCCCTTCCCCACGCCATTTGCTGCCCCAAATTATGCAGAGGGAGCAGGAAGAGAGGGACTGCTGGAGGGAGCCAAGCAGTACCCTGGAGGCTGCAGCAGCAGCTCTGCGTGCATTGCCTGGGGGTACAGGGCAGGTGCAGGCAGGAGTGTGGCACAGGCTGCCCCACATGGGGCTTGGCCCATACGTAGCGCTTCAGGGGCTGGATTGGAAGGAGAAGGGGAGGGGGTCAGAACGCATCTATACCACCTGGCCAAGCTCTGCTGTACCGCCCCCTGCCTTCTCTTCCTCCCCCCACCCCTTGCCAGTTCCTCAGACCTAGCATGCACACCCCCCACCCCCTTCACACACACACAATACATGAATAAAACTTTATTTTGAGCTATTATGCAATCACCTCTATATTCACTACTCAGAAAAGCAAATCAAGACAACAAATATTTTATGAAAGAAAATTAAAATATGTTATGGTAGATGTTTGATTTATATTATAGGATTTGTTTTTTTCATCTATAATTTGTTAAAATGATATCTTTAAAACATCCAAGAACTTGTCTAGAAACTTTGTGAACCTGGCTATACCATCTGCCTCTACAACCTCCTGCAGTAATGAGTTTCACAAGGTAACTATGTGCTGAGTAAGAATGTAATTTCTCTCATTAGCTTTGAACCTGCTTCTCGCTAATTTCAGTGGGTGTCCCCTCATTCTCATGCACTGGGACTCGATGAATAAGAGTTAATAGTTCCCCAATTCTCTTAATTGTTCCCTAGTCTCGTTGTCCACATAATTTGTGATACTGGACTTGACCTTACAGCAAGGTCAAGGCAACCGCCCATGTGGTTGTACTCATTGAACAGTAAAAGCAAAGGAGCTTCCCCCTTTCACTGAAAAGCAATCTCATCCTTTGTATTTACAGTGAGGTAAAAGTGGGCACACAGATGGTTACCATGGAGTGCCTGCAGACTGTAAATTCACAACTGCTTGTCTTACCTATTGCAAATTGTCTATATTATCAGAGCAGAAAATGTTTATTCAAATATGCATGACAACACTTCTGATGAAATTTATAAATGCAAAGGCATATACACACAAAGATAGAACAATCTAAAGTCAAAAGATCATGTGTGCGTGTATGTACATGCATGCACTCACATGCGTGTGTGTAAAATATTTAAGGAAGTCCATTTGAGGTCTCCACAAAGATTAAGATATACCAAAAAAGAAAAACGTAACACAGCAGGAACTAGTTAAAAAGCCTTTATCATTCACTGTAAAAAAACAGAGAGTATGTCAAAGCCAAACACCACAGTAAAATTTACATTTAGCTGTTTATATCAATCTCATTTTCTCTATTAACAGAAGAAAAAAAATGTGTACCATTATATCCTAAAAGATCATTTCTCTCTATGATTACCTTAAACTTATCAGGAGACAGCACTGAGGTGTAAGGGGCTGATAAGTTCTTATTTTAGCATTAATAGCCTTTTTTCCCTGAAAATCTGTAACGTCCAGAAAAATAGAAAGCTTTATCATCAATATTAGAAACTACCTTTGTTTCTATTTTCTGTATCTATTATTGAAGTGAATGTTATTATAACCAGGGTACAACACAGAGCTCAATTAGAAATTGAGATCGATAAAGAAGATCTAGAAAGTATGAGAAAGGTTTTAGCAATTTGCAATGATGGCTCAAATTTCTTCCCTAGCATAGTTTCCAATAATAGTGAACACTTAATGCAAAAATCCAGGCCATCAAGGCCTATTATTCTGATGTTACAAGATTTAATTTGGTTTTCAAATATCTCCAATTTCCTGGGAAGCACAGTATTATCTCTTATCAATAAAACCTACCAGGGATTTAGGGCTGTTAGCTGCAGTTTGTAAGTAATTGGTGCTATCTTCCAACTCCCTTCTAGAAAAGTTTCCCCCTCCCTTTAAGGGGGAAAAAAAAAGAGTCTATGAAATGCAACTTAGAACAAAGTAAATCAAAATGGGTGAATAAGATACAAACACAGGAAAAAAATTAATCCAGTCTGGAGAAGGAATCTACTACCACAGCTGAAGATTTCAGCAATGAGGTAACAAGGAAATCTGTCATTCATAGGCACAGTAAAAGTAGAAATTGCATTTCTCAATATGCAATGCACCTGTCTTCAAAAACAAAGAAACACAGTATCTAGGATTAAACTGAATCCCAGGGCATTAGAACTGATATCTTGTGCCCCTCAGAAACATCACACTTAAAATATAAATTAAACGTTTGCAAATAAGATTAATATAATTATTCCAGTTCATACATGCATCTCTTCAAAGGTAGATTGTTTGTAATTCTACACAAACGAATTCAGTACTACAAGGTAAAAGTTGACAAAAGCTGCTAAGTATTAGGTGAAAGATTCAAAACTTTAAGAGATTTCCTTTTAAAGAATTAAATACAAGAACACAATGTCAAAAGCAGAGAGGCACAACTACCAGGCTCTGCATGCTGAGTGGCAGCAATGGCAACAGGGTTTTGGCTGGCCGTTCTTGTGCTCCTCTAAGTAGATCCCCCGGGCGAGTGCTCTGGTAGCCCAACACTCATTAAGCTACTGGTCAAAGATGTGCCCCTTTATAATGGCACTTCGTTGTGTTGCTGGCTTCAAGAACAAAGCAGTAGGAAACAGCCAGAGCTCCCACTCATCCATTTCCCAGGTAAAATCTTTACTTGCCCCCAGGAAGAGCCAAATTTTCCACACCCAAAACAAGAGCTTTGCTTCAAATTCTTTAAAAAAAAATCCTGAAGCGGGCTTTGAATCATATTTTTTCTTTAGAAAAAAACTGAAATAAAATCTACAACTATGAACTATAAAGAATTCAACTATCTATCAAAGTGTAAACTGCAATGGATGGAAGGTAAAATAATCTATTTCGACAGTCATGCAAAAATGTTGGCCTAGCAGAGCTGACTCATATTATTTCATCAGTAAAAAATGGCTGAATGAAAAATAAAAAGTTGAACGGCTATAATGTTTATAGAGCATTTCTAAGAAAACAAGATCTGTATGTTTTAACAGCTATTTGAACACCAAGATTTTTCTTTTATGTTGCCTATCCATTAAGCTCCACTAGTGACAGAAATATTGGAAGCACGAACAATTTTTATATCTTTGACTATTTTCTGTGACACAAAGTAACCAAAGCAGGGCACAGCAAAGAATAATGTTCATCCTCCAATCATCTGGCCAGTAGTCCAGATTGCTAATCAAGAACTGTTCCCCAAAATGATAGTACGGTAGAGATCTTTTTCAAACCTGATTGGAGTCACTGCTGTGATTTCCACCATAAAATATATATCGACTAGATAAGTATAGTTTATCGGGATTTTATTGTTATAAAAATTACTAATGAGCAGGTGTGAAGAAAGTGTAAAAAATATATTTTTCTTCTGCAAGACATAGCAGAAAACAAACTACAGCAATAGCTCCTTCTGCTACAGGTAGAATTATTGAGTACTATAAATACTGGGAAGCTACACAGAAAATGTTAGACTTCTCTTTTCAGAAGAAAAACCATTAAGCAATTCCCCCTAAAACACATCTTCCCTAAGTCTGTTTAATTTTTCTGTACAATTTATTCTAACAGCAAAAGGAAAGTGATTTGATTACTACTACACAGAAGCTCAGGCCTATCACCCTTAGGAGATGCCTTAAATAAAAATGTTCCCTTGAATCTGATTTTTTGATTTCAATATCTGAACATGACATTCAATGTATGGTATTTAAGGTAACATATAGACAGTGAATGTTCTCCCTGAAAATTCAAGGGTTCATTTCCTGTAACGCTAGAAATGTACAGGAAAAAACCAAAGAAAGATACGATAAAGTAAAGGCAATATTGTGAAAATAGTAATTCTAACTTTTCTTACATAAATGTGAAGTTTACAGAGATTCATTGTTTAATTGAAAGACATTTGAGTGCAGCCTAATCAATTCAATAATTTGCTCAGGGGAAATAAAAATGGAAAGTATTTGTGTTTTATTATTTGTGACCATATAAATTGCAGTAAATATTTCAATAGAAAAGGAAAACTCCCTTTAAACTCATTATCTACAGCATAAGTACCAAGAGAGATGGCAGGAAGCTCAAGCAAGGGTCTAACTCGCGTCATAATATTTGCAGAAGTCCCAGGGGTTCCCAATACTGCAATAAATTTAAAATATTTCCCGGCTGAAGAATGAACTTGTAACCTTGTCAGTATTTAACTGTCACTAAGGGTCTTCCGGATCCGAATTTACAAACTGAACCCAAGTCAGGTGACTAAGTTTTAAATACACTTACTATTTGTTTCCCAACATTTCTTTCACCACCTCCCACTCTTTTACTTGACGGAAATCCGACAGATTCTTTCATTTGCTGGATAAGATGAAAACAAATTTTTCCAGTGCCCTCACCTCACTAAATTAGCAGTAAAATAAATCTGATAAACAGCATGACTCCTCCTAACAGGAAAGAGGGGAAAAACAGCATCCATGTAGCTAACAGAAATTTGACTTTGTATCAAATCCTTTCAGACACTAAACTATATTTTCTTTCAATAGGAACTAATCCACCCTGACAAATTCACTTGTCAAGCAACTCAACCTGAGAATTTGCTGGAATGCATTGTTCTCTTCTAAAACTGCTCACACAAAACAGTATCCCAATGCAATATTAGTAATTTTGGATCGAGATATGTATTTCCACAATATATTTATATTTTTTGAAGGAATACACTAAAGTGGGTGGAAAGAAGAGGAAAGCTAGGCTGTGAAATTGAAAAAGAATGCAGAATTCTACTTTTTCCCAGACACGTTTTAGTTCTCCCCGCTACATACAAATTGCCCAAGGCATGCATCCATTAAAGATATGTGCACAAACACAGCTGTGACAAATTTCAATTTGTGAACACTCTTTAAAAATGTTTCCGTGAATTTATAATCACTGATGCAAAATTGTCTTCTACGGTTTTTAAGGTTTTATTTTTTCTTCCTGGCATTGAACAGCCACACTTGTTTAATGGCTTCCACATAAAACTTATTACTACTTATTATTATATATGTTCAGCTGGGCTTCCTTTAAGATTGTCCAGCACCTGCTTTAGAAAACATCACTTGATGATGACTCCACCAGCCAGTTATTGTCGTGTTTCCAAATTTCCAGTTTGGGGGAAAACTGTTAAATGGATGGTCATCTGACAGCCCCAGGAACATCTGGGTTCCATCACTTTCCTGGACCTATCACTGGTTTCCAGGTGGCAGAGGTCACTAGGACTGTTTTGTACCAGCTCCACTAGATGAGAAGTCTGTGACCCTTTCTTTCAGATTTGAATCTGGCCACCATTATCCATGCTTTTGTAACCTGAAGGCAAGACTATTGTAATGTGCTCTATGTAAGGCTGTCCTTGAAAAACATTTGAAAGCTGAAGGGGGTGCAAGACACGGCAACCTGCCTCCTGATGGGGATGGGCTGCCTGGAGCACATAATTCTAGCATTCCAGAGTCTGCACTAGCTCCTGATAGCTTTCTGGGTTCAATTCAAGGTGCTTGTTTTGACCTATAAGGCTCTCAAGGGTCTGGTCCCTTTGACACCAAAGAGACCGCCTCACTGTAATTCCTAAGTTTAGCCAGGAGCAACACCTTTCAAGTACCATCAGTACTTCAAGTCCACTGGGTGAAAACGTGTGTAAGGCTGTAGTGAGCATCCTTTGGGTGCTCACTACAGCCAGGGCCTGGATATCTTCTGGAAGATAAGACCTTCCCATTTGGGGAGGAATGAAGCTGTTCTGTTCTCTTGTTCGCTTTGGTTTTGCAAGTCATTCCGTCCTCTTATTGTAAGCTGCCGCAAGCCTTTGCTGAGAACAGTGGCACAAGGTAAAAAGAATCTTTCTAATAAACGGAAAAGCTGATGGTCATCTATGACACCTTCCTATTCTACTCATACACGTGAGTATCTCTTCCACTAAAACTCCTGTAAAATTTGAATGCTCTTCTGTCCCAACAATACTGGACCAATTATTGCAACATTGTTTTTTCAAGTTTTGCAGTACCTACAGTACCTACCACCTTTAGTATACATTCAGTGCAGATGCTAAAATTATGTTCTTGGCTTATACCATATCCCCCTCTGGATTCTTCTCCTAGCTCCCAAATGCCAACTGTATGAAGTTTAAATTTCCTGACTTTTCTTGCATGGCTCTAACTCCCAGCTCTCTCTCTACTCTAGAGTCCTTTAACACTTAAGGGAGGCACTGGGAGGAATGAAGTTTCCCCACTTGTCCCTTCTTCCCCCTTCTTAGCTTCCTAATGCATCCTCTCTTCTCTATTTTGAAGAGTATAAGAAAAAAATTCAGAGCAACATTAATTTCGTTTTGTATCTGGGAAGGAGCAAGATATTTTTAATGCTTAAAGATAAGGTCATCAATACTTTACGTAAAATGAATTTTATCTATCAATTCTCTACATTTACCCAAAGGTTCAGTTAACAGGCTTAACAGTTAAAATAAAGATCTTGGACTTCCTACACAGAAGCACTTACTCTCTTTATAGTTGGGAGAGGGTCTTCGTTAAGAGTCACCAACAAAAACACAATTTCCACTTCATATTCCTAACTCAGAAAAACAATGCCATTTTATGGAAACCCAGTAAATAAAGGGCGATGATGACTCACTGAATAGCCACCATGAAATGTTAGTGGAAAAACCGAGCATTTGCATCAGTACAGCCTCCATTTGAAGAACAATACTGTACTAGGAAAGAAGCTGGTCGGTCCAGGAAAAAAAATGCAGACAAAAAAATGAAGCACAAGGAACTTAAATACTCGAAGCTCAATTTTCTGAGTGCATCTCTAGTCAGTTTAAATCTCTATAATGACAGAAGAAGGTTGATTAAGTGGGATCAGAGGACCATTGCCTAGGAAAAGCTGAGATTTTTTTTTCTAGAGGAAAATGATACAATGATCAAATTACAGTTACTCCGACCAATCAACAGTTATTTGCCAGATTACAAGTAATAGAGAAATGCAATTGCTCTCCACAGTGACCTTTTAAGATAGGAGGACTTTGAAGTAATGGAAATAGCCTTACAGCTAAAATAAAACCAAAGCACCACTTTTCAAACTATATACTACAAACTACTTAATAGTTTTTGTCTAATTCCCTTGATAGAAATCAGATGGTCTTGGTGTCAAGCCTATAACAGCTGATTAGCACTAAAAGACTAAATTTCTGGAATACATTAAAGTTGTGACATCCAAATAAAAGAAAGGAAATACATATCAAATCAAAAAAAAGCATATGTCCTGCTGCACACAGTTGTTTCAGTGGCACAAAGCACCAAAAGAAGCAGCACAATCAATAGGTCAAGCCAATAGTGCAACAACCTTAACTTTTAAATTTTGTTGCTTTCCTTAGGTTATGTTGCAGACTTGCCTTGCTTTCTATTACTACCCCCAAAAAATAGAAGCCCCAAGACAATTCTGTAAAATATGTTATAAACTTTTAACCAGCAAAGCACAATACATACAAGATATTTCTTCTGGCAGGAAGTAATGCAATGCAGGGATACATTAGTGCAATGCTCCATATGGGATAATTAACCTCTCAAAAAGCAGAATATTAGCCTAGGGAAACACCAGCCTGGTACAGCTATGCTGTTTTCAGCACCCAGGGTAGCTCACTGAGAACCACTGTATTATCTCATATACATCACATACCTTTCCCCCAAAATCAGCCCTCTAAACACCAGAGTGCATCTTAAAAGGGGAAGCTGATTTCTGTTCTTTGCTGGAACAGAAGCATGGAGACACTGCTGCAAGATGGCTGCCAGATTTGCTCTAAAGCAGCAAGCAGGAGGGGTGGAGTCCAGTGTTAACAACCCTTTCAGAGCTGTTCTTAAATTGGTAACAGTTTTCAACAGTGGAAAAATTCAACACAGTCACAGAACTACCAAGCTTTTTCCATAAAAAACTGCTTAAACAGTTGTTCGAGCATTTTGCACCACTAAAATGGCATATTCCTCACTATAAACGTAATGCTTAGACATTGACTGAAGAATGTACTGGCCAAATGCTTCTTGGTCTGTGTCTGCAATGCTAATTTTTACAGTCAGTTCTGCAGAAAGTGTATAACAACCACCAAGGGGATGATCATGTAGCTTATCCTACCACTAGGGTTATGCGAAGCTTCAGTCCCCGATTTGATTTGGCGGAGATTTGGCCCAATTTGGTGGCCAAATCTCCAAATCCAAATCAAATCAGGAGACCCTTTAATCTCTCTGAATCAAATCGGAACCCTCCAAATCAATTTGGAGAGATTCAGAAAGATCCGGCAATTCAGACATAGACAAAGCTTTAAATGTTTTTTCGACATACCTCTAGGTAGCAGGGGCTCATGAGTGCTGCAATGCTGGGGTGTATGGAGCATCCCACAGAAGCATGGGGGCTCCCCAGCGCACTCGGCAGCAGACCCTGAAGCGGACCAAAAGCACTTCCAGGTCTGCCAGGGAGCACACTGGGGGACCCCCCCCCGCATCCCTCTGGCTTGGTGACTGGTTCCTCCTCGGTCTGTGGGGGGGGGGGCGGGTGTCCCCCCACAGCCGATCACCAAGCTAGGAGGATGCAGGGGGGCCCCCAGCATGCTCTCCAGCAGACCAGAAGTGGACTGGAAGTACTTCTGGTCCACTTCCTGATTCACTGCTGAGCACATGGGGGGGGGGGGCCCCCTGAGCTCCTGTGGGACGCTCCATCCACCCCAGCATGACAGCGTTCACAAGCCACGCCTGGTACCTCGAGGTATGTAGAAAAAAGATTTAAAGCGGTGCCTGTGGCCGAATCGCCAATTCTTCAAATCAGCGCTGAATCTTCAGATTTGGCTTCACCCTAATCAAAACAGGGAAAGTGATCTGAATCAATTAATCGAACCACTGCCCCCAATTCAGACCAAATCCAATACAGCCCATTTCGCACACCCCTACCAGCCATCTTTCTATTTACACTCTCAGTTATACAGCTAGTGAGTTTCACTTGAAAAAGACAAGGGAAGAGGTTGACTCGTTTCATTTCTAATTGACTGATGATGGCTCACATGCTAACAGAATGATTCCCCATACTAATATAATGATATCTTTATTCAAAACTGTCCACTTTGGAGAGCTCCAATTGTCATTGCTTTGGGCCAAATACAGACAATGACTTCTAAAAAATTTAATCTATTTTAAGTCATTTAACAACTCTCACAGACAGTGTAATAGGAAGATGGGAGAAGTCATAAAAAGAAGGATAAAAATGAAAGTTTATGTATATCAAGAATGATATTTTTCTCCACCTAAATGATCTCATCTAAGCAGCTGATGAATAATTAAGAGGAAGTTCAATGGATAATAGTTTGAGGGGCACAAAGATCATGGCATGTTGCAGTTATTACACTGTACAGATAGATAAATCTTATGTTCCAATTATGACATATCTACCGTTATAAGATCAATTAATTCTGCTATCAAGCCTAATGAACAAAATTACATAGAGATGCAATCTCTGTAACAGCACTTAGTGAGAGAAATTAAACCATCATTAAAATTCTGAGGTAAATATTTCCATGAGGGGTATCACCAGGACATGGGGGCTCCAGGTACGGAGTGAGGGGCTCCAGCATGGTCTGGGAGCCAAAGTACTGTGGGTCAGAGCAGGGCTGAGAGAAGGTGGCTTGGAGTGAGGGGCAGGGGCAGGACACAGGCATATCACTCCCCCCCATCCCACAACCATATATCCCCCCTCCGTCCCTCCCCCCCACAGGTGTCGTCTTTTTTGAAGCTGGAAATATGGTACCCCTAGGAAAAGCATGTACACAAAAAACACCTCATAATATGTCCCAGGAGAGTTTAAGCCTCGACACTCCTGGCCCCTCTGCCTTTTGCAGTGGTCTTTCCTATGCTGTGCATGGGTCATTTGGAGCAGCTCCTTGAAACAAGGGAATCTCAGCTGGTGAGCTCAGGTCCGGGGAGGAGGGGTAGGGAAACGGTGACAGCTGCTGCCAGCAGCTCTCCAGCTCCCCTTACTGGCAAAGCAAGTTCCCAGGGCACTTTTTCCCCCTCTGGATAGCTTTGCCCTGTGAGCATAAAGCAGGTCACATGGTGTGACAGCTTCCATCAAGCAATATTACCTGCAGTTTTATGAAAATAACATCTACTGGGGTTTTATTTTTACAAACTTTCTGGCATCATATAATTATTTTTTTTAATTGTTCTTTAAAAAGTAGCCTTTATAAATGGGCAACCCACTGTAAATTAATCTGTCATTCTCTGGAAGGATGCAGCATACACACCGCAGCCTGCCATTCTAGAGACTCTCCGTATACTGTGCTAAAAAAACATTGTAATTAAAATAATGTGTGCCTGAGAATCCCTGCTGAGGCATCATAGCAAGGAGTAGGCAGCCCAAATGTCACCTAACTGTCCTTGCTCCCTGGGAAATCAACCTTCTTTGTATCCCCATATGCAAAGTAACTATAAGGAAAAGTGGGTTTGGAAATATTATTACTTAAAAACAGCATTAATGAGCAACCCTACAGGTAAATTATATGCACGCAACATAAGAGGATTTTATGCTGTAAAAAACAGTATTTCAATTTATATCACCTAGTGGGTTACTTGAAGAAAGTAACATTTTTAAGGATTATGAAAAATACCTTTAGCAGTGTCCTTTTCAGGTAAGACCTAGGAGGCAATTATTAAGGTAGATCAACTTCAGTCATGACAACCTATATATTGTCCCTTTTAGGAAGGTTTATGATGACAAACATATTAACTACTGCTGTAAGAAATACACAGCAGCTATATGGTTTCTGTGATTGTCTTTGGTATGGTCAATGCATACATATAAAAATCAATGCCTCATTTGAGTAGCTACAATGTTATAAGCAAAATAATTTAAGCTACAATATAAGTTTTGTGTTTGCAAGAATAACAAATAGGAATCTGTTTGCAGCCAAGTCTTGAAACAAACACAGGAATAAAATTCATGAAGATCACTTCTTTCTGAAAGCCAAAATTTCTACATACCTAGAACTGTAAGATCTGCTTGAGCTTCAGCTGTCTCATTCCCATTGTCCACAATGCAGGCGTATGTTCCAGCATCATCTTCCGTGATATCACTGATCTCTAGGCTACCTCCCGCCAGCAAAAGAAACCTTTCAGAGCTGTGGAAAACAGGACATATTGGTAATTTTATTGACAAACGAATTTGTCCACAGTGCTGACAGAAGGAAACTATAAAGCTCTTTGTATGAAGCTGTAAGATGCACTAAAAAATTATTTTTTCTTTATCAGCTTTGCAGCTGGATTCTTTAATGGTATATCAATCTAGACAGATGGTGTTTTTGAGCTAGGGCCTTTACATTATTTTGACAATTTTGCTTTAAGTCTAAGCTTAAAGTTCAACAACATACTTTCCACACAATATTAATGTATCTTTTTACACTTTCAGATTTCAGCTCCCATGAATTAAATGCAATTCAAATTATTTTGAATACTGTAATTAAAATTCAAGAAAGATGAATGTATTTAATCACTGTCTTCAAAAGATAATCTTTACAGCACTAAAAATGCTCCAACGGTACCTCAAAAATGGTTAAGTAAAGCATATCTAAACCCAGGTGGTCACATCTACACAACTTACGAATAAATGGTTAAAAATATTTCATATTTGTATTTTTGTTAAGAAAGCCACTTCATTTTCCTCCCATATGAACAGCAAGGGCTTATTTTTTCTTCCTTTACAAAATATAATAAAATGTAAAGAGTAAATAAGTCATTTGAGAGCATTTTAGAAACATAAGCAAACAACTTTCCTTGGCATTTCCCGTCTGTAAAGGGAATTCCTCATTCCTCCAATCATACACAATACTAGCAGACAAATCACTAACAAAAAACCCCAGACAAATTAAACAAATCATGAAATCCAGTTGATTGGAGAGTCTCAAATCATCCTAAACTTCCACATAAATACAGAAAACAGGAATCTATTTGAAGACTCCGCTGGAATTAGAAACAGATTTTTCCTGATAATATATTCCTTGTCACTGATTAAAATAATGAAATTAAGTATTCACCTTGTCTATAGTTAAGTCTGATTGTTTTAGTCTACCATGCTTGACAGAATCCAAAGCACAAAACTAAGCATATTTTTATGTAAATTCAAACAAGTATAATTACATATGTTTGTAATATAGGGTGGTCAGAAAAGAAATTTCAAATTGAACAGGTGAAAAAAATGGGCAAGAAAAAATCATCAACAGAAATGCTTTCTCTGTTAAAACATTTTATGTTAGGATTACATTACTGGAAGTGGTAACTTCTCTGATTGCAAATGTAATTCATTAAGGGATTAAGGTCTATGGAGGTTTCTCCTATTTATATCCACCACTGAACACAAAAAAGATTCTTTCAAAACTGTTGTATTCAGCATTCTAGCTTGTAGACCAACTTTTCTGTCTGATGCGCTGGTTAAAAAAAGGAGGACAGACAGAGATGTATTCTGATTTAGGCAAAAGGAAGTTCTGTTTGGATGCAAATTAGAAGGCAGACCGAAAACAAATTGGAAGAACTGCAGAAAGCATGGCAGACAAGGCTCTTATACGTACAATACAGTATGCCCAGATCCAAGATGCAACAAGCTGAGGTAAAAGCAATTAAAAGGAGAAATGTAAAAGGAAGAATTTAGAGCCTTTAAAGGGTTTGTTTTTAAAAACAAAGTTTAGGGCATTAGACTGGCATACCAGGGTTCCACATGGAGGACCCTAATAAAGGAAATGTCTTGTGAAATGGTAGACTTGCATGTAAACAACAGAGCCAGCCATTCCTGCATTAGCCAAAAGAAAAAAAAGCAGAAACCTTCTAGAGAAAAGGTCCTCTCTCATAACTAGTTTGAAAAAAAAAAAAAAGCTCAAGAGGGAGGATTAAGCATGTGGAGACTTAAAGCGGATACATGTTACACCAATTAAAACAGCACATCCATGTTCACATAAATATGACGGGCTATTACTGAAGATGAAAAGGGAAACATTCTTTTTTTATTTCAATGATATATTTTGGCCAAGAAAAACATAGGGCCCCCTGACACAATTTGTATTTCTCAGACTTGGTATCATGGATGCCCTCCAGAGGGGTGTTTGCTCTGGACCCCTGCAGCCTTGCCTGATCTGCGAGAGTCCCCTGAAACCAGTCCAGGAGTGACAATCTAGACTAATGTCTGGCACCTCACCTTTGCTGATATGTTAACAAAGCTCTTCAAGATTTCCATCTTGTCTCACTTTTCAAATAGCCAGACCTTGCACTTAGCCCTTCATTCCCCATGCACAAACTCAAGAGATAAACTGGATCATATAATACCATAACAATAAAAACACAATTAATATAGAAAATCGTTACAAAACATGTCATTTCTTGCACTTGGTCTACAGAAATCCTCCTAATAGCTTGACCAAAGAATAAAGAAGGTAAAGCAGACAGAAAAGCTTACTTGTTCCCAAGGCAAGAATAAATCAAAACAAACCAAGTCTGTCCAATGTTTCAATGCACATCTGCTCTTAGTGAACTTGTCATATTAAATCCATACAAGTACATTCAAGAATAACACTGAAACTAACTTCAACTCAATTTTAGGAGATTTTTCTCTCAATATTGCCAAAATATAAGAAGTTAAGCATGGTAATTTTAGGCAAAAATATATTTTTTCCTCAACCTCAAACTCCATTGTCTTCAGCAGGCAATTCCTATCCTCCTCGGAAAGCTGTGCTTCATTTTTTCATGCGGTATGAAACCCAGCAGATTTGGGTTACTTTGAACTAATGGGAATAAAAATTCTGAAGTGGAGAACTCTTCACAGAGAATACCATTACTTTGTAACAGCCCGCGCCCTGTTAAAACAAGGGAATTCTACATCTAGGGCAGTGGTTCTCAACTGTTTTAGGCTCAAAAATGCCAACTCAGGTTTTCATTCATTTCTTGACTATGGAAAAATAATGGGAGTAATTCTGTTACAAAGAATTCAGAAAGATCAAAACAAGTTGGAATGTTTTTGATACCATGGGTTCCTATTTCAAATCTCTATATTTATCACATGAATTACGTAGGTGTTTACATATCTGACAGTCCTATTATTGGGCAGCATCCCACAGCACCCTTGAAAAAATCTCACAGCACCCCTAGATGCTGTAGGACCCTGGTTGTGAATCATCTTCGTAAGGCTTTCATAGATTGAAAATATAACAGAATTGCCTGGAATGGGGTGATCTCAAGCAGAAAGGTCGAAATCACTTGGTCAAGAACACTTTGAAAACCATCAAGCATCCAGTACAGATTATGGCTTGTTAGGATAAATGTTCCCTGAAAGATACTCCACTCAAATGTGCAATTACATTCTGCACTATTTTATGTTTCCAAATAAATTACCAGATGTTCACAGGTAAAAGACACTGCAAAAGCCTATCTTTATATGACAAAGTTAAAGAGTTATGGTGTTACAAACTACTCATTCTTAACTGAAAATGGAAGGCTAGACACAAGATAACGGCCTACATTGTCAATATCAAGTGACAAATTCTTCAGCAAAGAATGAAGCTATACTTAACAAATCTTCTTCCTCCAATACCTAAACGTGTTCAGGGACCAAGAGCATTTTGATCTGTTGCCAGTTAATTGCTTTAGGAATGAGTACAGCAAAAGTACTCAAATATGAAAAATCACCCAGTTCTAAGTCTGAATATTCTCAACCTAACTTCTCCTTGCTTCTGATCCAGAGCATAATGTTACTCCAAAAAAGGGCTACCTCTGCTACTTGAAAAATAAAATTAGAGAAAGTAGTGGGGAGACTGATTCCCCCCTGCCCACCCCCTGCCACCCAGCAGAGTACCTGGAATGATCACATTTACATTTTCGCAGCAGACAGAAAGAGAAATAAATGAGAGCCTTCCAGGCAGACAGGAAGAGAGCTTCAGTTCCATTTTCCCCAATGGAAAACTCAAGCAATTTAAGAAAACTGAAATTTCCCCAGGAAAATTTCTGAATTTGCAAAACAGGTATTCCTTGGCAATTCATTATAATGGAAATTTTCAGCTACATATATGTGCAACTCTAACATTCTTTTAACATTCTCTGTATGTGGAATCTGTATATTAGCATCATGAGTATTAGCAAATGTGTGTCCTGAATGATAAGGATTATCTTCTTCAGTATAGGCCAGAGCAACTAAATAGGAGTCGCTTTGAACACCAAAAAAGAAAAGCCGTCTTTCTGCTATAGCTTTTCACTATGTCCCTTATATTTAAATTCCTTCCAATTTTAAACCTTTTCTTTCTTTCATCTATCCATTCACAACATCTGAGAACAAAAGTTCATGCCTCTCTAAAGCTGTTAGTCTCCATAGTGCTACCCTGCCCTGCCTTCTGCCTGACTCCTTGAAATGGGGTCTTGATCTTCAACCAACTGATCATACAACGTAGTTTCAATCCTCAAAATAAATCCTACTGCTCATATTTAAAACTGTGAGCCAGTACAAGGTTCAAAACCAGGCTCTGCATTCTAGTCCACAAGGCAGAGCAGATGATGAGACAGACCTGTTATAGGAAATATTTTTAACATTTAGGTCAACTAACCCATCCTGTAGACCAGAGTAGCCCAAAGGATTCTCAAAGCAGTACTGGATCCACTGGGGGGAGCATGGACACCTGCATTCAACAGCTATGCTACTAGAGAATCCACTGCAAAGAGGGACATCTATAACAGCTGGATTTGCAAGGTTCTTAGCAGCTGTGTTGTGGAGGTGCACCAAAATCATCACAGATGCAATGTGAGGACATTTGATATATTACAGAATGTTATAATCAGGTTACAACACAGGCTAACTTATTTCTTGAGGGCACCTGAAAGGGACTTCTACATTTACCTAAACACAAAGCCAAATTCTTTCCTCCAATCAGCACGGGGGGAAAAAGGCTTCTCGTCTTACATTCACATACAAGGAAACCTCACTAAATACACTGTCTATCATTAAACTGCTACCAAAAGCAGCATGCATTCAGAAAAGGAAACCAACAATGAAGTTGATTAAATGCTGCCAACACTGAGCATCACGAAAACACATGGTCCATAAGGAGAGAACATATTGACGGGAACCTACCACAAGGAGAAGTTAGTACCACCCATCTGAATAAAATATATGGTAGTGCCCACTGCATGCAGTCCCCCTCCATTTCCAAGTCATGGTGAGCCACTACACTGAATACATTTAAACTTCCTCTTCATTCCCACAACTGAGATGTGCCTTTGTTTCCCATTTCCAATGAGTTCTGTTTTAAACCAGCCTTACATATCTTGCAAACATCACCAAACAGGGCCACAAACAGCTTGCCCAGAATCCTTCTACCACCCCCTCACTCAGTCTGTTGCATATGACTAGTGTGGCCCTGCCCTCCACGAGGTGAAGGTGAACCAGGTTGCTCTGCCCCTCATCTGCATATAAATTTCTGGAGGATCCCAGAACTCATGATGAGAACACCAAGATGCAGTCATGAGTGGGAGGCTAATTAGCACGTGGATCTTTTGTAAGGGTATTTAGAGTACACATAGACATATTGAGCAGTGCTGAGCTGTGGGATCATCATATCTTGAAACACTGTTGTCTCTGCAGGGACCCAGCCCAATGAACTATATGGCAAATCGAGCCTTTTAGCTTTGGACTAATACCATGCATAATTTCTACTCTCGCTAAGCGGGTACTGTTTAAAAGTGTGCTTATGAAACATCTGTGCTAAAATTTCCAGCAGTTTCAAGAGAGGTAAGCTGCATAAATTCTAGATGAAATAAGCCTATGGGTACTTGTAATAATTTCCATAAAAGCAAGTTAGTACAAATATGTTTATTTCAAGGTCAATGTTTTCAAATTTGCCTCCCACTTCTATGTGCTCAGGGAGAGCAGAGTCTGACAGTAAGGAGGCAGTGAAGGGGAGGCTTCAGCGGGAAGAAGTTAGGAGGCAGAGAGCAAGGGGGCTACCTGATCCCCTAGATTCATTTTCCCTGCTGTAGCAGTGGGAAGGGGACAAATTCAAGACAAATCTCCAATTATTAGATTCTAATAATTGGAAAATTATGGAAAAAATATATATTTTCTATATACAGAATCTAATGATTGGGGGTCATCTTATATTCAGGGCTGTCTTATAATCAAGTAAATACAGTACATTAGTTACAATATCCCCATATAGTAAGAAAAGTAATCCACTAAATGTCGGCTGCTTAAATTTTTGTGAATAAACAGTGTGAATTATTTTGATGGGCTACAAGTATCAATATTTGTAATCTATGCAAACATGGGGAAAAAGAACCCTTGTCTTAAATTCAAGCAGAAAATGGGCAGGGGGGCCCTCCAGATCCGGCCCCAACCCAAGCTCAGGGCTGAGTTGGAGCTGCAGCTGCAGCAGCTCTGGCTCTGACCTGGTCCTGGGGCCAGGGCTGGGGCTGGAGCCAGTGCTACCGTATGCTCCATACCCCAATCCAGTGGGGCTAGGGCCAGGACTGAAGGTAAGTGACAGCAGGGAGGTGGCAGCAGGGGCCAAGAAAGGGGCAAGGTAGGCACCACAGCATTGAGGAGCAACTGCTGGGTAGAAAATTATAACAAATGTATAAGTTTTCCATTTATGGAATCTAATTACTGAGGGTGTTGTTTTAAATTTAAAGTTGTCTTTGATTTGGGTAAATGCAGTATATTCAAAGTAGGAGAGTCAATGCTAGGAAAGTCAGATTTCTATGGGGAGTTGTCTTTGGGGTCAATGTATTTAAAAAGCCCTTCCTGGAAATCAGGTAAAATGGTGATGTTTGGTTAGAATTTCTTAAAGTTCCTCCACTGCATTAGCCAAATACTAAGAAAGCAAAATTAAGCCCTAGAGAATTTACAGTGCAGATTTTGAAATGGGAGAGGCTAGTTTAAATTAACTCTCGTCTTCTATTTCCACCACTCAACGCCATCTGAAACTTCACTTGTTAGAGGCATGTGTTCTAACACACTTCTTTTTCGAAGAGTGGCTGAGACAAACACTTATGGAACGGTGTTATGCAATGTGACAAAAGAGAAGGTTACTCTTAGTGAGCATTCAAGCCTTAACTGGGTATTTTTTTCCCCATATTTGGCTCTTTAACTGTAGTATGTTAATTTGCATGTACACAGGGGACAAGCAAGGAATATTTAACCTTAAACAAAAGCAGCACATACCCAAACTGAAAACAGTAGAATACAATATTGAGACATACTGGAAAATATTTAAATGGGAAAACAAACAAGGAACCTGCAAGTTGCTGGAGGAAGTGATGTAACAGTCCACTCGAGTAAAAACCTAACTAAATTCTTCAGCATAATTCCAAGATGCTGCAATCCTGAATGTGCAGGCTTCTTTGAATAGGATGTAATGTGAAACCCTGATGGGTCTATGGCAGGTGTGTCATATGTACAGTCCGTGGGCTGACCCAGCCTGCGGAGCCATGTTGCCTGGCCCACAGGGCTGCTAGAGGGGCCAGGAATTTGGGGACAGGGCAAGCAGGGGCAGGTTTTGCCGCCAAAATCTGGAATAAAGAGCCCCACTGGGGACATGTGTCAGCAGTGGGGACTCAGTGAAAACTGCATTAACCCCCACAAGTCCCTAATACTGCTTGCCCTGCTGCCACATTCGTATATGAGGCTGCAGGATAGAGAAGAGTGGACCTGAGGGAGTTTGGCATTCCTGGTCTACGTTAATTTAAAGATACAATGGTAACTCCTTCCTAGATTTGGAGCATCTAACTCTAGTGTGATCATATTCCATCCCAGGTAATCATTTTCCACCTTCCTGAATTTTCCTTATGTTTAAGGCATGGCTTAGTTTTCATCTATCAAAAATTGGTTACCATCACTTTACAAAATTCTCTCTCAGTACTTTGGCACTTTAATCATTCTGTGGAATATAAATTATGTTCTTACTGTAGCTATATGCTGGAAAACACATGTTATGTTTCATCCCAGTTGTAAATACAGGTTAATAGTGAATAATGCTGCAAGCAACAGAGTAAGGAGTATAGGCTACTATTCTGCTTCTACATGGTCATATTTTACTGCCTATGTTTCTCTTTTTCTAGAGCCAATGAAGTTTTGCTAGCAATGAAAGGTACCATACTTACTTGCAGACTTGCACCTTTCCCCTAAAATCAGGTCTCTAAAGCTGGGATGGGAAGCTGATTTTCCTTCACTGGAATAAGGCATGGAGGAACAGAAGCATGGAGATACTGCAGCAAGATGGCTGCCAGCTTCAAACTTAGGCAGCAAGCAGGAGGGGCAGAGTTAAAGCAGCAGCCAAAAACTGTTACCAATTTGAGAGCGATTGTGAAAGTGTTAACACTGGTCTTTATTTTTCCTGCTTAAACGTCCCAGAAAGACACTTGACAGCCATCTCACATAAGTGCCTGTCCATGAAAAAGCCAGTTATAGAACATGACTCTAGACTAAAAGATTTTGCCACATTCTACCTTTCAAAGCCAATGCACCTTGCATATAGGTGCATATGGTATGCAAGAAAACATGGTAATTGTTTTCAGCCTCATGTCTTTGATATAAAGTAGTACAGAGAAAGCTTTTGCACTTTCTGGAGGAATTATGTATATATACATGTGTTTGTGCAGTGTATTTTGAGCCTAAAGGGGAAAGGTGGCAGAGGTACAAAGCTGAGGGAGTAGTTCAGAACTATGGAATAGTTTTTTAACCTCAGGGTACAGTGTCTATATGGGCATTCCTAAAAAGGTGGGAAGTGGATGGGAGGGAAGTGAGTGGTGGTCGGCATAGGAAGTTGCACAGAATGCAGATATGGAGTTAATTAGAAGCTGTGTGAGTGAGGAAGACTGACTTGCAGAAACATAACTGGAGATGAGAAGCCTAGATTAAGAGAAAACTAAAAACAGGTGACAAAAGGGTAGTAAAGAGTACCAGTTTGTTTTTCTACAATTGAAGTGGACAATACATGGTATCTTTTCATGCCCCCATTTCCCCACCAAACTCTCACTCCCCTATCAAAATAGCTACTGATGAGACCCATACCCTGCAAAATTCTAAATTTTGATATGGTCAGTGTACAGTAGAAGACATGTGACATGTATACAAAGGCAGTGATAGCTTGCTACCTATAGTCTGCCATTTATTATGGATACCAACCACCACTGAAGGTACTGCAAATTAAAAGTACAAGTTGCCACACTGTCACAAATTCATAAATGGGACTAAAGGCTGAACCTATAAAAGAAGATCTCACTCCAGTCTGATTTAAATGATTTAAGTAACATGAACTCCAAGTTGACTAACTGATACCCATACATTGCAAAGGGTCAGTTAACTAGAATAGTAAACAGAGATGATACAAAAACTAGAACTCTTGGTTCCAAAATGATACCTTTTATTAGACCAATGGGGAAATAGCAAAAAAACCTGTCCTTTTCTGCAAGCTTTTGGGATCAACTTCAGCTCCCTCTGTGCAAAAATGAAGTTTATTTCTTACTTACGTGATTTTTTTATCATCTTGTACCATCTATACTTTCCCTAGAGCCTAATGAAGGAACTTTGATCCCAAAAGCTTGCAGAAAAGGATAATTTTCTTGCAATTTCCCAGTTAGTCTAATAAAAGGTATCATTTTGGAACCAAGAGTTCTAGTTTTTTGTATGTCTTCTTGTCTCAGACCAACACAGCTACCAAGTACACTCCTGAAACAGAGATAATAAATTAAAACAGTATATTAGGCCCATTAGCATCCTACATCAGGATGCCCAACCTCTGGCTCACAGACAGGGCAAGGGAACAGTGGCCACCCCCCACCCCACAGGGCTGGGCTCAGACCAGGTTGCCCCCTGTAGTGTGGCATGATGGTGGCTGCCTGCCGGCCCCTGACACTGGATCGGAACCACCATCTGACCCACGGTTGGATCAGGCACTGCCTATCCTGCCCACAGGAGAAAAAGATAGAGCACCACTGTCCTAGATTATCTGACAAAAAACATCTGAAATTTGTTTTCTTTTTCCCCCCTCCCAATTAAATAAGAAACATGGCTTTCATTACCTACCACATAAAACTAGTGCGCTGTAGTTTTTAATGAAAAACGTGTGTATCTTTATGTTCACTGAGAAAACTACAAGAAACAGAAACCAAATTTTATCAATCAAAACTTCTACATCCCAAGTTCTTAAAATCAGGACAAAATAATTAGTCTTCATTCCAAATATCTGGCTGCCGATTTCTCTTTCTTGCCTTAGAATACTGAATACTTGTGAGTTAAGCTACCAAAAGGTCTAGAGCAAATATCTTTTAGGATAAAATGAGAGAACGTCTTGATTTTGGAAGCAGAGTGGAACAGTCACGGTTAGGCAACCTGTGACACATGCGTCACAAGTGGCATGGACAGTTTGTGACTGGTACATGGGAGATTGGGGAATAGGCAAGCAGTACAGTAGCAGACAGGACACAGAGCATAAAGCAAAGCAACAGATCATGGAAAAGAAATCAGAGCAGCAAATTGGGCAGAGGATGGAGGTCAGACTTGCAGTCAGGGCAGGCATGGGGCTCAGGTTTTGCTGGCCCTGTCAAAAAAGTTGGCCCCCACTGATGTAGACAGTCAGATCTGAGTGATATAGAAAAGGGATGACTTGCATTAGCTTACTTCACCTGATGGTAATTTCATTACAACTTCTGTTAAGAAAACAGAAAGTTTAGCAGGCAGGTGTCAGGAAATGTCAACGTTACATCTGCATGTCAATACAGCCATCAGGTACACATTCTTTTCTAATATCTTTTATAACTTTAGATACTGGTATAAAATTATGTAATAGGGTTTTCTTTCTTGAATATTGGCATTATTTGCATTGTTACATGCCCCCAGTACATCTTTAAATTAGCTTTGACCTTAGATATAATAAAATCCCTTCTCTCAGCAGTATTCACATTTTAATGATTGCTGTCACCCATATGTTCAGTCTTGCTAAGGTACAACATATGCAATCATGTGGTAACATGAGTTATTGGGCTTATTTTTTTTTTTAAATTCCACAATTACTTTCATATGCTTAATCTTTACTATTTTGTATAGAGATTGTGCATTTTTATACAAATCAGCCACGGATTCACCAAAGGTTTCACAGGACCTGTGCATGTTATCTAAGAGCCACCACGTGACAATACAGTTTAAGAAAACTATGTTGTAATACACACACCGAGGGTACAGGATTAATGATACACAAGCAACCTGAACATTTTCACTCCCTTTTGTGACTATTAAAGACAGCCCCCCGGTGCCTGCCTTCCGAGCACTGAAATCCACCACAGCAAGTTGCTCCTGTAAACCTAAATTTAGTTCAAATCTGCTCAAAAATATAACTCATTCTCACAGGCGCTGGAATTCTTTGCCAGATAGGACAGCTTGGGAACAATGAGTTTGTAGAGTGCTCAGAGTAAGAGAAACATTGAAGGAATTCAATCTACGTGCAAAACCTTCCATAAGATGTAGGTCCTTAAAATGCTTTACAAGCTGGTCTTCTGAAGTGTTAATAGATGCCAGGCTCCTAGTAACTGAGAGGGGAAAATCCATCAGAATGGCATAACATTTTCCATATTAACATCGCTTTCAATTACACTGATTTTCCCTGCTTCTTTACCACTCCGGCCACAAGGTCCTCAGTTCTCTGCAAACACCATGCCTGGAAGACTAGGCCAACAGATGTGAATAACAGAAGAGGGAGACTGAGAGAAGGAGATGGACAGGGAGAGATTGAGACAGAGGGAGACTGAGAGAGAGGGAGTTGCCAAACCAGCAGCAACCCTGGGTATGGGACATTTTCTCTGGGAACAGACCTAGGGGCTACAAGGCTGGAAGCAGCAGCGCCACACCAGTGAACTGGCTCTAGAACAGCAGTTCCCAAACTGTGGGTCGCAACCCCAAATGGGGTCACAACATCAGCAGATGGGGTTGAGGGGGTGGGGGTTGTGGGCTGGGAGCAAGGGACCATGCTGAGGAAATGGGCCATAATGAGGTCATACTGAGGACAAGTTTGGGAAGCACTGCTCTAGAGGGAGAGAAGGAAGATTCAAGCACTGAGAAAACAACAGAGAGCTGGACTCACCTTGTCAGGGTCTAGGGAAAAAAACTGACTCGACATGCACCTCCCTGGGGTCATCTGACCCCAGCAGTCTTTCCTGCCCAAAGGGGGTCTGGACCCAATGATCTTGTGAGGTCCCTTCCAGCTGCTAACATCTATGCATCTATGAAAAGGCCTAGGACCACGAGTTAAACCTTTATGCACCACGTTCACGTTTGTTTACTGATGTGAGGATTTGTTTGGGGAGTTTCCCGAAACGCAAGAGTGCCCAAGAAAATAAAGGACTCAGCTGAGTAATCCCCAACTCACTACACACCCTATGGTTCACAAGAGCATAACATCTCTCCTCTCCTACAGACTTCTGAAGAGCCATGAAAACCTTTCCAAACACTCCCTACCAAGTAACTCCTGGGCTGAGGCTTACATCTCTATGTAAATATCTCACGGCTTTCTTTAGCTGAATACTTTGAGGCTCACAAGAGAAATCCAACTGAAAATATACTGCTCATGGTCCAACTAACTGCTTTATGGCCAAGTATATGTCAGGTCAAAACTCTAAAAAATGAGTCAAGTCTGCCACCCAGAAATTACAAGCCTGACTGAAAAAATAATACAGTTGGGGTTAATTTTATCTGCCTCTAGCTGATGACTTTAGATGCAATCATTTCACATTTTTCAAGATTTTCTTTGCAGCCACAAGGATGAGAAACTTTTTTATTTAAAACAAATGCAGGGATTCTTATCGTCTCAGTTCTCATACAAGACGGTAGGACTTGAAAAAAGGGGAAAAAAACTGAAAATGGGACTCATGAAGGAAAAAAAAAAACAATAGTGTTGTTAACAATTCCACACAATTCCGTATACTCAATGCCAATTTACATCAACACACAAGAAGGTACTTTTCCTTCAGCTAAAGGCTATTTTGACACTAAATCTTGACAATCCCCTGCTTTACTTGTGGCAGGTTAGAGTGTTAGGTCTATGTTGTGTCAGGGTTGATGGTAGTTTTATGCAGAATTTATATTAGGGTTTGGATAGCAATGATCCTGCCTCAGGAAGGGAGTTGGACCAGCTGACCTATGGAGGTCCCTTCCTATCCTACTTCTCTATGACTCTGATGTATAATGGCTATTTTCTCTTCTATACTCCCAGTACTCCAAAAAAGCTGAACTGGTTTTGCTCATATTTTTATTTTACTTTCCTTTGCTTTCCAATAAAATTCACCTTTGGATAGAAACCAAGAATAAAAATTTCAGGATGGCAACTAGAAGTTTCAGAAAGTTAAAAGCAGTACAACTACTTAGAAGCTATCACTCCTGCCGATTATATCGATTCACTTTTTAATGTGGACCTGTTACTATTCACATGCATTGAAAAAAATTTCATGCCTGTAAACAAAAACATATACTTAGAACGCAACAAATATAAAGATATGGAAACCATATACTGACACACCACACTTTTCTCTATTTTAACTTCTATCTTCACTTTTATCATGTAACATTTAAACTCTCAGTCAATACATCCTCCTGGGTAAATGGTGTGAGGTCAATACAAAACACCCTTGTGAAAAAATACTCCCTTTTTTATTCGATAGTTCATTTCTTTTATTCTTCTCTGCTGGAAATGTCTTTTCCCAAGGAAGCTTTCTGAGAGAGTAAAGGAAAAATATCAAGCAAATATTAAGCAAGTCCTGAGGAACTTGAAAAATAATGAAGCTGCTGAACAAGTTAATCATAAGGCTACTACCCAGCTTTCTATATGTTTATTTAGAGAAATCGGATGCTTACACCTAGCACCCAGATCACTTGCTTTTTAGAAATGTTCTATTTAACACCAACCATGGCAGACTGTAGCATGCACCAGAGTAGTTTTTTTCCATCTGTCAGAATATTTTATTACCTTTCTACCAGGAAGCGTTTGTTTAGGATGCTTGCTGCATCATAACTGCAAGCCACTTTGCTAGGGACCTACTGAATTCACAATTTCATGGAGCCAGCAATTGTCAGGGCACTGTGGCAATCTGCAAGGGCAAGGAAGATGGTAGAAGGGGCTGCCTGCAGTGGCGAGGGGCAAAGCTGCATGATAGATAGCCCTCGCAGCCAAACAGCGATGAGGGGTGGGGCCCTCAGCCAATCAGAGGTGTGGCAAGGGGCTGTCATGCTCCACCTGCAAAATGGCTGCCATTTTATGCCTGTGAAATCAGGGGGCAGCCCCCTTGATTTTGGTAGGTCCCATCACCTACCAAAACATCAAGCAAGCATTGGTTTTGCTGAGAGAGAAACCAAAAAATGTTTTACTATGTTCAATGGCAAGGTGACGGGACCTACTGTCTGGGGAGCCAGCATTTTGTTTTCTGTAAATTTGCTTTTTTTTCCTTGCAGATTTGCCAGGCAAAATTCATGTAACTGGAAATACAGCAGGTCCCTAGCAAGGTGGCTTGCAGTTATGATATAGCAATCATCCTAAATTCAAACACTTCCTGGTAGAAAGGTAACAAAATATTCTGATAGATGGGAAAAAAACTACTCTGGTGCATGGTTGGTGTTAAATAGAACTTTTCTAAGCATCTGATTTCTCTAAATAAACATACAGAAAGCTGGGTAGTAGCCTAATGATTAACTTGTTCAGCTTCTTCATTACTTTTCAAGTTCCTCGGGAAGAAATCAAATAAAGGCTTTCTCCCTTTGGGTTACAAGAATATCTTTTCTTTGTCTTCTGAAATTTCACTCAGGCTTAGCTGAGCTATAAACTGTTTAAAATTGCTATTCCCCTTCTCTTGCTTGCATTCTTCCAGAGGAGTTTGGCAGCATGCCCAAATTATTGAACATGTTCTAGATACTATAGGGCATCTACACATGTGCCCGATGCCTGCCCTGACACATTGGAGCAGACTTGATTAATAGAGTCTGCTGGAACATGCTAATTAACACATCACATGTACTCAGAGTCTCCACGTCATGTGTATTCTACATCCCCGCACTTCAAAATGGCAGCAGGGGGGCTTTAACTAAGGCTCATAGATTTCATAGACATTAGGGCTGGAAGGGACATCGGGAGATCATCGAGTCCAGCCCCCTGCCCAAAGGGCAGGAAGTCAGCTGGGGTCATAGGATCCCAGCAAGATAAGCATCCAATTTACTCTTGAAGGTGTTCAATGTAGGTGCTTGAACCACCTCCGCTGGCAGGCTGTTCCAGACCTTGGGGGCTCGGACAGCAAAGAAATTCTTCCTTGTGTCCAGCCTGAAACGGTCTTGCAGGAGTTTGTGACCGTTCGACCTCGTCATCCCTTGGGGCGCTCTGGTGAACAGATGTTCCCCCAGATCCTGGTGGTCACCCCTGATAAACTTATAGGTGGCCATCAGATCACCCCTGAGCCTGCGCTTTTCCAGGCTAAAGAGTCCCATGGCTCTCAGCCTGTCATCCTAAGATCTGTTTTCCTGACCTCTGATCATGCACGTGGCTCTCCTCTGGACTCTCTCAAGCTTCTCCACATCCTTTTTGAATTGTGGAGCCCAAAACTGGACACAGTACTCCAGCTGCGGCCTCACCAAGGCCGAGTACAAGGGGAGAATGACGTCCCGGGATTTGCTCGAGAAGCATCTATGGATGCAAGCCAGCATTTTGGTCGCTTTACTAGCCGCAGCATCGCATTGCAGGCTCATGTTCATCTTGTGGTCAATGATGACCCCCAAGTCTCTTTCTTCTGTAGTGCTAGCCAACGTAGCACTGCCGAGCCTATAAGGGTGCTGCAGGTTTTTCCCCCCAAGATGGAGAACCTTGCATTTATCGGTGTTAAACACCATCAGGTTCTCGTCTGCCCATTTGCTGAGCTTGTCCAGGTCAGCCTGGATCACCCGCCTATCTTCTGGCGTGGATGCTTTGCCCCAAAGTTTGGTGTCATCGGCGAACTTGGCCAGTCCACTCCTGACTCCAATGTCCACATCGTTAATGAAGATGTTGAACAGGATGGGTCCCAGGACAGAGCCTTGAGGGACCCCACTGGTCACAGGGCACCATGATGAGCGACTGCCATCAATCACAACCCTCTGGGTCCGACCACGAAGCCAATTTCCCAGCCAGCAGATTGTGGTGGAGCCAAGGCCACAACTGGGCAGTTTGGCCAAGAGGTGATCATGGGATACCAGATCAAAAGCTTTTTTGAAGTCAAGATATATGACATCAATCTCTTCTCCCTTGTCCAGGTGATAGGTCACCTGGTCATAGAAGGAAATGAGATTGGTCAAACAAGACCTACCCGCAACAAACCCGTGCTGGCTGTCCCTTAGGATGTTAGCCTGGGCCAGTCCCTCAAGGATGGCCTCCTTAATAAACTTTTCCAAGATCTTCCCCAGGATAGAAGTCAGGCTAATGGGCCTGTAGTTAGCCGGATCCACTCTCCTCCCTTTCTTGAAGATCGGCACCACATTGGCCTTCTTCCAGTCTTCGGGCACTACACCAGAGCGCCAGGAGTTTTCAAAGATCCGTGCCAGGGGCTGGGCTATGACGCTCGTCGAACAAGTTTTAGTTAAAGCATTCCTACCGCCATTCTGAAGTACAGAATATTGAACACACGAGGCATTGCAGGCACTTTAATTAGGGCAGCTCCCAAGAGCCGCTCTAATTAATCCCCTCCTCCTTTCTCCCCCCGGAGCACATGTGAAGATGCCTATAAAGCCAAGCTGTCACCAAAGCTACAGTACCAGCTTTCCTTAGTCTTCTCTGCACTGCAGCACAAAAAAATAGTTTGGGGAGACAGCCTGTCCAACCAGCTCTTGCAAATTTCTGAAGATGGAAGTCCCACAGTTTCTCTAGGTAGTCTGTTCATCCTCATAGTCAGAAAGCTCCATCTAATCTCCAATCTAAATTTCCTCTGCTGAAGCTTGAGGGCATTGCACCTACAGTCACAGAGAAAAAAGCCCATCTCCATCCTCTGTGTTATCGCCCCTCAGGTATTTGAAGACTGTGATCAAATCCCCCATCAATCTTCTTTTCTCCAGGCTAAGAAATCCTAACTCTTTCAACCTTTTCTTTTCAGTCTTGCCTCTGAAGCCCTTAATCATTCTCACTGCTCTGCGCTATGCTCTTTCTAAACTGTCAACATCCTTCTTGAAGTGTGGGACCCAAACCTGGACACAACTCTAGGTGAGGCTTCACCGCTGCTGAAGAGAGTGAAAGAATCACTTCCCTTGGAGTATATGCATACGTATAGATACATAAGTGCGTTTTTCCCCACAGGGGAAGAACCAAGATCGTGTGGACAAATGTACTTCAGTGGCTACTTGTTTAGTACAACATGTTATTTGGTATGATGCATATGAAGTGAACAGTCCTTCCCTTCTGAACTGATCAACATCTTTTTGTAATTTCCCAGTCAGAAGGGTGCATGAGGCGCCCTTACGACTCAACACACCTTGGCTGAGGGGGCTCCCAGTCATGGAAGCTTAGTTCTTTGTGGCATAGGGGGAGCCTGGGATCCTTTACCTGCATGTGTAGAAGGAGCCTTACAGCACTATTTCAACTTTCACCCGTTTCTTCCATAAAGCAACAATAATTCATCTTCCCTATCTCCATCTGGGACAATTAGAGCAAATCATGTTGTTAACTATGAAGTTTTTTAGAACATAAATCTGATATACTTCTCATAGTTTAGATGACACTGTTAAACTTAGTACATGTAAATCTCAAGCTAGTATCATTGTGTGTTGCAGTAACAAGTGTACTTACCACCTTCATCCACTGACAAATTACCCAGGATTTTTTAATAATATTTGAGTGGAAGATTTTTAAGAGGAAGTCAATTTGGGAATTTTATCATGAGAAGGTAACTGCAAATATACCATGAGTATTGCACAGCTTGGCTTCAAAACAAAAAACCTGTAAAAAATGGAACCATTAAAATTTACCCATAATAATGAACTGCCTTAAATACTACTAAAATTTTGGGAAATATTCTATCATATTAATTAGATCCGCTTTACCAGGCTAATGTTATAAACAGCATTTCCAAAATACCCAACTCCATTAAACTGCACTAGAATACGCTTTCTCCGAAATACAGTTTCTTAAACATTATACCTTGACGGGGGGGAAGAATTTCGCTCCACAAAGGATGATTTGTCACAACTACAAGATATAAGAAAAATATAATGGTTGAAGATAAAAAGGGTACTGTGAACCAGGATGTCTGAGCTCTATTCTCAGCTCTGTCACCGATTAACTATAATTTTAGGTAATTCATTTAAAATCTTATTGTCCATTTGTGATGCAAACACAATACTAATATCCCTCCAAAGTGTGTTATGCTTTGTAAAGTCTTTTGAACACTTAGCATGACAAGACAGTACTAGTGCATATTTATAGGAGTATTCAACTGCTAGAGACTAGCATAAAGCTATTAAAATATACAATTATTTCTCCCCCCTTCCTCCCCCATTCTGCCTTTCCATCTTTGGAACTTCATACAAAGCATCCCCACTGCCCATACACAAAGAAAGCCAATCCAAAATTAAAAAAAAATAATCTTGTTAAAAACTAACTCTAAAACACCACTAAGGAACAACAGATTTCTTTTTCAATTAATACTTCATTTTCAACACCAATCCATTGCCTTCCATTACTGAAACGAGGAGATCTTTTACTGTATATCAAACCAATCAATCAAATATCAAAGGAGACTGTCCTCATTCTCCTAAATATCCGATATCCAGCTCTCCTCAAATTCCAATCTCTACTCAGCCTTTTTATACCTGATTTTTAGCAGATTTTCCAGGATGTTAATCAACAAGTTTTCATTTGTGTACATGGGCAATCACAGACATGTTTTAACTGGCAAACCCTGGGCTATTTTAGAAGTCCTCTGCATTACTCTGCAGAAAGAACAAAATTATTTTTAAATGTAGAATTCTGTAAAGGGACAGCTAAGTTTAATGTGCTTGACTGTATCAAAAGATGAAACAGGATAAAGAAATGGAATGTATTTTCCTGTGCCTTGTACATGTTTATGTGTTTTCCGCAACTTCTCAGTAAAACAGGTTAAGATGAGTACTATAACTAGAAAACAGGTGTGTGCTATTAAATTCTATATAATAAGAATGTAATGGTCTATGGTGGATTCAGTAACGGCATGGAAAAAATATATTAACCAGCAGAGTAAATCATCTATAGAAGAGCAACTTCAATATGGCAGCTATTTGATTACACAGCAGGTCTTACTGGAGGTAAAAATGCTAATGTTTAGTTGTAGAGATCTGGTCAAACTGATAGTATTGTGGCTGGTGAAGTAGAAGGAGCTGTAAACTCCTTTGGGATTCTTCTGAAAAATCATCTGTTCTTTTCAAATGGTGTCACAGATGCAGCAATTTTAAAAGAACTGATCAAATTCTGCAGAAACTGTGCTCTCTATCAAAAATGAATCAGAGCTCATTCCTGCAGTGAAACAAATCAAATTTTCCTCTTTATCAACCTTCAAAATAAACTTTATATAAACACACAAATGCATACTCTCGAAAGGTAAAGCTACCTAAGTGCTCAACGAGAAAAAGAATCAATTTCAACCCCAGCAAAGCAAAATAATTTCTCCCATCTCTTAGTCTTTGTGGTACTTCAAGGTTTTTTTAAAAAGAGGTTTTTAGGGCCCAACTTATCTAAGGGGAAAATGTCCATATTGAGTTCTCATTTGTTAGAGGCAGAGGGTGTGAAGTGAATGAGACAGGTGACTGTAAAAGAAAGCATAATCTCACAGTTACAAAAATGAAATAGACCCAGAAAACCAGATTCTTTCCCTATCTACCAAAGAAATCCTGTTATTATAAACAAGCCTTTTTTTTTTTTTAAAGTGAGAATTAGTCATTCACTGTACCTACCTCTCCTGATATCCAACTTGAAAATGTTTGGTCTGAGTTGTAGAAGTTTTGTTTAAACACAGCTGCAACTAAAGTCAATAGTAGCTGCATTTGTAACATGTAGTGTTAAGTTCTCTGAAAATCAGGTTGCAGTTGTCAATCCAGGCACTCAGTTTATTGGGCACATGCAACCGTAATCTTTCCATGTCTCATCTCTCCATTTTATAAATGGTATATAAAAGCCTCCCATCCCACAGATATTTGTGAAACAAAAAAGAAACCTTAATGGTTGTGAAGGATTCAAATATTAGGTAAAAGTTCATGATAAAATCCATGCTCTGTTCAAAACAGGGTTTGAAAAGTGGGTTATACTCTTTTAACAGGCAGAAAAGTATAGTATGGGACTGATAATTAAATACAACATTTTAATATGTAGGTAACAAGGTAACCCACAGGGAACCTTAATTCTGCCCCTTAAATCATAGCAATACCCACACAAACCAGTTTTAGGCCCTTGGCAGATTATCAGAGTTAAAGCTGCAGTGGGATCTGACTAGCAATCCTAAGAATTGCACCTCCTACCGTGTTACATATATATGGCAGAAGGCACAACTGTACAATCGTGGATCAGATCCAAATTACACTGTACTGCTCATGCAGGCGGATCAGCACTCCCAGCCTCAGGGGTACTTCAGAATCAAGACCCCAACCCCAATCAGCTGACTGCCCCGGCTATACATTCAATTTAAGGCATGACAGGAACCAGCCACAAAGATATTGTGCGTAGTTTGTGTAATAACTGTGTGGCTCATTTCCTGTTTTATTTCACCATTAATTGTATAAATATTAAATATGTGGCTGGGTTACTACATAAGACATGATTAACTAGTTAATCACATCTTAAATGTGCTATCTGTCACAGGCCTCAGATTCATTGCACAGACCTTCCTGTCTCTTGCAGGTTCTCATAGTTCAAATGAAGAGCCATTAGATTCTGTATAAAAAGAGCTACTAATTAAGCGGGTGATTAATAGAATGAGATGGATCGTACACTTATTCTTACATTTCTCTGTTCTAAATAGTTTCTAATCTACCAGAACTTTTCAGATCAATCCATTCCTACTGTAGTCCATGACCACCTAAGGTATGAGTAAAGGTTGCATTTGTTCTGGGAGAAAGCCTTTTATGTACATGTACATGTCCACTGGCCTGCTTCCAAGTCACTGAATCATAGAAAATGAGGGTTGTACGGGACCTCAGAAGGTCATCTTGTCCAACCCCCTGCTCAAAGCAGGACCAGCCCCAATCAGATCATTCTAGCCAGAGCTTTACCTCTTGGGTCTTGAAAACCTCTACGGATGGAGATTCCACATCCACTCTGGGTAACCTGTTCCAGTGCGTTACTACCCTCCTAGTAAGATAGTTTTTCCTAATATCTATCCTAAACTTCCCTTGCTGCAACTTGAGACCATTGCTCCATGGTCTCTTATCTGAGAACAATCTAACTCCATCCTCTTTGGAACCACCTCTCAAGCAGTTGAAAGCTGCTGTTTCATCCCCTCCAGTCATCTCTTCTCCATACTAAATAAGCACAGTTCCCTCAGCCTCTTCTCATAAGTCATGTACCCTAGCCCCTAATCCATTTTCACTGCCATCTGCTGGACTCTCTCCAATTTCTCCACATTCTTTCTGTACTAGGGGGACCAAAACCGGCCACAGTACTCCAGATGTGGCCTCACCAGTGATGAACACAGGGCAAGAATCACTTCTGTCACTCTGCTGATAACACTCCTACTAATGCAGCCCAGTATGCCGTTAGCCTTCTTGGCAACACGAGCACACTGTTGGCTCATATTCAGTTTATTTCCCACTATAATTCCCAGTCCTTTCCTGCAGAGTTGCTGCTTGGCCAATCGGTCCCCAGCCTGTAGTGGTGCTTGGGATTGTTCCATCCTAAGTGCAGGAGTCTGCACTCTTCTTTATTGAACCTCATGAGATTTCTTTCGGTCAAATCCTCAAATTTGTTGAGCTCTCTGAATTTGTGTTCTACCCTTCAGCATATCTGCTACTCCCCTCCAGTTTGATTTTGTTCTACCCTTCAGCATATCTGCTACTCCCCTCCAGTTTGATGTTCTCTGCAAACATGCAGCCCACCACTGATGAAAATATTGAAAAAAAACCAGGCCCAGGACTGACCCCTGGGGCAGTCCACCTGACACTGGCTGCCAACTAAATATCAACACATTGATTACTACCCCCTGAGCCCAATGATCCAGCCAGTTTTCTATCCACCTTCCAGTCTGTTCATCTAGCCCATACTTCCTTAGCTCCCTTGCCAGAATGTTGTGGGAGACCCTATCAAAAGCCTTGCTAAAGTCAGGATAGACCACGTCCACTGCTCTCCCCAGATCCACAGAGCCAGTCATCTTGTCATAGAGGGCAATCAGATTGATCAGGCATGACTTGCCCTTGGTGAATCCAGGCTGACTATTCCGAATCACCACCTTCTCCTCCAAGTGCTTAGAAATGGAGTCCTCTTGCTCCGTGATTTTTCCAGGGACTTAAGTGAAGCTGACTGGTCTGTAGTTCCTCTTTTTTCCCTTTCTTAAAGATGGGCACTATACTTGCCCTTTTTCAATCATCCAGGACCTCTCCATCATAAGGTTTCAAAGATTATGGCCAACAGCTCTGCAAACACATCAGCCAACTCCCTCAGCATCCTTGGGTGCATCACGTCTGGCCCCATGGACTTGTGTATGTGCAACTTTTCTAAACAGTCCCTAAGCTATTCCTTTGCCACTGTTGGCTGCCCACCTGCTCCCCAAACTGTGCTGCCACAGTCTGGGAGCTGACCTCGCCTGTGAAAACTGAGGTAAAACAAGACACTTAGTACTGAGCCAAACTGATCTCCTGTCATACTTGGGGATCCTGCCTAAATAGTGGCAGACATTTGTGGTGTAGTAGCACCCTTCCTGTTTTCACTACGCACCCCTCCCTCCACCACTGCTGAGTGGTCGAAAGGCAAAAATCACAGTCTTAATGCATTAATTAATGGCCACTCAGCCACTCGGCAGCGGGGGGGGAGCAGGTGGTGTCAGGCAAAAAGAGCAAGGTTAAAGGTACCGCTGCACCACAAACGTCTGCTACAATTTAGATAGGTCTCTAGCCATACTTGCTGATTTTGCTGCATATCAGGATAATTTGTTCCTATGCCCTGTGCTCCTCTCCCCTCTCAGATTGGCCTCCTCAGGGATCTTGCCCATCAGTTCCTTGAGGAACTCAAAGTCTGCTTTTGTGAAGTCCAGGGTCCATGCTCTGCTGCTCTCCATCCTTCCTTCCCTCCCTCAAGATCCTGAACTCAGTCATCTTGTGGTCACTGCTGCCAAGCTCCCATCCAGTTTTATGTTTCCTGCCAATTCTTCCCTGTTTATAAGCATCAGCTCAAGAAGAGCACGGCCCCTTGTTGGCTGCTCTGGCACTTGCACCAAAAGGCTGTCCCCAGCACTCTCCAAAACCTTCCTGGACTGCCTGCACATGGTTGTATTGCCCTCCCAGCACAAGTCAGGGTGACTGAAGTTCCCCAGGAGAATCAGGGCCTGTGACCGGGAAACTTCTGCTAGCTGTTTGAAGAAAGCCTCCTTCACTTCATCCTCCTGAAATATACTGGATAAAATGTACTAATATTTTTTTCCTGGCACATTTTGTTTTACACCTGTAGGGTCATTGTGCTTCATTCTGGAGACAAGCCTGTGAGGCTGTTTGCTCTCACTGACCACCAATTAGTGAAGGAGCAACAATGCAGCTTGGAAGGGCAATGTGTGTAAAAGGTTGTGCTGCTCCTGTTTTGATCCAGTGCAAACCATTAGACAATCAGCCCTGGGTCAAATGAGACACATATCTACAGCCCTCATATCCTAACTAGTCTTCTATGGCTTGGATTTCTCATTGTTCACATTTCCTCATTTTTCTAATAAACTCCAAAAATTGTAACAAGCCAGTGAAATAAAAAATGTGTTTCCAGAAGCCGTACTGGTTTTCCTTTTATCATATTATTTCCAACTATTTTTCCTCATAATGAAAGAAAAAGCTTACAAAGCTAATTTATCCTATCGCCTTTTTTCAATGTCTCTAGGTTTTTTTACCCTCCAACCCTTCTATGTATCATTGATGATTTTAATAAGAATGTGCATATTTGTTACAGGCACACTTATTTCATTCTTATCTTCCCTTTGGATCATTCAGAAGTAAGCTGTAATATACTTGTGTCTCGTTGCTCTAGAAATTATTAAGTATTTTACCATTTCTTGTTTTGATAACTCAATTCTAACATTTGCATTACCTGAACAGAGTAATTCTGTTGGCAGAATTATCCCCTTGCTAAACTGACCCAAAGGTATCCTCATGCCTTTGCAACCACTCCTTATACCCCACTGGCAATCCAGCAGCCAAATTTATTCTATCACAGGGTTCCCGGTTCCATTAAAACACCTCTTGTTTTTAAGGATATGAAGAGAATACCGTATTGCTACTTTATCATTCTTGACGACTATGACAGGCAGTCTGCTTGCCATAATTGGACTGAGGCTTGTCATTGCCCTCTACCCAAAGGCTCTTTACTATTTAACAGCAGAAACTACTATGCTGGTTTAAAATTAAATAGAAAGTAGTTGGTTTCAGTCAAAAACAACAAGCACAGTTCAGCGAATTCTTACAATCCTAATCTTCGGTAAAAAAAAAGCACATTTCCAGGTATTTAGTTATTACTCACCCTTCTGTGATAAGCTCTTCTTCATTTCTTGTCCACCTGATAACTGGAGTTGGAAATCCTGCAGCAGCACATGGCAAAACGGCACTCTGCCCAGTAACTCTGATAAGTGAAGAGGGTTGCCTCAGAAACACCAAGTCTGATGGAAACTCTGGATCTGCAAACATTTATTATGAGTTAGTGACAATGACCAAATACCAAATGAAATATGACACACCAAAGTCTGAGTTAAAAAAATGTTCAAAACAGTGAAAAGGCCAGTTATTTCTCTGACTCTTTACCCTAATACAATAATAAAATGAAGCTCTAAAGTCAAGAAGGCATTTCTACAGGAGTGTAATTTGTTTTACACCGGTAAACTGAGTTTCTGCAAAGAGCTCAAAAGGCTCAAACTAACAGTCTGTTCCCCACAGCTCTCTCTAGATAGGTCAGTTGTCTGTTCTGCTGGAGTTCCACTTCTACAAGAGCAACCTGGAACAACCATGAGTACAGTACCTAAAAAAAAAAGAAGTCAGACTTCACCACTTTTTGTCACGACCCAGACCACAAGCCTCTTTGGTGGAAATTCCAATTATGAAAAAGGAATTACTCTTTCAATTGGATGTTCTCCCGGTCTGGAATTAAAGGGTCTACGGAGCAAAAGTATAAACCTGCAAGGCTGGCTTATGATAACTAACTTGAGTTAATCAGTCTTTCCCACGCCACTAAACCTGGGACATAGACTCTATTGGCAGCATTTGAAGTATCGCCATCAACTATTCTGTACTACTTTGGGAAACTGTGTATAGTGTGTTGTCACATGGCTGCCTGTCAAAAGCTGACGATAGCTACCAATTCCCTTTTTGCTTTGGGAAATGAAATCCCTGCAGCAGAATCAATCCTGAGCCGAGGGAAACAGTCAATTTGGCAAGATTTACATGCTTCATCAGTGCAAGCTTTATGCTAAACAAGGAGAGAGCCTTTCTCCTTTCTTAGGCTGCTTGTAGAAGCAAAGAGCATCAACAAGTTCTCAGGATAAGTTTGTTTAAGCAAGTTGGAATGAAAACAAGTAAGCTACAAAGCAAGCTTCTCCGTTCTTTTACAATAGGCAATTATTATCAAAGACGACCACTTAGCCCAAGAGCCAGAATAGACAGTGTGTCCAAAGCCTGGAAGACTGAGCAACAGTTCCCTTTGCACTGAGCTGTAGTACCAAGACTAAAAAATTCAAGACACATGACCCAGTGCTGTACATAATCCTAGTAAAAGAAAACTAATACTACCCAAAGGGAAATCTTCCTCACAAAGGGAGCCCTTTTAACCCCTTACTGGAAAGATCTCAGTATCCTCAGGCTGGAATAGGATGGGGTACACGCTTGTATCAGAGTAATTTTTAAGGTGGAACCCATAGCCCTATTCCCAGCAGTTTCTGGCTTTTTAGATGCTAGCAGCATTTCTTCCATATCAGGAACAAGCCCTCTCCTGTTAACACTAACTGTTCAAAGACAAAACATTAAGGAGTACTTGTGTGGCGGGGTATATGCTCATCACTACATATTCAGTGCTTTGTGGTGTGTATGTGCTTGTATCTCACCCACCATGAAGGAAGAAGCTAAGGCCACTAACAAACAGCCATTTAAAGGCACAATGGGATCTGATCCCCAATCCCACAATCGTCTCTGGCCATGCCACACATGCATGCCAGGATGCGAGATTTTGGAACCAATTTTCAATCATAGCCTACTTGCCAGTTCAGGAAAAATCCAGGATCGTGATACCAAGCTACCCTTGCACTGGCAAGCATAGGACCACACTGGGGCTCTCACAGGCCCTGGAGCAGTCCCCAGAGCCAGAAGACAATCAACTGATTGTCAGCTAGATTGGGACTGCACTGGGGCCCCAACCTGCCCCAAAGTGGTCCCCAGACCTGGCTGACAATCAGCCGATTCCAGGTGGCAGGGACCACACACCTGAGCAGGTTGGAGAGCCCTGTGCAGTCCTAACCCAGCCACACACTGAATTTAAGGCACAACAGAAACCAGCCACAGAATTATTACACATATTTTGTAAAACAATTTTGTGGCCTATTTCCTTTTTTACTGTGCCATTAATTGCCTGAACTTATGCAGATAAGTTACTATTTAAGATGCAATTAATTTATCACATCTTAAGTGTAACATCTGCCAGGGGCCCAACTAACAGAATCCCTGCAGTCAGACAAGTCCTCAGATGTAATCACATGTTAGGTATAATAATGTTTAATGCTCAATTCTCAGGTTAATACTAATATGCTAATGCTTAAGGCTTAGGTTAACGCTAATATTAATAACACAGCCATCCAAGTAGGCGGCCAACCTACTGGACCACAAAAAACCCTAGCAAACTCTCCATTGATCCATTTCTAGTTCTGGTGATAAGAAAGCCCCTACATGACTTAGGATAGAACAATACTATGCACCGGCAAAAGTTACAGTGGACAGTTAGCTGAATATAAGCCAACAGTGTGCCCTTGTTGCGAAGAAGGCTAACAGCATAATGGGCTGCATTAGTAGGAGCATTTCCAGCAGATCAGGGGAAGTGATTATTCCCTCTATTCAGCACTGGTGAGGCCATATGTGAAGTGGTATGCCCAGTTCCAGTTGTGCCTCCCCCCACCCCAAAAGTATGTAAACAAATTGGAGAGCGTCCAGCAGCCGGCAGAGAAAAAGGATGAGGGGCTGTGGCACATGACTTATGAGGAGAGGCTTAGGGAACTGGGCTTATTTAGTATGGAGAGGAAAAGACAAGAGCAGGCAGGCGCAAGTTGGGGGATTTAATAGCAGCCTTCAGATACCTGAAGGGGGAAATGGAGCTGGACTGTTCTCAATGGTAGCAAGACACAGCTAGGCAAAGCCCTGGCTGGGATGATCCTACTTTGGGCAAGGGGTTGGACTAGATGTGACCTCCTGAGATATATTCTAACCCTAATTTTCTATGATTCTCTAGAGAGAGAGGAGAGTAACCGTGCCGTAAGGAAACCAAGCGCAAAAGAAACAGAGCGCTTCTACTTAGAATTTAGAAAATCTGGGGCTAGAATTCAAGTCGTTCCTCCTGTAAAATAAGCTGAGCTCAAAAAACCAATGCCTTGCAGGCTGGAAAGTGGTAGGAAGGCTGAGGACTTTAAGGCAAGCTCTACATGTCAAGGATAGGTTTGGAGCCAAATAAAAAGCAGCAGCAGACCACCCACTTGTACACGTGGGGGAGTAAGATGCTCACTGGTTTTAAAAACAAGCAGAATCTATAACATTTTCAACCAGAAAGTCTGCTACATCAATCCTAATGCTATGCGCACAAACTGGTACAGGATTAAATGGATTAGCTGAACATCTGTATGTTGGTTTATTCTCAACTGATGTTTCTTTTGCAACATTCACTGAAACTGAAATATAAGCTTGCAACTTTTGGATCTCAAACTGGTAGTTTGTAATGCAGAAATAAAGAAGATATTGCATTAGTTTTCATCTCATTTTAGATCTTCCCTTCACGAAAAAGATGGTATAGGCAGTCTTATCAAATAAGGAAATACTGGCACCTTTACACATGTACCTTATCCATTCCGGGATTTATTTATGCAGCCACTTGTTTTAGTTTGTCTAAATTCATTTTTAGCTGAGAATTTATATATGTGACAGAATAGGTGGGTTTCCATGGCTGGAGACGGAGTACAGAACTGACCATAACTAACATTCTCAAGTTATTTAAAAGCTTTGTGAAGGTACTGCTATTCAAAAGATTGGAGTATTTCTTAGGGTGAGCAATTAAGAAGTAATATATATTTTTTCTGTACAAAATGACACAACAATGGATTTACTGACAACATCTAGTCATGCAGATGAAATTAAATTTATGAAGAAATCTGCACCTCTGCCATTAAACATGAAATAAAACTGGTTAAAGCCATAAGTAAAAATGCTTCAACAATGGGCATGGTGGCTGATGACAGACTGACATTCCTTGTTTAATTCAGAACTGGTTTGGTACCAGTCAAGGCACAGACGTGTTTAATTGGTTTGATTTTCTGTTTCAGCTGATTGTTGGACTATATGGAAGATCATTTGGGACTGGTGTGGGTATAGGATGCACGGTGCTTATAAATATTCTATGGGCATTGGGGAGCTTAAGTTCTCCAGACCAGGTGTGAGGCAGAGACTTACAGGGTAGAATGCAATGGACTGAAAAAAATCTTATGTACATATTTCATTCAAGTTCCCCTCAAATTGAGCAACTGATTACTTGTTCAGCTGACAAGCAGGAAGAAAGACTAATTTTCTAAAGGACAATCTGATTTCACTCAGGAAGTCTGAAGTTCTCCCTTTTTGCAGACCCAAAACTCTCCTTCCAAAAGCACTTTCAGACTTTCTCAGCCAAGAAATAAAGAAAAGCCATCAGGTGCAGTCTCTAAAATGCACATCTTTTCCAAAAATATACTACAACCAAGTGAATAAATTTCAGAGCCAGCTGAACTCAGAGGTCAGCACATAAACAAGAATATTTCTGAAAAACCCTTAATCATCACAAACCTAGAAGTCACAAGAATGCATCTCAAAGCACTTCAGCATGTATGAAGAGCTTCTAAGTGCTACGTGCAGCAAGCTCTAAAAGAAGCAATAAGTTTTTTCAAAAGATTTTAATCTTCTGGTAACATCCCCCCAGTGACATACTGCTTCCCCAATACAGGGCAACACTACTCAGAAACTGCTTTAAAGATAGGGTGGTCAAACTTACCTTATCCCATAAGACCAGATAAGGGTCACTGGGCTAGTCTGTGGGCTGAACTGGGACCAACCACCTGTGCATACAGCACATGTCAGCCCTGCTCTGGGACTTGTGCTACATGCAGCATGTGTGCTGACTCTGCATGCAGCACAGGAGACTGGTTCAGGGTATGCACTACATGAGACGCCTTAGTAGATTACCCCTGCAAGCTGACTCCAAAGCCACTCAGGATCAGGCTACAGGGAAGCCAAAAACAGGGCCAGTCCAGCAGGGCACCCCAAACTCCATGCTGCATGCAGTGCCAGGTCCAGGCCCCATGCTGCACGCAGAACGAGCCCCAGAGCCAGTGCATGCTGCGTGTGCTGCATATAGCAGAGGGGGCCAGGACAGGGTGTGTGCTGCACATGGTGCCTTGCCAGACCGACTGCATGCTTGCTCCGTTACAGCCGGATCCGGACAGGCCCTGGAGTCAGCATGCAGAGCTGGTCTAGTGCAGTGCCACATGCAGGACATATCCCAGACTGACTCCGTGCCTCAAGCAGTTTGCATGGGGCTGGGGCTCGCACATGCCCCACGCAGCGCATGGGTTCGGTCCAAAGACACACCAGCACAAACTGTGGGCCATGCGTTTGGCACCCCTACTTCAAGGCAAAGGCTTTTACAAAAGATGACTAAAGCTGCACCTGCCTAAAACACAATTTCATAAGCACAGCATATGCCTGGCTCTTAAACTAAGCCAGAAGAAGCGTGAATTGAGGTAATTTTTAGATTCACTGTGGCATGTTAAAGTAGACAGTGCCAGGGCAGTTTTTCAAGCACTGAAAGTAAAACCAGACTTCCAACAGTCAGATGGAAAGGCATGAAGCTTCTTCAACCAAAAAAAAAAAGCACAATAAATACACACTCACGCCTGTTGCCTGAGTTTTGGGTGCCAGATCCAATCAGCATTATTGTTTCTGGTCAGGTTTTTAAAGCTCTTCTTGTTAGAACAACTAACACCACTGCAGTCCAACCAGAATTAATCAAAGGGTATGCTAAATATGGCAGGCACTTGAAGTTATAATTGGACCTTAGGTTTTGGGGATTTTTTTTTTTTAAACAAAACTGTAATATGGTAGAAAAGATAAACATAGCCAAGAATTTCAGAAGTGACAAGCAATTTTGGGGGTGCTGGTTGTAGCTGTGTAGCATACTGGCTTCTGTTTGATCCAGGAAGAACACAAAACAACTGCGGACACCTCTTCTGCCTGAAGAAGGATGTTTGTACCCAAAAGCTTGCAAAGAAGAATTTTTTCCAACTATTTTAGTTGGTCTAATAAAGGATATCAGATTTACCTAAACAACATTTTCTGAAAGCAATTTTGGGGGTTTTTTCTTTTCTTTTTTTTTTTTTTTTTTTTTTTTAAGGTGGGGGTTTTTTTTAATATTGAACAGACATCTCAAAAAAGTCAGATTTTCAGAGGTTGGATACTCAGTGCTTTCTGAAAGTGAGGGACAATCTTTAAAGACCTTTAAAGGTCTTGAGATGGGTACTGCAAACACTGAAGGACTTATAAATACTAGTCACATTCAAAAACACTGCCCAAGTTATTTCAAACATCAGCCAGCCACTTGAAAAACTTTGTCCTCAAGCAAGTGGTTAGTCTCCTTCTTCAAAGCTGCCTAGTCTGAAATAAATCTTTCCAGTGTAGGAACCTTTTTACTGAACTTTTCCAAGAAATCTTTTCTTGATAGCAGAGCCCTTACTTAGAGCAAGGATAGTAGTGGCAGACCTAAAGTAACCAGGCAAAAACCCTCTGCCTTGTTGCACAGTTAGCTAGACCTAATCTATAAGGTTTAACCTTACCTCTTTCCAGGATACTGGAAGAGATGGACTATTTTCATGTGGTACAGAGAATGCTTTTCTTAAATCAGGGTGTCAAACTCAGCCAGCCTGAGGCTACCCAGGGCAGTCTGTGAACCAGATCTGGCAATGCTGCAGCCAGCACACAGAGTGTTGCAGCAGTGGTCCAGCAGTGTTGCACTGCACACTGTGCTGTATGTGGCTCCCCAACAGACAATCCCAGAGTGCTAGCTCTGGCAATGGTCAGGATCAGGCCCCAAGCTGTCTGTGCGTGCCAGAGCCAGTATACAGGGATGTCTGGCAGGGGTCACACATAGCACATGACCCGTGCCAGTCCACTGTGCTGTAGGCAGTGCCCATAGAACTAACTATGCTCCAGCAGACTCAATCAATTGAGCCTGCTCTAAAGCGCTCTAATTACAGAGTGTCAGAGCAGCCTCACTGCTTGTATACAGGTGCCCCAAAAGACAAAAAAGTTTTTGTCTAACTGAAGTCTTTAGGCTTAACATGGACGATTTAGGTGACATGTAATGGTTTATGATATACAAGACATCAGATTAACTGATCCAATCATCTCTGTCTGCCCTTTCACTCTGCACTCCCTTGTAGCAGGAGGCTGTGTGCAGCTATTCCTTCCACTCGATCTGGTAAGTAATACTATTCAGGTTTCCTTTCTTCTCATTACTAACACAAGGGGATAAGACACAAGTATTTTCTTAATCATATTTTCAATGGAAAACCAAGGAGCAGAAAAAAAAAAAATCAATAAAAGAGAATAGATTAATGAATACCTGGAAGAATTTTAAGCTCTGCCTCATCACTGTACTTGGGGGACCCACCACTTTCAATGATGCAACGATACAGTCCTTCATCCCCATCCGTTGCATTGCTAATGATCAGAGCTCCACTTGGTAGTTTAAATATGCGGTCATCCAGAAAAAGTGGCTGACGGGTCTGCTCCCACCTCACAAATGGTACTAGATCAGCATTAACTTCACAGTTAAGAATTGCACTGTTTCCTCTATAGACAGATGTCGATTCTGGCTGACTGATGAACCTGGGAAGTCCTAGGAAAGGTAAAAAGAGAATAGAAGACGTTAAGGTTAAGACAAACTCTCGCTATGTTGAGGGTCACAGTATTATCAAAAATCTGGACTTATAAATTTAGCAACTGAAAAAACAAGCTGCAAGCCCTCTCTTTAGAATCAGCAGATAAAGATCACAAGGAACAAAACAAAAGCTACATTGCATCTACATGGGAACTTAAATATGTTTAACTGGAGAAAAGAAACACGGAGGGCTAGACTATAAAAGCCTTTATGTAAGCCTCTGAAAGGGAGAGGAAGCAAGCACTTCTTCATCTGCATCTACAGGGAGCACTCTGTATAGCAGAGATAAGTGACAACACCCTGACAGGTCCTCTCCATGCTCACACACTCCCTACTTATCCAGCTGTGTATGCTTTGGGCCAAGCTGGAGCATGTAGTCACTGGTCCAAATAAGCTCTACTTTCTCTCTGCCTCCACTGCGCACATCTATGACTATCAAGGAGCAGAGCACAAAAACCTACACTGTGCCAGGACCTGATGTAGGATCCTGGGAAAGGGTAGAAAGCTCACTGCACGCTCCTACTTCCCATGCCATACAACCTTTACTATTCAACCTCTTCTGTTAACTGCAAACACCTGAAACTGTTTACATACGGTAAGAGAGGTAAGAAATTAAAATAAAAGTAAGGACATTTAAGTGTTCTACCACATCAACATTAAGGATTCACTGCATAAATGGCATACAGATATAGATTTAATGTCACAGTCATTTAGCTGGGATTTTCAAACAAGCCTTAGAGAAACAGGTGTTAAAATCCCATTGAAATGCAAGGGAACAGCGATGCTTAATTCCCTTAGGCTGCTTTGAAAATCCCAACCTTAAAATATTTCTGCTCTGGTACACATGGTAACAAGACTGATTTAGTCTCTTAAAGTCCTCATATACACATCTGGGGGGATGGGAGAGTCAACACATTTTTGAGTGCTTAATTTCTTTGTTGTATTTTGCAAAGAAAATTCCTGATTGCAGCATTATGAACAGGTTTTTAGTGGGTTTTTTTTAATCATGAGACAGCCTTAAAACTGATCTGTGCATCCCAGGACATGGTAGTGCAGCAGAAACGCCAACAAAATGGATGGTTTTATTGTCTGCAAAGCTTCTGCATGCAGTAGCCCTCAATGAAAACCTGTACAACTGAAAATAAACATGTCCTAATTAAGAAGTTTGTTGACGAGTTTCCATGACATAACATCCATCTGAATTTATGGAAAAAAACTGTCAGTTGTATGGCTTCATGCCACCCATGCTACCAGAGTGGTTTTTAAGTTTTCTAAATGTCACACTGTATAAGAAAAAGTTTAATAAAAGTTTCAAATAATACCAGTGTGAGGTGTCAAAGGTGTTTTGTATAGCTTGACAGTTACTTTTCCATTTAATGATTCATTCTAAGGTTAAAAGGCTTGCAGAAATTCATAGATAACAGCTTGAGAAAAAGATGAGAGTTTTTCCCTTTAAAACACAAATTAGCACAATGTATTTAGAAACATTAAATGTTAATAAGTCAGGAAATAGAAAAAGTTAAAGTTCCAACACCAATTTATTCTTAATTTCACCCTATCTTTCACAATCTAATTTTCCAAAACACTTCAGAAACCATGAAGAAATTACCATATTTACTCAAACATAAGATTACTCTGAATATAAAACAGCCCCCTAATAACGAGATTCTGTATCTGGAAAATTTATAATATTGTTACAATTTTACAGGTATAGCATCTAAGTCTTGGAGGTTTGCCTTGAATTTGTCCTGTCCACCCTCCCACACTGCTACACAACAGGGAAAATAAATCTTGCATTGGGGGAAATCAGGTATCCCACCTGCCCTCTGCCCCCCAGCCCTTCTTGCCCTTGAGGGGGAGGTCACTATGGAATTTACCTGGAAAGTCCCTCACCTTCCTACACTGTAAGCTTGGTGAGAGGAAGCAGGGAAAAAGGAACCATTCATGACCAAGCAGCAGTGAAGAGGCCAGCTTGCAAGTGAATTTGCTAGGAAAAGTCCGCTTGGAATAGAGACGGGAAGAGAGAGAGAGGGGTGGCAGATTAAGAGACCTCGAGAAATGGTTGGAGGACATCACAACACCAGAGCCACTGCCACTTCCAGCTCTTCCTCTATTCACACCTACAAGGTATCTGTCCAAGCAGGACTGCTCACCGAGGCTTCTACACAGGTCCTCGTTTGACACTGGGGAGATTGCAGATTGCAGATATGTCCCGGTGACCGCCAGGTGGGAGACTGCCTGTGATGTGAGCAGTGCCTCCTAGTGGTGTCCTTTAGGAAGCAGGCAAGAGAGTTACAGGAGGCGGCAGCAAGGCTCTGAAGCATCCTCTGCCATGAAAACTTCATAAATTCAGTGCTGGAAGAGACCTCTAGGACCGTGAAGGAAGAACTGTCAAAGATGGCACTAGAAAAAGAAGATCACATGGACTCCCAAGAAGGTGGAAACTGGAAGCTTATGACTTCTGGCAACAAGCAGAAATCTTCAACGCCACCTGCAGTAGTTTGCCTGGAGAACAGATATGGAGCCCCAGCAACAGGGGAGGAAGAACATCTCTATTGGTGGAAAAAGCCAGACCAAGCATCCCCAAAGTTCGAAGGATCAAGACCACTGCCACCAATAATAAGTGATGGGTAGTTGCAGTTGGAGACTCCCTTCTGTGGGTTATGGAGGCATCCATCTATTGCCTTGACCACACCCACATCTAGAGCTAGTCACTTTGTCATATAAAGCAATCAGGTTGATCAGGCATGACTTTCCCCTGGTGAATCCATATCCTAATCATCTCCTTCTCCGCCAAGTGCTTAGAAATGGATTCCTTGAGGATCTTCTCCATGATTTTTCCAGGGACAGAAGTGAAGCTGACTGATATATAGTTCCCTGGATCCTCCTTTTTTATGGGCACTATATTTGCCATTTTCCAATCATTCAGGACTTGATCTTGTCATGAGTCCTGGGATCCTCCAAAAATTCATATGAAGGTGAGGGACACAGCAAACTGGTCCAGCTCTACCTCATGGAGGGCAGGACCATACTAATCATATGTGACAGACTGAGAATCCGAGTGAACTGTTTTGAGCCAAGTTTGGTGATGTTCACAAAAACCTAAAGGCTGGTGAAGAAACAGGAATAATTAATTGGAAATGGGCAAGAAAGGGCAGCTATATACATGCTCGAGGTCTGGTGGGAAAGGAGCATTAGAGCAGATCTTGGCAGCTGGTATGATTAAAATGCCTGCAGTGTGTCATGTATTCAGTGTCCCACATTTCAAAATGGTGGTGGGGTACTTGACTAAAGCTCACTACAGGCATGCGGCTGCATTTCCAGACTCAAAAGTGAACATCTGTTCGCTTGCTTATTAGTTCAATCTATGCAGCTTAGACTAACCTGTGAAAATTGAATCGACTCAGCCTTGGGCTTTTTGACTGTCTGTACTTAGCCACTGTGACAACCTACACAACCTTACATATTGGGGGTCGGACCTGATGATTTATTTAGGTCCCTTCTGACCCTAAGCATTATGAAACAAGAGCAAACCAAACGCCTTTGTATATAAGCCACGCCCAAAAAGGTAGAAGAGTAAAAGTTTTCCCTACTACATGATGCAGGAGAATATTCCTGTAATTTGTATATGCAGCAGGTAGACTTGCTTCATCTGTATAGAAACTTATGCATGTTTCCACCAAGTAAGCAGGGAATAGATGACTGCAAAGAAGTGGAATTAAAGTGACATCAGAACTTAAAGAATTTCCTGACTTTCAAATACACTCACAGTCTTCCACGTACTCATGCCAACTAAAACACATTTTCAACCTTTAAAAAAACATTAAGTATTTTAGTGAACATATCAACTAAAAGCTAAACAAAATTGAGTTTTCCAAGGTAGATTAAGTATACTATCTGCCATGTATTTTTATATATTCCAGAGGGATATGAAAAGCCTCAATAAAAGTGAGAAATTCAAGCAAACACTAGTACAGTACTAACGGAAGAAAAGTCTAATTTACTCCAGAACTAGGTCAAAATTTTCACATTATTTTGTAAGTCATCAAAAGTTTTCCCTAACAAAGCACAAGTCAACATAGATGTCAAATAAGAAATCTTACTCAGGGCAGGAAATACTTTGACTGTCAGAGCTGTTGAAAGTAAAAGCAGAGGAATAAAGCACATATTAATCTAGACTTTTCAGTTAAAATCTACAAGGCTACTCGTGCAGGCCTTAAGTGCGAAAGTCTGAAATACACAAACATATAGCTCAACGTACTGAATTAATATATTCCAGACCCAAAAAAACACTTAAAAGTCACGTTTCCACTCACTCTGCCAACACTCCTTCTCTTTTGCCAATTATGTCTCTAGACAGCCTTGTCCCCTCCAATAAGGAGGTAAGACCAGCTGCCTATGCTGGATTTTGGACAGAAGCAGCAATACATCATGACCTCTCTCCTGCAACTATATGCATTATAATGATAATAAAAAAACCCTAAATCTACTTTTCTGGCAAAGCGACTGGGAAAGAAGCATATTTGTCCCAGGGGCCACAGAAGTCAGATAGGATGATGAGGGCCACAAAAGTAGAAACTATGTTAGGCAGTAGCTGCAGTTTAACTTTCATTTTAACCCACTCTCCACTGACTCTCTCAACTTTCTGAAGCTTTCAACTTTCAAGATCAATTTCTCCAGGCTTAAACTCAGCACTAAATTGATTTTTTTTTTTTAAGTCTGAGTAAATATGGTTCAGGAGAGTAAGTAAAAAGGGAATGATAAAATATATTATCTCACCATTATAAAAATAATCCCTGCAATTTTTTTTTTACTTAAATAGCTTGTGTGTCAAAATGACAAGACGGCCAAAGGATGACATTTTTGAAGGAATAACCCTACCTGAGAAGCATCTTTACTTTCTCCCACAAAAAGGGGCTTTGACATGACAGAGTTGAGAAACGTACAAAATTAATATGTGCATATCAGTTTTCCTGATTTTCTCTGCCCCCTTCATAAAGTCTGTAGGTAAATAAGGAGTTGCCTCACACAGAACATGTGTTATGAAAAGAAAAGTCTAATAAAATATATGGAGGACTCCTGCAGATTTTAGGTAAATAGAAAGTTGACGGAAGGTTTTGCAGAAAACTTGGCCTCTGTTCTTAAAATTCTTTTACAGTATTATCAAACCCTCCTAACTTCTGGAAAACAGCACACTGTGCAAGGGCTCAACACATTTTACACAATTTACACTTTTGTATTTCCCAATGAATCTTTCATGTCCGTGCATTTTAATTATGGCCCCTCTTATTTGATGTTAGGGAAATTTAGCAATACAGCTATTTTAAAATGGTTATGCCTAAAACAATGTATTAAAGAGTTTGGTTTTTTATGTTTAGAGCATCCAAAGTGATGGTGAATCAGTTAGGTTCTGAAGTACCCCAAACTCAGATCTCTGCAAGAGAAAATGAAACAGGAAGTTATGTGTATTTAAACAATATCACACAACACCATTTCAGTTACATTGCTGCACCCCATATTCTGCAAATGCACTGATGACCACATGATCATACCATATGAACTCAGCAAGAGAATTTTTAATGTGCTAACTAGCCCAGCAGTCTCCACTATCAATCACAAACACTTGCTGAAATAAGAAATTGAGCAAGCCAGTGAACTGACCTACAGAGATAACACCTTTATCAATCACTTGAACAGTGATTGTCCTTCCTTCAAGGGGCAATCAATTGCCCTTCCTTCAAGGGCAAAGATCATGACAACCAAAAGCCTGGAGAAACCCGAAGGGGCTGAAGTGAAACTTGAAAGAGAGCAGAGTGTAGCTTTTATGTACATCACATGGAACATTTTGACGTCTCGTCATACCCGTCTGGAACCTAAGAGCAACAGGATTAAGAGAAGCATCCCTTGTATCAGAGGTGACCAAGTGTTTCCCTCATTCTACTGCCCCAATGAAAAGTTAGATGATCATCACCTTGAAATGTTTCATTAAATCCAACATAAGTTCATACTATCCAATTTCTTGGAAATTATGACTGGAATGAATACATTCCATGAATATGAAAAGGGATATAGCTCCCTGTTGAGAAAAGAAAAATAACAAAATAAAAATAATCTTGGAGAATATTGGACAGAATATACTATTCAAGATACTGCCTCCCAAGCTCATGAAAAATAATTAAAGCCCATGTTCAAAAGAAAGACAAGGTTAGTATCCAAAGCACTACTTGGCCAACTTGGGACTGGAGAGCTACCTTTCTAGCAAGAAATGAATAAATGTTTCATGTTAAAAGATCCACAAAAGTTTTGCTGATACAGCTTTTAAACTCAAGGTGTGAAGAAGAAGAACACTTCATACAAATACAATATTTGAGATTGAGAACATGATTAAGAAGCATTCCTAAAAAGTTGTGCTTCCTTTGAAAGATGTAAGAAAGTTCAAACTGTCATGCTTACAAACCAGACACACTCCTTTTCCCTGTACTGCAATAAGTTAGAGCAGCATTTCTCAACCCATGGGTTGCGACACAAAAGTGGATTGCACGAATATATGAAAGGGTTGTGAACAAACTTTAAAAAAGTAGATCAAGAAACTTTAAAAATAGATTCTCCTTTAGAGGAGAAAAATGTGGGAGACTGTGGCTTTTCCCTTGAAGGCTGGCAGAGCTCTGCTGGGATGCATTTGCTGTCTTGTTCTGAGACTAAAAGAAATGCAAAACTCTAGAACTCTTGGTTCAGAGATGGGCTGGAGGAGCACCAGCTGGGCTGGGGAGGTGGGAGACTATGGGTTGAGAGCAGTGTTGTAGCAACAAAGTTTGGCGCCCGGGTCAAAACCCACTGTGGCAGCCTGCCCTCACCCTGAACTCTGATCCGAGGGACACATGCCCCCCCAACTATGCTTGCCCAGGAGTGCACACAGCAATGGGAGCTGCCCTTCTTCCATCCCTGTGCCCCCACTAAACAAGCCACTCGCAGCTCCATCCCGCGCCCCATCCCGGTTGGGCAGTGCCTGTTGGTTCCCCTTTACTATAGCACTGGTGAGGAATGAGAGGCAGTTAAACTATTTACTGGGTTGGGACTGGCCATCAATGTTTACAAATGGGTCCTGGTACAAGAAAGGGTGAGAACCACTGAGTTAGAGCATTACTGGTGCCAATCTTTATGTGACCTGATTCTGGGAAAAATCAGATTCTCATTTCCTAACACAGGAACACTTAAGGACATGCAAGAGGTAACTTTTTTTTAAATGTTGTGCAATTGCTGAATGTTTTTTCAGAGAAAGGATATCCAAGAGTCTCAGCTGTCCTGAGACAGGGGTTTTCAACCTTTTTGAGTCAGTGTACCCTCAGTGGCCAGTCAAAAAGGAAAGGGTCCCACAATGGCCAATTGGGGAGCTTCCCCCTATCAGCCACCTTCTTCAGAACCTCTCTTCAGCAGTGAGGCCAACACAAGTTTGATCGAGAAAGAGAAGCGCATCAATACTAATGTAGCTATCCCCTAATGGTGAATCAGTGAAACTGCACAAGTATTGCAAAATGCAGTCTAAAACTTTAAAACAGAAAAACACTTTTCCTTTAACTGTCCTAAGTTATTTTTGAAACACTACTGTTACTTTAAACAATAGGGGGTAAATCAAGTATAATTAAGAATACTGTCTCATTAACCCCTACACTACTGGAATCAAGTTGCTATTTGCTCCACTGATATTTGTCCATTAAAATTCCAGTGAAGTCAATACAAAGTCAGCATGCACCTGCTACCTTCAACAGTATAGCAGGTGCATGCTAACAGCATCCACTGGGAACATTCAGCAGTAGTCAACTGATTCATTTATGAGAATGACTCAGATGTGTACAATAACTGATTAGTGAAATGCCAATACATTTTTCAAAAATGAGTATATTAAACAAGATTAATGTAAAAGCAGTGGGATCACTACCAGAAACAGTCCAAGAAATTATGTTAATAAATCAATAATGACAAATTACTATTCAACTGACTGGGAATTTATTCAAAAACTCATGCCACCATGGGTAACAGCACTTACAGCTCACCATGTACGCAATCCAATTTCAGAATTGCCAGCTTCTCCAAAAGCATGCTGAGCATAAGCAGAAAATAATCCTCCAACATACAGAAACTTTTAAGTACCAAGAGGTAGTATATAGACTCTGCTATGTTTTTAAGAATATAAAACCTTTTCTAAATTTAAGAAATACACACGGTTGTACAGGGTGTGGGGGGAGGCATAATCTGTACCCATTGCTTCTGGCCTTCCTTGGTCATGGTACGATATCTTTGAGGGATGGTACACACCTACCAGTTGGTCAATTAAAGTCATTATTTAGGAATTCTCATGAGATCCTCACTGATGTTAGGCTCTTAGAGGAAAGTCAGCAAGTAATGCTTTCTTTTTTCTCTTGTTGTCTAGGAGAGTACATCTCATCCTGATTGGTATCCAGGTTGTTCCTTATTGGTCTAATAAAAGATATCATCTCTACTACGAGTCCCAGTTGCCTTCTCACCCTGATAGGCACCAATATACAAGCCTCTCTCATCTCCCATCTCAAGCACAGGAGTGCATTGTAAACTATCAGCCTTTAGGAAACCCCAAACTAGCACTGAATACCTTCTTTAGCAATCCCTCACAGTTGAGGATGATTGTCTTATCTGTGGGTCTGGAGATGCATGGAAAAGCTAGTCCAGGATTGACAAACTCTGTTTCAGACACAATAGCAGAAGTCAGGGGTCAGCAACCTTTAAGCAGCAGTGCATCAAAATAAAGCAAGTGGGTCCAAAGGTAAGCCAGCATTTGCAATCCAGCTGCCATTGCCACTGCTCCCCTGCTTCTGGTTTCCCAACCCCCACAAATTGCCACCAATATCCTAGCTCCATGGGTCAAATAGAACCATTCTGCAGGTCAAATCTGGCCCATAGGCTATAGGTTGCTGACCCATGCTGGAGTTGTTCATCAACCTGTACTCTACTCTCTACACCAACTTCCCACAGGTGCACGCTCTCTCTCTTCTCACAGGCCTCAGAAGACTTCAGTTGAGGTGGTTGTAGGCCCCTATCTCCTCCTCTCTTAAACAATTTCCTTCCATCTTATCATCCCTTACCCCTCCCAAATCAGTTTTTATATTACCTTCCCATCATTGCCTTGGTCTACCTCAAGGTCTGATACCTTCCACCTCAGCTTCCAAAATTGCCTTGAATTGCTCATTTCTCAGTCTGCATGATATGCCCTGCCCACTTCATGCTCCGTGCTCCTATCTAACTCAAAATCAAATTTGAAGATTCAGTCCTTATCTCCAAGTTACTAAGGCCTGAGGCCCAGCATATCTAGAAAAGGCTGCCTAAACTTCAACATGAAGAACATGATCAACACCCTCAAGAATAATGGAGTTTTTAAATCTCATATATGCCAGAGGAGGAGAATAGCCAGGTCCAATCCAAGACCCAATTAATGAACTTCTGCAGGAATAAGGACCCAGACAAACCACACTGCCTTCTTCTCCAATTACAAGTCATACTTCAACCTACATACTCTTAATATAAGCAAAACTACATGCATTTTTAAATAAAAATACTCTACCAAAACAAAACACTACATTGTGTACACTGATCTCCCCTTCAAAAGAGAAAAGAAAGAAACCAAACTGGATATTACTTATGTCACATACCAACTTAAAAGAAAATCACTCAGCTGATTCAGTGAGGATGGAAAATAAATCAATATAGGAAACAAGCCGTGTTTTAACTTTGCCGACTTTACCGAATAATGCACTTATCTTGCATGTTTAGTTACTCCCAAAAATATCTCAAAACTTCACATCTTTCCTTAATATTTGCAATGGCAGCCAATTTCAGCCATATTGAGAGAGCCTGATACTCTGCTGCCCTGTACCTGGAGGAGACATACCCTAATACCAAGTAGAATAAGTAGTTGTAAAAAGGCTACCAAATTGAGAACCATGTATAGTGGAGCAAAATATGACAAAATGTGCAAGGGAATAAAGATTTTAGCCTTATCCATCAATGAAAAATTAAAGAAAACAGAAGAAACTTCAACCTGTAAGTGCCTCAAGTAGCTTGGGTAAATGCTCAGATGACAATGACCTGGCTAGAGAAAATGCACAGTGAACCAAAACATTTAAATTAATTTTATCTATTTCCTCCACCCTATTCCTCCACTTAGCATCCTGCTTTCCCTCCTATAGTTATGTTTTAAGCAATTTTCTTTCCCCTACAAATTTTGCCATTATAACATGGCAGAAGAAAAATGGAACGTTAAGTGAAAGAGTATGACCTGTTTCTCTATTACATAAATAGCTATGTCCTAAATAAATAGGGAAATCCTGCTGGGAAGCAGTAGGGTATAGACAGGCTCTAATCCTGCATTACCAAGCACAGTCAGATCCTAGACTAGAGATCTATAAACACTGGTCCTCTTTGCAGGTCTTGCCCCCAGGCCATGCTTTTAAATTGATGAATTCATGGCAGTTAAGTCCAACTCTCCCCTTCTTTTTAAAACAGCAGGGGAGAACAAAAAAGGTGAAGTAACTTGTACCCTTTCACTTTAAAAACACTCAATCTATCCTGAAGGGTCTTTCATTTTTAATTTATTCTTCAACTGAGCTTGATACCTTACACATTATTTAGATTTTCAGCTAATTCTGAAACAAAAATTGACATTTTACCAGTCCTTCTGTTATAAGCATCCATTAAAATAACACAAAATTTTGCAATCCTGAAATATTACCTCAAATTCATTATCTGGATTATACACTGATTTTTCAAAAAGTGGTCCAGGTTGACTGCTTTATAGTTCCTTCTACCTAAAAACATGGCAACAAGCAGTGACTTCAGAGAACATAAGCTGCTTTTTTAAAATGCAAAATCTGCTTATGGAAAATGTAGAACCACTTTTGGGAACAAACCGTCTCTTCTTTCTGGTTCCTCGATTTCTTACTGAAGCACACTGCCAAGTTCTGGATATAATGTACCCACTGTTACTAAGCAGTCCATCTCTGAGTGACTTTCTCCAACTGCCTCTCTGGATTTCAATTCAGAGGTATTTTTCATACTATTTCTTTTTTTAATTTACTGTTTTGGGGTTTTTTAAATCATTTCATCTATAATTCCTAGGCTACAAAGCAGTATTTCTATTTATTCTTTGAGACATTCTTATAGCACACAATCACCATATGCTCTGAACACTTCTTCTTTAATAGACAGTCATTCTAAATTTTAATAGTTTAATGACTGTCTATTAATAGTTAATAGACAGTCATTCTAAATTTTCAGGAGTTAGTACCATTTCTCCTTAAAGCTTCTTTTCAGAAAAATATTCCACATTTTCAAATAATGCCCCCCCCCCACTTTGCCATTTTCCATTAAAAATGTTGAGCTTTTACTTCCCATTTTTCCTGGAGACCTCCTTAGAGAAGTAGCAAAATGGGACATCTGATGTCACAGGACAAGGATGAACAATTTCAAGAAAAGGGAAGAATGTAGTCAAGTGTTAAAATTCTGTTAAAACCAATTTAAATCCAAATTTCAAAACACACATGGGGGGGAAAAAAATCTTCTCCAAGACCATGGTGAGACGTACATTTGAAGCACTCAAAACTCTGCTCCAATTTGGAATGCTTCAAAGCCATGCAGACCTGTGACTAATCTCCTGCACTGAAGCTGTTAAAAAAAAAAAAAAAAAAAATCACTGAAGTGGCAGTGCTCTCCAGCCATAAGGTACAATAGGGAGAGGTGGAGGGAAACAGAGCACTGTGCTTCACTGTGTGTGTAAAACATTTCAGGAAATTTTGCAAGCTGTCCTCCTTGATTTTGGAGAAGTGAAGTCCTATCATTTCCCATTAAAAAAGAAAGAAAGAGAAAAAGGCAAAGATAATTTTTCCCTGCAGTTACTTTTAAAAGTAGTCTTCACTGTCTGACTACAACTTTTAATGTTCTGTACATGTACATGCCTCACTGGCTAGGGACAGACATTACGCACAAACCAGTTTAAGTGATTAGAAAGTGGTTTAAACCTGTAACAGAACAGATGTTCAGTGCACATAACCCAGTTTGAAAGTGGCTGAAAACAGTTTAAAATAAGCCTGAAGGTATTATCAGACTGAACTGATTTGGCTAAAACCAGTTTATGCAATGTCTGTCCCAGACCCCTTACTCATTTAAAATAAACTAGAATCCCTCAGCATCCCGGCATGCTCTGTGGGTTGGGTGGAGCTCTGCTCCACATCAGGGCTGGCCCCGCCCCTCTGCTCCCTGCCTGGAGCTTGGCAGAGACTGCAGGTAAAGCAGCATCTGCCTGGTTTCCCCCTGCCTTACCTCCCCCCCCCCACTCACTGCTTGCTGGACAGGCAGAGATCCCCTCAACCCATCTGCCACAGCACGGACCCCAGCCCACGGACCAGAGCCATGTGGTGTGGTAGCTAATGGTGTGTGTGCATGTGTGCATGAGCGGGTACCTGTATGTGTCCATGTGGTATGGGGGGGGTGTCCAATTTCACTGGGACAGGCAGACACAAACAGTGGCTGCTGAGGGCTTTTTGGAGCTAATCAACAGGTCAGCTGGTAAGCTGTTTCAGAAGAGTTTGAACTAATGGAGAAAGGCTATTGTTTTGCTGATGAGGTGATAAGCACTGTTCTCAGCCCCCTGCTGCCTTGCTTACCTGTCAGTTTGCTGCAGACAATATAAAAAAGCATGGAGGGAGATTGAAAAGCTCCATACCATCAACAGATGCATGCACTGCACACACACACCTCTTGCCTCAGAGTGCTAGCCCAGGGCTGGCATCTGGCAACACTCTTGCCCCTTGAGCAGACAGTAGGGAAAAGCCTGGGATGGTGCAAGCAGGCCTCCCTAATCAGAGCATCCTGCTGGGGCCTGGCTACATCCCACCACAGCTCAGCACTATGGGAAGGGAAGAAAGGGCTGCTCTAGCACCCCCTGGTTTCTAGGCTGAGCCACTGCAGGTATGTACCTGCATTTCCTCAGTCCAGAGGGGATGTCTGTCTGGTTACAAACTGGTTTAGCCTAGCCAGGTTAAACTAACCTGCAAAGATTGAAGCAATTCAGCTGCAGGCTTTCTGAATGTCTGTCCCTAGCCATTATATTTAAATTCTTACCTACTACCAAAAGTCCAAACTATCTTATATGAAACGGAAGTCTCTTATAAGAGGTTAGTCATTCCACCTGTCCATAAACGAAACATAAAATAGATAAACAACAGAATCTTCTCCATTGCCTGGAATCAAAATTCTTGGATTTCAATCACGTAAAGTTAAAGACAAAGGTGCAGAAGGGTACCCTGAATCTCAAGCTTCTCCCACAAAGGGCACTGAGTCAGTGAAATTCAAGAGTGAAGCAGGATCAGAAGTCAAAAAAGAAATGCTTGAACCTTCACTGGCTCCATCTTTCAGGTGCTTTTAATTTAAAAAAAAAAAAAGGACAATGTCCAGAAGCCAAGAGACAGGAGTATAGAATGCTGCAATGTAATATTGTAGAAAGGTTTAATCAGCCTCTATGTGGTATGACTTCATTATTCACTGGCAGCAACGTTACAATTATTTTTAGGCCATCCCAAGTAAGCACCAATAAAACTCTTTAGATGAGCACACATTTACAAATAGTTCTTTTTTTCTACTACTTATCATGAAGTATTATAAAAGTATATTACTTTAGTATATACTGAAATGCACGAACATTAAGAGCCTCTTTAAACTTCACTACCTGCCCTGCAGAAAAAATGTCTTGAGTAAGTATACTTAATTGTCATTTAATTCACTTTCAACATTTCCATACCTTAAAAACACCAATAATAAACATGGCAAAAAGGTTATTTAAAAAGAGACTCAACCCATCACACCCAACTCTCCCTACAATGGAACAATGAGCAAGAAACAAAAAGGAAAGAAAGGAACTACTTCAACCAAAAGTAACTACAGTTCTCCCAATATAATAATAATATTCCAAGGCAATATTACTACAGAGAGCTGTAAAGGATATATAAACCAAATAAAGGAAAGGGTATGTATGGATATTTCAATTTTCAATATGGAATCCCTCTTAGAAGAGACTTGTGTGATTTCCTCTTACTCTCCAGGTCTTTTGCAAAGAGTAGAATAAGTAAAACCTCTTTCTGAAAGAAAAAAATGTCATATTTCCAATTAATAGAGACTCTGTAAGTAGAAAAAGAAAAGTGGCCCTGCTGCAACTCAGAAGGCAGCACTCCAAGTGTTTAATAATAATTAGTTGGCAAAACTCTGTAAGCAATACTCACGACTCTCTAATTTGGTGCAATGAAATCTACAGGTGGCACATTATGACAATATGTTTATTATTAAAATATACATTAAATTCAATTGTAACAATAAAAGCTAGAAACATAATATATTAGAACACCCAAGAAAAATTTATACTTTGTTCATCTACCTCTGTTTATCTCTTCCCTAGGATTGCTTTTCATGAATGTAGACTGCATTATAAAACCATAATCGTTTGTTATTTAAGTATTATGTACCCATATGGCATTATACACTTGTTAAACAATGTGTAGTTTAAGCTATTTTCCCCCCCCTTCCTGCATGTCAAAAAGCATATGGTGGAACAAAATTGTTCAAAAGCTCAAAACAGCCTCTCTAAAGGCTCATTTATAAAGAACAGTATTTCAAGGTATTATTTTTTTATTAGTATATTTACGTAGGAGCCCTATGACGAACAAGGATCCCATTGTGCTTGTACTAGACACATACATAATAAAACACTGTGTTAAAGGAATATATTTATGAAAAGAGATTTTAATTACTGTTAATTTTGAAACAAAACACACTGAATACAGACAAGTTCTACAATACTGACGTTTTTTTCTATAATGTAACTTCCTAAGAAAAACAGACAAACCTCTGTGTACCAAATTGGAGGCTTAATCACAATTACTCTCTCTCATTTTCATAGATTTCATAAACTTCATAGACATTCGGGCTAGAAGGGACCCCGAAGGATCATCGAGTCCAGCCCCCTGCCCCAGGGGCAGGAAGTCAGCAGGGATCATAAGATCCCAGCAAGATAAACATCCAAATGTATCTTGAAGGCATTCAAAGTGCGTGCTTGAACCACCTACGGCGGCAGTCTATTCCAAACCCTAGGGGCTCCAACAGTAAAGAAGTTCTTCCTTATGTCCAGCCTGAATCAGTCACAGCAGAGTTTGTAACCATTCAATCTTGTCATCCCTTGAGGTGCTCTGGTGAACAGACATTCCCCCAGATCCTGGTGAACACCCCTGATAAACTTATAGGTGGCCACCAGATCGCCCCTGAGCTTGCGCTTTTCCAGGCTGAAGAGTCCCATAGCTCTGAGCCTCTGTTCATAAGGTCTATTTTCCTAACCTCTGATCATGCGTGTGGCTGTCCTCTGGACTCTTCCACATCCTCTTTGAACGGTGGAGCCCAAAACTGGACACAATACTCCAGCTGTGGCCTCACCAAGGCCAGGTACAACGGGAGAATGACGTCCTGAGATTTGCTTGAGAAGCATTTACGGATGCAAACCAGTGTTTCGCTCGCTTTACTAGCCACAGCATCACACTGAAGGCTCATGTTCATCTTGTGGTCAATCATGACCCCCAAGTCTCTTTCATCTGTATTGCTAAACAGCATAGCACTGCCGAGCCTATAAGGATGCTGCAGGTTTTTCCTCCCAAGGTGCAGAAACTTGCATTTTTTGATGTTTAACACTATCAGGTTCTTGTCCGCCCATTTCATGAGCCTGTCAAGATCTGCCTGGATCACCCTCCTGTCCTCAGTTTGATGCCCGCTTCTGACACCAATGTCTACATCACTGATGAAGATGTTAAAAAGTATAGGCCCTAGGACAGAGCCTTGAGGGACCCCACTGGTCACAGCGCACCACAATGATTGACTTCCATCAACCACCACTGTCTGGGTCCTACCGCGGAGCCAATTCCCAGATTGAGTTGTGGTCGAGGCCACAGTTAGCCAGTTTTGCCAAGAGGTGATCATGGGATACCAGGTCGAAGGCTTTTTTTAAAGTCAAGATATATGACATCAGTCTTTTCACCCCTTGTCTAGGTGATAGGTCACCTGGTTGCGAAAGGAAATGAGATTGGTCAAGCAAGACCTACCCGCAACAAACCCATGCTAGGTATCCCTAAGGATATTGCCGTGAGCTAGTCTGTTAAGGATGGCCTCTTTGATAATCTTTTCTAAGACCTTCCCCAGGATTTAAGTCAGGTTGATGGGCCTGTAGTTTGCCAGATCCACTTTCCTCCCTTTCTTGAAGATAGGCACCATCTTGGCCTCTTCCAATCTTTGGGCACTTCACCAGAGCGCCAGAAGTTCTCAAAGATACATGCCAGGGGATAAGTTATGATACTCGCCAGCTCCTTGAGTACCCTTGGGTGTAAACCGTCAGGGCCGGCTGACTTGAAGGTATCCAGCCTGTCAAGGTGTTCCTTCACGAGGTCAGCTACAATGGAGAGTAAGGAATCTCCTTCACCCGGGCCTCCCTGACCCACAGTGGGCAGGGGCGTCCTATGGGACTGGTGAAAAACTGAAGCAAAGTACCCATTAAGAAAGTTTGTTTTTCCTGGGCATCGGTTGTCAGTTTTCTCTTAGAGTGATTTTGAGATCTGTGGTGTTCCCCCCACCCACCCTTAAGTCTTGGTGGATTCTCCAAAGATATTGCTACTTAAGCTAAACCAATGTTTTTATTTAAGTTACACAGATTCAACAGTTATTTTCCATGTAGATACATTAGGTGAATTTATTCTGAGATCTTAACCAATTGCACTGCTTTTTTGATTGAAAACAATAAGAGGTGGTCTCATAATATGATTTCAGTTAACGTTTATAGAAGTTAGCAAGGAGACACCATCAAACTATTCTTTAATTTCTTAGTAACAAATAATCCTTTAGATTCTAGTCTGAAAGATAGATTATTTGCATTTTTACCCTCATGAATCATTCAATGGCAGCAAAAATATATTAGGTATTGATTTTAGCACACTGAAGGAAAATGTTACTGATCCAGAAAACAGGTTAATAAGCTCAATTACAAAGTTTTAGCCAAGTATATTATTCATTTGAAATGTTCCAAAAAGGTGGTAAGACAAACACACACACTAATTTAATATTTCTCTATGTGCCTGTATTAAAATTCAGGCATTCCAAGAACTAAATCCTACATTTAGACTATGACTGGGAAAAAAATGGTTGCCTACAAAGTCCAGGTTATAGTAGTAATGCAAACTATCTTCAACTTTGTGCAGAAAACATTGTTCAAATGGTGCTTAGACTGAATCAAAGATGAAGTTAATTGTGGCTCATGAAAGCTTATACATCCTACAATTCAATTAGTCTACAAGTGGCACTTTTACCCTGCCTTTTGCCCGACTTCAGTCTAACAGGGCTAAGTACTTCTCACAAACTGGACTATGTTCTCTTTAGTTCAAAAACAAAAAAACACTGCTTGGGACAAAGGCAATCCCTGTGTTCTTAGAAAAAATAGTTGGTGGCCATCCTGGCTTCACTGAAGTTTGAATTTTGTCACTGACTCTAATAGAACCAGTATTTTCACCCCGTGTTCCCTTGAAACATAAGAATTTTCTTAAAAGGTCTACCCCAGCAAGACTGGCCAGTACCAAGTGTTTCAGAGATCGCAAAAAACTCCAAAACCCAAAAATACCATAATTGACAATTTTTGAATAACTTGCATATAACCATATATGGGAAATTTCTTCCCAGTAAGTTAGTGGATGCCATATGCTTTGATCACTGGAAAGTTGCTGCCTTTATAAATGCTCTCTTCTCTAATGGGACCATTGTTCTCCATGTAAATGATTTTTACAACTACTGAGTACTTGACACTATTGATATCCTGTAGCAACAAACACAATGGATAACTTTTAAAAAACAAAACAAAGTGTTTCCTTAAGTTACACATTGATTTACTTTTTCCTTACAAATCCCCTTGGTCTTGTATGAGAAAAGTTGTGTGGAAATTATCAGTTTATTCTACACTAATCAGTGGTTTGTAAAGTTCAACCATATTCTAAATTTCTTCTTACATTATATCTGTGTTTCTTATCTAATCATTTTGGCTATGTCTCCAGGTCTTTTTCTATTTCTGCCACATGGGAATGGAGTGACTAGATCTGAATACTGCTGTCAAAATAAGTGTAACAATGGTTTATAACAAATTTGATATTATTCCTTTTATGTTGAAACACTTTTTTTTCCCCATGACCACTCCCCTGAACTGAGCAGTTGTGGAATCATCTGCAGTAACATCAAATTTTTTCCCAAATTTCAGTAAGAACCCAGTGTACAAGTAGTCCAAATTATTCTTTCTAATGTCCATGACTTTACGTGTGTTACCCATAAATTCCCACTGCATTATGCAGAGAACTCACAATTGCATTGAGCAACTGCTTATCTGCCCCAAAGGATTGTTACTAATAGCATTATTTTTGTGCTTGAGACCCTGTAATGAACCAAAACCCCATATACAAGGTACTGTAAAAAGGGGCTAGGGACAGACATTCAAAAAGCTGGAGCCTGAACTGATTCAACCTTTGCAGGTTAGTCTAAGCTGTCTAGGCTGAACCAGTTTGTAACAGGACAAACTTTCTCTCTGGACTGTCAATGCAGTTGATCAGGCCAGGCACCATGGGGTCGCCAAAGCACACCCTTGACTGTAGGGATGCTACACTGGGGGGCATGGCCAGTCTGGGCTGAACTGGCCATTGAGGGGTTTAATTCCCCCCTCTATTGCACCAGCAGGGACCCAGGTGGGGTCTGCCAGGCACTCCCTCCTCGCTGCTGCAGCAGCGGGGCACCATAGCTCCTGAGGCGGAGCGGGGCAGACAGGAGACTTAATCTGTCCTCTTCCCCAACTGGCAGCCAAGTCTGCCTGCCTGGGAATAGGCCCCCTGCTGTCCCCTCCACTGGATGACGGAGGGAGGAGGAATAACCCCTGACTCCCCACCCCAAAGTACCCTGCCGGCCAACCAGCGTCTATCTGTACACCCTCACCACAGCTGCAGTGGGAGTGGTCAGGGCCCTTGCTGGGGGCAACAGCCCGTGTCATAATGTGGGGGAGCATAAGCCCCTTCCCGGAGGGGATGCTGTGGGGTCAGCAGACCTGTGGCAGGTTGCACATGGCAGCACTAGGGTCCTGAGCAGGCCAGAGCCCTGAAGCCTCATGCAGCAGTGCCGCGCTCCACAGAGCAGCCCCCACCAAGAAGGGGCTAGCAGTCCGGGAAGCTGTGATGAGCACCACTCACCACTCCAGCTGCTGGGCAGGGCTGGGGGCCCAGCCCCCGCCACTCAGTCTGTACTCAGGGCAAGCCTCCTCCCAGCAAAAGGGGGCTTGTTCAGCTGCTGGCCCCAAGCCCAGGCCAAGTGGTGGCTGCAGCTAGGCCAGGCAGACTTCATGAGACTGCAGGGTCTGCCCGGCAGCCACCGCCGCTTTGTACTAGGGGCCAGCCCCCTTATTTAACCACTGGCCTTGAGCACAAGTTGACAGGTTGCAGCTGGGCTGAGCAGACCCCACTGCGGTGCCAGCAACATCTGCTGGCAGGGGTCTTGCCCCAAGCACAGAGGAAGGGGCTTATTCAGCGGCTGGCACTGCAGCAGGGTCTGCCCAGCCCAGCTGCAGCCACCACTCAGCTTGTGCTCAGGGCCAGCAGCTGAATAAGCCCTGTCTTAATGAGAGGGAGCTTTCCCCAAGCACAGACCGAGCGGCAGGGGCCAGGCCCTGTCGCCACCCAGCAGCTGGAGTGGCGAGCAGTAAGTGACCATAATGGGCAGCAGTCCCTTCCTGGCAGGGGCCACTCTGTGGAGTGCAGCAGTGTTACGGGGTCTTGTAGGGCTCTGACCTGCTCGGAATACTGGTGCTGCCACACGCAGCCCATCACAGCTCTGCTGGCCCCACAGTGAGGGGCTTGTGCTCCCTCACATTATGACAGGGGCTGCTGCCCGCCCACCCCCCCTCCCCGCTGCAGCCATGGGGAGGGGGCACAGCCAGGCAGGGCCCCTGGGGGGGAGTGGGGCAGGAAGTGCAGCGGTGAGGGCAGGCAGGGTATAGGGGAGACTAATTCTCCTCCCTGTCCACCTCTTCCTCAGCAACCATGGTACCCCGCTACTGCAGCAGCAAGTGGGGAGCACACGGCAGACCCTGCTCGAATCCCTGCTGGTGGAATAGAGGGGGGAATTAAACCCCTCCCTGACCAGACCCCCCATCCCTGCCTGTCCCTGGCTCTGGCTGGGGAGCAGAGGGCTGGCACCAGTCAGCTGGGCTGGAGCAGAAAGCCCAGCCCAGAGAGCATGCTGGGATGCCGGGGGTTTCTGGTTTAACCTAAACCAGCAAGGAGGCTGGGACAGACATGGCATAAACTGGATTAAGCCAAATCAGTTATGGCTGATACTACATTAAACCAGGTTTATCTCAAACCAGTTTCAACCATTTTCAGACTGGTTTATGTGTACTGAATGTCTGTTCTGTTATAGGTTTAAACCAGTTTCTGATCACTTCAACCAGTTTATGTGTAATATCTGCCCCTACCCAGGTAGAGCAAAAAAAAAGACTACCTGAATTCAAGACAAGCAATGGATCTAGAGAGCACAGAAAAACAATTAAACCAGACAACATAGGTCAGCATGATACACAATAGTATCGGCACATCAGCATTCTAACCCTTGTCAAAATGGGAGTTAATTGTTTAACGTACTACAAAAAAAAAAAGAGTTTTAAGAAAGGATTTTAGAAAGTTTAGAAAGGAAAATGAGTTAGTTTTCTGGACATTTGCAAAAAGTTCCTCTCCAAAGGTACAAGGAAAAAGCACAGAGCTGTTTGCTTTGAAAATTACAATGTAAATAATAGAGGTTAGTGTGATGGATCAGTTGAAGACAGCAGTCAACATCTCAACAGAGAATGAACACTACTGAATAGGGACTAATCTGTGAAGGTCCTTAAAAATATAGTAGTTTATGTTGAATGTGATAGAAGAATGGTGTGATGTAAAGATGGTGACACGATGAAAGCACCAGGTTAGCAAAATCATCTTTGCAGCAGCATTCTACATAGATATGAGCAACTTAGTACATTTGTCAAGGCCAGATAGAAGGACACTGTGGTAAACCGAGATGTTAAGTGAGAGTTTTAACTTGCTAATCTTAGAGTTATTATGTAAAAAGAAAGAATTTGTAACTTAGACATAGTCTGGATGTAAGGAACTGAAAAAAGATCCCAGTGTAAGATGATGTCCAGGTTATGATGGGCCTGAGTGACAGGCAGATTGGTGGTACTGTCCACAGTAATAAAAGAAAGAAGGAAACAGGGTCATGGGTTTAGCAGATTAAGAGCTCTGCCTTGGCCATGCTGACCTTGAGATGTTAGCTAGAGATCCTCCAGAGAGATGTAAGACAGAGATCAAGATTTTAATTTGGGCAGGAGAGAGAGCTGTGAGCAAACAATATAGAGAGAGTAGTAGCTGGAATTTCTGTACATGAGAAGATGATCTAAAAATAGTATACAGAGGAAGAAAAGAGTATGAAGGGCAGAGCTCTCCAAAATTCCCATAGGAATCTGGAGGGTGTGAGGAGGCAGATCCTCTGAAGAACAGTGAAAGAGTCATTACAAACGTAGGAGAGGATGAAAGAGCAATCCATGGACTTTGCCTGCCTGGCTCTTGAGTCTGTCGTTCCAAGTGCCCAACATACACATATGGTTATTGGTGGAAACAATACAGAAATGCAGACTGTGGTTTCCTCATTATACGGATGATTTCCAGCTTCATTAGCCCAAAGAGTGCAATTTAGGCACTTATCCCAAATGAGGTTGGTAAATACATGTGGTTTGAGAGAAGCAACTGAAGGACCTGGTAACTATGCAAGCTCTTTTGATTTAGGCATGTCCATAACTATAACTCAAAGTGTTCATATTAGCAGACTCTTTCTGGGTATCAAGTGAGCAAGTTATGATATTATTGCTAGTGTATGTGGACTCATCAAAATTAAATAAGTGTTTCACACAAAGAGCATAATACTAGAAGATAATCTATGAGCTACATCTTAAGATCACTTGAATGCTTCAGACAGTTAAGAATATGGCTTCCCACTTAAACAGTATTTCCTGCTCAAAGCACATTATGCTTGTAGCTCTATAATCTATACTGGCTTCAAGTCAGTTCCCACATGTCATTGAGGATGTTGATTTAACCTATAATGAAAAACAGCTTTGAGTCCTGGCTATACAAGATGTCATCTCCCTCAGTCCATATAATAGCACAGCAACTCAGATCAGCCAAGGTAACTAAGCAAACAGTATCCAATTTGAGTAAGAGGATGATAAAGAAGATTCAAGTTTATTGTCTCCAGCTGGTCAGTCAGAGCTAGAAATGAAACTTTGTGGCAGAGCAAATAAATATTTCCCTTGATGACTGGATTCTCTCTTGCGAAGAATGGGGATTTTTATGGATGGTGGTTAGTGATGTTTACCATAGTAAAAAGTGGGTGAATGTCAACTAAGGTCATGTGCAAGCATTACATTTTTTACTGGGAAAATTGCAGCTCTCTCAGCAGAAACCACAAGTGTACAGGCATTCACACAGTTTCTCCCAGAATAAAAATAGCAGTTTGAGAGAAAAATACAGGTTTCCCTCGCTTTATGTGGGTTCTGCATGTGTAAATTCACTGTTATGCAATGATCCTTGTTATACCAAAAAATTCGTTATATGCAAGGTAAATTCACTCTTATGCAACTGGTGTGGTGGAAGCCTGCAGTCAGCTGCTTAATGCGGTGCATTGTGGGAGTGACGTGCACCAAAATATAGTCTCCTGTGTGGATCTGTGCTCCTTGCTCGTTGCCTGTGATGTTTCTGTAGTTGCCATCCCCGCATTAACCACCACCCTGTGGTTGTGTACTGTCTGCTGTTGGCGAGTACCCAAATTGTCTTGTAAAAGTGATAGAAATGGGTCTGGGGGTCAGTACAGTCAACATCTTGGAACGTATCCCTATATGTTACATTGTAAAGTGTGCTCCCTTTATGTGAATTTGAGTTATGTGCCACTTTCCAGAAATGCATGTACAGCATAAAGCAACAGAAACCTGTAACTCATCTCTCATCACACAGGGGTCACTCCCCAAAGAAGCTGTCCCAAGTAAATGAACACCTGTACACTTCCCCCACCCTGGACTCCTCCAGCAGACTAGGAAGAGTTGAGAAGCAGGGAAATGCTCCCTATACCTTCCCAAGACTGATATCACCCCACTCTAGGGAAGGTATGGGGAGCCCCTGCTACCTAGAGGTACGTAGAAAAAACATATAAAGCTGTCTCTATGTGCGAGTCTCCGAATCTTTCCAAATCTCTCCAAATCAATTTGGAGGGTTTCAATTCGATTTGGAGAGATTAAAGGGTCTTCTGATTCAATTCAGAGATTCAGCCACCAAATTGGGCCAAATCTCTGCCAAATTGAATCAGGGATCGAAGCTTCACACAGCCCTACTGCTTACTCTGGTGTAAGGAGCAGGCTGGGGCTTTGACCTACTGCTCCAATTCCCCCTGGGGGCAGAAGAACTGGAACAGCAGCTGTTCCCTGTGCTTTCCCAGGTCAGAATCATCACAATCTGAGAAAGCTGAGAGAAGTAGGGGAAAGGGAATAGTAGCAGGAAAATGTCCACTGCTAGAAATGAATGCCTATTCATGGCCTAAGATTGATTAGACCAGGGCTGTCAAGCTCATCTGGCCTCACAGGCCAGAGAAGTTGTACAAGGGCTGGTCCACAGGCTGGGTGACTGGTATGGGGCCATCCTTGCAGATCCCATCCCCATGCAGCACCCACTCCAAAATGGATTAAAAAGAAGGATTTTTTTAATGACCATTTCTTCAGTGAAAGTTGTGGTTTTGGTTTTTTTTAATAAAATTAAGCAAAAAAGATTTGCAGAATATGGTTAAACGCACAGATATGGCATACATTCATGTTGTCTATTTTTTCATGCCCATAAAACTTTAATATACTGGATAATAAGGCGTATTTCGAGAAATCAGTGCATATTTCAAAGAAATAGTCCATACATGCAAACTGTTTCCACAATATACACATATATTATAAACAGACAGATAATAAAAGTCTCTGCTATACTTTTAAATAATCTCTGTTATGCTTTTGAATAGGACAAAGAAAAATGGCTTAATTCATACATCTGTATATATATTCCAAGTTAACAGCCTTAAAGTGACATATGACAGATGACCTTTTTTGCAAGCGTACACAGTAACGATCAGCAACTACTAATTTACAGATGCATGTGAATCTTAAATATAATCCCTTCTAGGTTTGATGGGCATGATGTTTTTGTGGTCTTTGATTTTTCATATGTATTGAATTGGAAGCATTCTAGAATTTGTGCATTTCTTTAGAAATTAGGGCTGGAAGGGACCTCGGAAGATCATCGAGTCCAGCCCCGCGCCCAAAGGGCAGGAAGTCAGCTGAGGTCATAGGATCCATAAGCATCCAATTTGCTCTTGAAGGTGTTCAGAGTAGGTGCTTGAACCACCTCCAATGTCAGGCTGTTCCAGACCTTGGGGACTTCGACAGGAAAGAAATTCTTCCTTATGTCCAGCCTGAAACAGTCTCGCAGTAGTTTATAACCGTTCGACCTTGTCATCCCTTGGGGCGCTCTGGTGAACAAATGTTCCCCCAGATCCTGGTGGTCACCCCTGATAAAGTTATAGGTGGCCATCAGATCTCCCCTGAGCCTGTGGTTTTCCAAGCTAAAAAGCCCTATGGCTCTCAGCCTGTCGTCGTAAGGTCTGTTTTCCTGACCTCTGATCATGAGTGTGGCTCTTCTCTGGACTCTGAGTTCTGTCAAGTCAAAGGTTTAATTTAATGAAAAACTGATTAAAAAAAACAACTTCTAACCTTAAGAATGCTGTCTTAAGGTTAGTATGTTACTAACAGTCTGTGCCTACCAAATCTAATTAAGGACTACTGAGTAATTGATGCTAAAAAGCAAGTTTTCAAAGTTATGCATTCTGAAATATTAATATGCTATCATATTCTTTTGCAAGTATCAATATACAGAGGCTCACTTTAATAAAGTTCCTCAAAAATCTTGTGTTGCTTCTTAACATGGTCAACATAGAGATAGGTAGTGTTGGAGTGATCATGTAATGGTCCAGGAAATATGTGAGAAGCAAATTCTGCAAGTGATATATTTTATTGGACCAACTGCATGTTTGGTATAGACAAAGACAAGCTTTGGGGTATTACAGCTGATCCAATAAAAGATACTACTCCACAAAAATTCTTGCCTCCAACACAGCACAGGAACAGCCATCCTTATAAAATCAGACCAATAGTCCATCCAATCCAGGATGACAACTCCAGCAACAGTAACTTGAGATGAATAATAATCTATCCGCAAGGGAAGTTTATTTTCTAACGACATGCAATTAGGGGGTTGTTTATGTGACAAAACTTAAGAATTTTATATTCTCATTATAAATATAATTGTATTAGGATAAAAATAAATCCTTATTAAACTCTTGGCTTCAGTGATATCTAGTGACAAGTTGTACTAATTACTTCTGCATTGCTTTAGAAGCATTTCCTTTTCTCACTTTTAAATGTGTTGCCTATCAATTTCACTGAATGTCCTCTTGTACCCCTATTACAAGATAAGAAACAGAGCACCCAATATAATTTCTTTATATCATTCATTATTTTGCATTTCTGTCATGCCACTCCTTATCGTTAATGGTTTCTGTGACATTTTTAATTTGGACACAAATGATAACGTTAGAGACTGTCTTTACCTAAATTTATTAACTGATCAGTTAGTTCAGAAAACCTGAATGACACCACTGTGCTAAGCCTTTAGTTGTTGCTGGTGCTAGAATATCCTTTCATTTAATCCCAAAACCTAAAACATAGATTAGTTAAAAATACAGGGCATGTGTATACCAAATCATCATATAACAACCTGGAATTTACAATGCACAATACTGAAGAAAACAATTCAGGTCATGATTGTAAAACAGGATTATTTGTGCTGATTTACAGAAAGAAAATCTGGAAAAAGTCATTCAATGAACAAAATCTTAACAGAATTGAGTCAAAATAAGTGAATTCTGAGTAAATGCAAAATGAATCTGATTCTTTGAATTTGGTTTAAAAAAAAATATGAATAAAAGGAACGATTTCTTAAAAGAGCTTTCAGTCTCAACTTCTTTATCAGAATCTGGAACTACTAACAGACAACGTACAGGCTCTACTTTGATGCTCAAGAGCGATTTCTTTTTTGACAATAAAACTACTTCTGTAAAACATATGGCAGTCGACAGTTTGAGTCTTTTCACCTTTACATTTCTGAAGCCACGGCTTTCTTTCACTCCTAGAAAGACCAAAGTTTAAGTTTAAACTGCAAAGGGCTCTTCTATCTATCCTATTTCTATATAGTCAAAAAGGAGCAAATTACTTCATAAAGTACAATCATATAAATAAGAAAACTCTGCCTATTAGCAGTCTCTATCTGTACTGGGAGACCTTGCTAGTTACTATATTAATATTTACTGATAAAGGCTTAAACCCTTTTATATAAATAAATCTGTTCTATGCTCTTCTAAAGCAAAATAGATTAATAGTATAGTTTTCTACTGTAATACATATTTGGTTGCCTAATCTTAAAAAAATTAAGAGGTCTTAATGGGTAACTGACATTTAAGCTCAAGGGAGCTTAAGTCATTTAGAATCAAAAGCACTATCATTTTTATAATCTTAAGCAAAATATCTCACTCAAAGGGGTATTATTTTTTACAGATAAATTGGGTATTTAGTACTTTCCATTGCAGAACCTAGGTCAACAAGCATCCTTCTGCAGCATTAATCCCACAGAAAATGCAACCAACCACCACACTGACATTTGTTACCCATTTGTGATTGTGTGCAGAAACACTCATCCTGTGCATTAAGGCTAGGGACAGAAATTACACACAAGTGACTGGAAACCAGTTCAGTTCTGTAACACAACAGAAGTCCAGTGCACATAAACCACTTTCAAAATAGCCAAAACCAGTTTAAGATAAACCTGGATGGATGTAGCATTAGACTTGACTGATTTAACTATGAAACTAAACTATGAAACTCTTGTCCCAGATTCCCTTCAGATTCAGGTCAACTCACAGTCCCCCCATACCCCATGATGCTTTGCATCTCCCCTACAGACTCCCCTCCTCCCCACAAGGTGAGTGGTTTAACCTTGGCCCAAGCTGCCTGCTCCAGCAAAGCAGGGGAGGTGTGCTCTAGCACTTCCCATCTTCTGGTCTGAGCCACTGCAGACACATGGCTGCATTTCTGGAATCAAAAGTGATTATCTGTTCACTTGTTTATCAGTTCAATCTACACTTAGACTAATCTGAGAAAACTGAATAGATTCAACCTTGGTCTTTTTGACTGTCTGTACTTAGCCAAAGAGCTTCCCAGTCCCCAGGACACATTTGGGTGGGGACCAGGGAGTTCCCCACTCTCCAACTGCACACAATCCATTGAAGAATGGACATGCATGCAGCCAAGCCAGGGAGGAAGGAGGTCCCCAATGCCCAGCTGTACACTTCCCACAATGAGAGCTTCCACGCTCGTGTGCATGCAGCTGGGGAGCCCCTCTATCCCCAACTGCCCCTCTGCAAACTTGATATTGGGTGCACTGCATGGTTTTAAATGTCCCTGCATGGGAGGAGCCTATCAGCTCCTCACACGGAAGCAGTTAACACCACAGTGTGCAGCCTAATGCACACATTCAAATTAAAGCATGATACAAACCAGCCACAAAGATGTTCCACATTTCAATGTAGGACATCTCTGTGGCTGCTTTGCTATTTTATTGCTCCATAAATTGCCTGAGGGTATGACATTTTGTAATTTATGGTGCAATTAGTACATTAATAATGCCAAAACTGTAAATGTGCTAGGGCCCTGAGACACTGTGGGTCAGGGAATTGACAAGCAACGTATGATTCCCTCTTTTGTTCCACTGTAAATGGTAAGCATACCCAGAAAGGTTTGCTAAATTTTTGGATTAAGTTCCACAAAACTTTTACTTAAAAACTTATCTGCTGATTACTTTTAGTAAACCTTGTTAATAAACTGTTTGATTAATGGACTGTTGCTTGGATAATTTATCACAAACTTCTAAAAGAAAGAAAGCAAAGGATGGATAAAGCCAAATCCCTCCCTCTTCCTCAATCAAAAAATGCACAAAAGTGCCCCCCAAAGATGTGTCACAATAAAGAGGACAATGCCATTAAAAAGTGATAGTTCCTAGCGCTCTGCTGTCAAAAAAAATGCATATACTGAATCTAATTCACATCAAAGGTACAAAACCCTGGCCTGATTGAAGTCAGTGGCAAAACTCTCACTGGTTTCAGACAGACTAGGATTTCACCCAAAGTCTATCCATTTAAAAAGCTTTCAAATAGCAGCCTGAAGCACAGAAAATAAATTTTCAACACTGAGTTTCAGAGTAGAGGTGGCTCATCACTCTTTCAAATCAAACCCTTTTAAGATTCCACATTGGCTAAAGCATCCAGAAATCAGTATTCCCATTTGAAAATCTTGATCCTTGACACCAAGCATAATACAGTATTAAAAAGAAAAAATATACATGAGAAAAATACAACAAGCTTTACACAAAGAATATTTGTTCTAGCTATTGCTTTAATATATACATTTTACATGTTTTGTGATGAATCTCAGATTCAAAACACAGGATTATATACAAGGCATAATAGTGAAATAAAATTACTTCCCAGTAGCTAAAGTACCTTGAGATGGGTTACTGACTTAGTTAAGTCTCCATCTGGGCAGAGGTGAAGCACAGCAGCTCCACACCTGGGGCAGCTGTAATGTACAGGGCAGTGCCACCTGCCATAGTGCCAACAGAGGTGGTATAATCAGTCGCTGCTATAACTCTGGCTATTCCTTTCACACCCCACCCCCTCCCAATTACATTATTCCACCTAGGTAAACTTACAGTGTGAGGCTTCAATTGGAGACTTTTTGCCTTAGCAGTACTGTAACAGGGAACCCTAGTCCTGTCACCAGAAGGCAGGTCAGTCCCTTTAAAACCAGAACTTTCTGGGCACAGACTGCTGGCAGGGTGAGGGTTGGGCCAGCTAGTCAGGTGACCAGAAGGGGCAGGCCAGAACTATAAAAACCCTGGGCTTGGCAGCAACAGCCAAAGGGAAAGGAGGCTGCGTGTGAGAGCTCCACAGAGAGGCTTGGCTGCTGGTCCGACTGTTGTGAGAAGGGAACTGCTGCTGATCCTCACAGAAGCGGTGGCAGCGCCACAGGGAGGAACATCACAGGCAACAGGGAAGCACCAAGCCATGAAGAAAATGAAAGCTGACATGCTGCCTTTAATTTCTATTTTTTTGTGGTTAGAACCAAGTGACTGACTCTGTGTGTGTGTGTGTGTGTGTATTTGTTGCTGTTGATTGATAGACTGGTGGTTTGCGGACAACGCTGTAGCAAAGGAGGCAGCTTCATTAGCGCCTTGGGCACAGTCATAGAAGGTCAAGGGGGCCTGGTGCACCAATGTGTGCAGTTGCATACTTTTGGGCTGCAGTCATAGAAGGTTAAGGGGGCCTGGTGCACCAATGTGTGCAGTTGCATACTTTTGGACTGGGCCAGTGGGGGTTCAGGGCCACTGCCCAGCCTTGAACTTGCAGCCCTCTGGCTACAAGACTAGTGGACAGGCCTCTAGGCCAGAGAGCCTGTGTTCCACAAAGTAGGTAAAAGGAAAGCCATGAGCCCCAAGATTAAGGAGCTACAGCCTCAAAGTCAAACCCTACATGGAGGGTTTAGAGTGGCAGGCCTAGCTAGAGAAAGACAGGGGGGCAAGCCCTGTGGTGGCTGAGAACCCCAACACGGTAATAAGATAGGCAGTCTCCCACTTGTAAGATCATCTGTATAATATTTCCAACAAGACATGACAGGTAAGTAAAAGTGGGATACAAGAAGCATTAAGGGACTTCAAGGTCACCCCTCATAGGCTACAGACAGCAAACAAAAGAAGAAAAAAAACCACTGAGGAGACCAACCTGTTACAAGTACTGAAAGGGCACAACCTAGGCTCCACCCATTCTTGTGTCTAGGGGATATAACTCCCAGCTACAGAATCTTAAAACTGCACGGTTTCAAGGACAAGAACAATGAAAACAGGATACGAGCACATACGTATGCAGGAATCTCAAAGAATATGGATTACTGGTAAGTAACTCTTTTTTTCCACTTGTGTAATTGTGCACAAACGTTCTTGTAGTACATGATTCCAAAGCAGTGTTAACACACATCAGGGAAGGTTTTGGAGATCCCTAGGAAAATGACAATGGAAGAACCACACTACCAAACACTGCATCTGTCCCAGAGGCTTGATGAAGGTATAATTTAAACCAGGGATGGGCAAAATACAGCCTGCAGGATGGATCCAGCCCACCAGGCAATTTCATCTGCCCCACAGGCACCCAGCAATTAATTGTACCCTGCCCAGCCCACATGCTTCACTCCTACCCTCCTGAGCAGGAAGGCCCTGACCCTGGCCAGCATGCACAGCTTCCAGATGGGGACACTGCTGCCACTGCTGCAGCCGCCAGGGGATTTGCTTGGCTTCTCTGGTCTCCAACAGGTTTTCCTCATGATCCTGCTGCAGTGCTTCCTCCAAGCACCAGGTAGGGAAGCTGCAGCTGGGTGGGAGTGTGGGGTTGGGGCTGACAGAAATATGGAGCCTAGGGCCCACCCAGCAGGGTGGTGGCAGCATGGAGCTCGGGTGGGCAGGTTGTGGGTGTGGGGTTTCTGGGGTGTGAGAGAGGATGAGGGGGTGTGAGGCTTCCCCTCCACCATGATATACAGCTCTTGTTGGCAGCAGCAGCAGCAGCAGCAGCAGCCAACACCATGCCCTCAGGGTGCTCATGGCCCACACAGGTGCAGCCACCAGGCAGTGCATGGCTCTAGCCAGTTCCAAGAGTCGCACGTGGTGGCAAGTGGAGCCAGGTCAGCCCATCTCTATCGCAAAGGGCTCATGTGCAGCTCCTGGCCCTCGCACACCAGGGAGGGAAGCCCCATGCAATGGAGCCAGTGGCCTTCTCTGCTGCGACATGCAGCTCCTGGGACTCTGCCAGGAAGCAGGGAACGGAGCTCCCTGCCACTTCCAGTGGAGTCCCTTGAGCTGCACATGGAGGCAGGGAAGGCTGCCAGCTCCATTGCACAGGGCTTCCCCCACCCCCACGGTGTGCTAGTGCCTGCACACAAGCAGGAGAACTGCACGTGAGCCCTGCACGATAGAGGTGGGCTGGCCTGGCTCCACTCCTTACCTCCATGTGTAGCTCCTGGAACTTGCTGGAGCTGCAGGCCACAAGTACTCTGAGGGCCCACCATCTCCTGCTGCTGGGCAGGATTATGCATCATGTAGGGGTCCTCACACCCTTCACCTTCCCCACAAACCCCATACCCCTCCCACATATAAATACCCACAACCCCACACAGCCACACCCCCTCACAAACCCCACATACACTTACTCCGCCAACCATACCCCACATGCTCCCTCCCCACAATATACAAGAATAAGCCTTTATTTTTCAGCTATTCTGCAATCACCTCTATACACATTACATAAACGCACACAAAATTGGACAAAAATATTTTTTTAAACAAAATTAAAATACATTACAGTAGATGTTTGACTTACAGTATACAATCTGTTTTTTTCCTAGTTCCAAGATGGCAAACCTTCCCTCACAAAAGAAGTACTTCCAGGGGAAAGGGAAGGGACTTTCAATGGAAAAGACCAGAGGTTAGGGGGTGGGACAACCAAAGGGCAGGACATCTGTCAAGGGCCAGAGCTACTATTGTGGCACTCAACAACTCACCAAAACTCATTAAACCACATAATTGTCCACCCCTGGGTTAAACTGTAGGTGGCTGCCTCACAAATGTTACCAATGAAGTATTTGTATAGAGAGACTATGGAAGTGGTCTGGGCTCTGTTAGGTAGGATCCACATCACAGTGAGAAGCTTTACCTTAACAGTCTCACAGGATAGGCTTTACAAAAGCCTGATGATACCCAGCTGGACATTCTTTGGGCTGCTACCACTGTGCATAAAATGATGCGGGCAGAGAGCCACTTCTACTTCTAAAGCATGCAAGGTATCAGAGCTGTGTGATAGAAGGCATATAGGAGGTCTCCTGACTAGTAGATTAGGAATATGTCAGAAAGAGGAGTCCAGACTGAGGTCTACCCTGGAAAAATGGACTGCACAACTTGTGACCATTCTTGCAAAGAAGCTTATCCTCAGGAAACTCCAGCTTGTGAATACTGACCAGAGGATTGAGCCCTGGCAAATCTGAGGTGAAGCTTGCCCAGCAGCATTACAAAAGTGCAGGCAGTGATGTACCTTAGTAAATGGAAGCAATTTGCATGGGAAGTCACTGTTATTGCAGAGTACAGTGTGGCTTCAATGAAGTCTACTTTTTGCACTGGGACTAAATTTGACTTCTGAAAATAAGCAAAACCCAGAAAGTGAGAGAGATATAGCAATTCAGAGGCTTCCTAATACATGCCTGGAGAAAGACTTGTTTAGAAGCCAATCATCAAGGTATGGATACACCACTACTTCATGCTTTGAGTAGGGATATACCAATAGAGATTTTTTAGGGCCGATACCAATGGCCAATTTTTAAGGAGCTATAAATCAGCTGATACCAATCTAATTCTGATATACATCGGGCAGCTTGGAGACCAGTGTTGGGCTGGTAAGTCTGGTGCAGGGAGGGAAGGGGCATGGCAGGGGGCAGACAGAGGCCTCCATGGTGAAGGAGGGAGTGGGGCTGGGGCAGGTGCTGCTCAGCCAAGGTTGGTGCAGGAAAGAGCAACTAGCAGCTTGTCCATGGGATACCAGGGGCAGGAGGAGGGGTGGCTCCCACTGCTGCGTGCATTCCAAGAGGGCATGGGGGGGTGCCCCCAGATCTGTGAGCAGGGCAAGGGCAGGCTACCACTGTGGGCTCAGGCCAGGGTGGCACTGAGCTCTTCCCATCAGGGGGGCTGGGCCAGGCTGTGCTTGGGGCAGGCAGGCACAGCCCTGGGAGTGGGTTTGGGGAGGGGGGAGGGGCTGCAGCCACCCCAAATTCACCATAGTCCCCCTCCCAGCACCACTGCTGTGTGCCCTGACCACAGCCAGGCTTCAAGTCAACATGGTGGGCAAGGACGTGAGCCAACAAAACACTACATCTTCACCCAGGCAGCTGAGAAGAAAATTAGAAGAGAAATTGTATGTTGCCATTTATCCCCTTGATGTAAAGCTATGAGAAGGGGCAGGCCTAGGGTCCATGTGACAGGTACTACTAAGGCAAAAAGTCTCCAAAGATTCAGGGCATGAGCACTTCCATAGTAAGGCTACAGGGGTGAACAGTATCCTTATAAGAGAAAGTCCACTTTTGTTTGTATGTACACATGATGAGGTAAATAAAGCTTGCAAGCAGTAGAGAATGACAGACTGAGCTAGAACATTTGTGTTTTTTACCCAGAAATTGTCCAAATTGTTTCTTAGTTTCTACTGAGAGTTGACAGAAGTTGTATAAATGGTACTGCCACAAAAAGAGCCCTACTCAACCTTCCCAATCATCTATCACTGAACAGTAGCATACCATGAAATAAGGTATATTTTTAACTGATATATTTGTCAAGGCATGAATGAAAAAAAATTAGTTGCTTTCTTCATGAAAATGTAATGTTGCAAAAAACACTTATCACCAATATGTCATTTACTTTGAGTAGTTTAACACACATTAAGTACACTTCAGCTAAGTGTCTAAAAGCCTAAGACTGTCATTTTACAATTCAAAAGCACAATCTAATACTTCTCTATTCAAGAAAACCGGGAAGCAGAATAAATTTTTTTCACAGCGTTACACAATAGTGACTGAATAAAGAAAATGAACAGAAGAATGAGTTTTATCATCATGGTGAAATTGAATTTTTAGAGGTCTTTTTAAAATCTGTCTTAAACATTCCTTATATATAATGTGGTACATTTTAGCAAGTGAATATGAATACTAAGGTATTAATGCAATGCCATCCAATGAAAGCTCCTTTTCCCTTTAACCTAGAAGGGGTAGAGGATAGGTGGAGCTAATTTAATTTTAATTCTCCTGAGGACACAACATTTCAAGTTTCCTTACATCGTCAAACTTGTGCTCCAATATTCCATTGTAGGGTGGGAGAAAGAAAGCAACAAGGTTGTATTTCAGAGTTGGACCCTATCCCTTGCCCATCCCTTCCTGTAAATTGAGATTATCCAAAAAGCTAATACTTTTGATTTCTGAAAAACATAGGAATACCAGCATCTGGAGTGAGTGACCTGGCTACATTACAGACCATCTGAAATACCAGATTAATGAAATTCAACCTTCAGCTAAACAAAAGCTCATTAACCCTTCAGTGTGTCATTAGTACTGTAGCCTGCATGGGAATCTTTGGTGTAAATAATTTTATCTGAAAACAGAACTTCCCATGAAAGCCAAGATGCTCCTGTTTATTGGACCAGCCAGTTGGAACACTCCCTAAAAACTGTTTGCATTTATTATTTAAAAAAAAAAACAGGCTTCAAAAATACACAGAATATAAAAACAGTTGTTACTTTACCTCACTTTATCAAAGGAGAAGATATGCTGCTATTCAACAAGATACAGAGGTATCATTGTACTGTCAATGTAATACAGCCTGGACAGAGCAAAACATCCACAAGACACCAGAGAAGGTCTAGATCTAGGAAGTCAGAAAATCTAAGCTCCAAGCAGAAAGCATTACATTTGAAAGCATAGTTTAGTGAGTAAATTGCATGTTAAAAGTGTGTTTGGATCCAGAGTCCGCCAACTGAAATTCACATAAGTTTACAGCTGGAAAGGACGTCATGAGATCACTGGGTCCAGCCCTCCTGCTCTAGGAAGGGAAGACTGCTGGGGTCAAATAACCCCAACAAGGTGTGCGTGCAGTCTCATTCTGAAGATCTTCAAAGTAGGTGCCTGCACCACCCTCGCTGGGAATCTATTCCAGAGTCTGGTCAAGTGAACGGTGAAGAAGTCTTTCCTTACATCCAGTCTGAACCCTTCTTCTAGAAGTTTATGACCATTGCTCCCAATTTTCTCCTGGGGCACTTTGGTGAATAGTTGTTCACCTAGCTCCTAATATGTTTGTAAGCTGCCACCAAATCCCCCTGAAGTCTTCTCTTTTCAAGGCTGAATAGTCCCACATCTGTCAGTCTTTCCTCATATGGTTTGCTCTTCAGGCTTCTAATCATATAAGTGGCTCTTCCTGGACTCTCTCAAGCTTCTCCACATCCTTCTGGAACTGCGGCACCCAAAATTGGATGCAGTACTCCAGCTGTGGCCTCAGCAATGCCAAGTAGAGTGGGAGAATAACTCCCTTAGTTCTGCTTGAGAAACATCGGTTGGTGCATGCCAACATATCTTCTCTGCTAACTGTGGCACCACACTGGTGGTTCATACTTATTTTATGGTCAATTATGACCTCCAGGTCCCTAAAGATAGTTTAAAGATATCAACACGGACTAGATGATCTGCTCAGGTCCCTTCCGGCCCTAGAAACTATGAAACAAGCTGTTTCTTCTTTCTTGCTTTGCTTCCATCCTCTAGATCAAAGCTGCTTCACGTTGAGCTGCACCCAGTGCCAGATGATCAATTCAAATCGTACGGGATTCTGCACACTCCTCCTAGCTTTCTACAGATATTAAATGACTTCACATCATTTTGGCACACATTGTGGTACCACCATAGAGGGTTGACCCCACTTTCTAGAGACATCTCAAATCTTTCTATACAAAATATTCTAGAGGATATGCTCTTCTCCCGTTCTCCTGACACGGCTGATCTATTATAACCTCCTGTTCTTGATGGTGGTTTGTAAATGCATCTGTCCTGTATGCTCCAGTACTTCTGTGTTTGGCATTCTGTCTTCCCACTTTAGTTTTAGAATCTTAAGTAGACATTTTATGTGGAAGCCGCTCAATCTCTTTGTGTGCTTAGCCTATGTAGTCCACATTTCTGAACCACAAAGCAGGGATGACAGCATGCAAGTCTCATAGATTCACATCTTCACTTCGTTGATAGTTTGCTCTTATTCCATCCATGTTTCTGTAACATCCCGAACTTAGCTGCTTTTCCAATTCTGTTAGACAGTTCAGTGTGAAGGTCAAAATTCCTGCTGATCGTAGAACCCAAGTAGCAAAAACCATCAATGACATCAAGAGATTTATCCTTCAGTGTGTCAGATACTGGTCCTTCTACCCCTTGGTACACTATCACAGTCTTCTTGAGACTAACTGATATTTAAAAAAAAAACAGCTGGGTGGTAACAGGTGGAGGAAGGAAAGCAAACACTTAAGTGTTGGCTTAAAGAAGAAAGTGTATGGCTGGAGAAAAGTAACTTTCTTTTGTAGCAAGGATGCATTTCAACAGCAAGTCTTCATTGTTGCGCAGAGAATCTCTCTCTACAGCAGCCTTTCTGGTTATTTGGGAAGAGTTTCTTGGCCACAGTAGAAAAAAAGTGGGGGGAGGTGGCATTTTGATACAGTTGAAAGTTGCAGTAGCACCGGTAAGAACCTGAAACTGCATCAAGTTTTTGTCAACAAGAGATGAGTGGGCATAATTTCATTTAAGTGAAAGAAATTCTTAAGGATCTTTACTTAAGGATTCAATGAAGAACCTCAACTTGTTCAACAGTGTCTAAAAGAAGCTCCCTTGGAAGAAATGTGCATGTCAGACCCATAACTATATTTCCTCAGTCCTGGGCATGATGCGGAAAAGAACGTGAGGAGAATCAGATATTGTTACAAGAGCAAGAACAAGTGAATTCCCATGACAGGGAATTTTGTACAGAAAATAATTCTGTGGTGCAGCAAATAGTTCAACTTAATTAGTGTTGTTTACATTTTTAAAACACCCAAGGGAATTCCATACAAATATCTTCATTAAAAGAAATCTAAAGTTGCAAAGAGAAGCACTATAATCTCAGAAAATGCCAAAGTTAAGCTTTTCAGGCATCTTAACTTGCCCTATATTTTTATGTTGTGAGGCTCCCAGCCTCATTCAGTTCATATGATGGACCATATTTACTGAACAAATCATTCTTGAACTTTTTTTTTTTATCCTCTTCATTCAGCATATGGGTTTAGGTCTTACTTGCCACATACCCTCCAACTCCTACAACTAAGGAATTAATTTCCTTGTGCATTCCTCTAGGTTGCACTCATTGCAGTATCCAAATGCTTCACAAATATGAAGCAAATTATGTTTAACACATCCTTGCCACTTTCTGAACGGCTGTCACTGCTGAAGGCTGCCTCATACAAACGCATACAAACAAGCGAGCAAAATTAAGGTTATACAAGCAACAAATTATTTATCATAACATTTCAAGCACTTGATTTTGCAGCCTAAATAGTCTGGGCAGTCACATTTTTTAATCTAATAAACTTCATTAAATAAAAATGGTGAAAAAGGAAAAAGAGTAAAAGCAAATGCAATGACATGCAAATATAACAGCCCCTCTACCATACATCAGCATCAAGATTTGAAACCAAAGCCTTTAGCAGTATGGCAGTTTGAGTTAGTGTTAACTATATTAACTGCTAGGGGACTGTCACTTTAGACTGGGGTGGGCAATTATTTTGGGGAGAGGGTCGCTTACTGAGTTTCAGAAAGCCATCGAGGGCTGCAAGACAGGCAGCCCGGGGCAGATTAATATTACTTTTCTACATTTTTCTTAGGGGCCCTGCGGGCCAGATAGAATGGCCTCGCGGGCCACATCTGGCCCGCGAGCCGCATTTTGCCCTCCCCTGCTTTAGATCTTCATGTGTTTTGGAATAAATAGGTAGCTTGGCCAGCCTCATTTTAGAGGAGGGAGAATTATTCAGAACTCCTTCACTTTGTGGTGCTTTCAGAGATGGACATAAAACACTGAAACCATGTCCTGACTACCTAGGCAGGATACTTTTAGGACAGCCTGACCCAGATCTCTTATGTTGATGCTGCCATGGCATGAATTCAGTCCATTAGATTCAGTTCAGTAGATTACAATGCTCATGTTCAGCTAATATTTTGGTATTTTAGCAGAACTTTGGAAATGGCAATTTTCAAAAAATGAACCTTAATCTAATTTAGCAGAGCAAAGAAGCTCTTGTATTTGGGAATTTATCTGAAGGAAATTTTAAAGGCCTGATGCAAACCGTAAATATGTTAATAATTTTCAAAATAAATTACAGTAATATTTTGTAAAGGAAAGCATAACTTGTATATTTTGTAAAGGAATGCATTATTTCCCATAAACAGAGCCAACTACTTCCATATTGCAATTTAAAGCTATGCTAGCAGGGATAATTTATTTCCTCAAAACTCTTTCATTTGATATAAAGCCTGGATGTGATGGTTGAAAGTCAAAGGCATGTAACAAATGAGATAAATTGTACGGTATAAAGTACATGAAACTGGAGTTAATTCATTAAACAAGACTGATTAAATATTTAATGGTTTTCTTGCTTGCTGTGCACCATTCAGCGGCTGCACTGAATAAGAAACGGTTCTGAAAAAAACAGTATATCCTGACTTATTCTAAACCTTTGTAATACACATATATAAGGATGCATGGGTAACACTTACTGTTTTCCATAAAGACGGAACATGCCCATAACCATTTATTTCAACAGTCAAGTATCTTTATACAGATTTGCACACTGAACAATTCGATGAGCTACTCCTTATAGATGACTTAACACGCACATAACAAACTCCTGTTCCCTGACCCCACCAATTTTCTTTACTGTTCCACTTGCACAGAACTCATGCAACTAATCTTCCTTTAGGTTAACTACTGAGGATATTCTACCTCAAGGCTAGGGACAGACATTCAAAAAGCCTGAATCGATTCAATCTTTGCAGCTTAGTCTAACCTAGCTAGGCTGAATCTGTTTCTAATCAGACAGCCATTCTCACTGGACTGAGAAAATGCAGGTACATGCCTGCAGTGGCTCAGGCTAGAAGCCAAGGAGTGCTAAAGCAGCCTTCCCTTCCCTTCTATAGTGCTGAGCTGAAGGGGGCTGATTAAGGAGGGGTGTAAACCCCGACCCTGTCTGTACCATCCCAGGCTTTTCCCCACTCAAGGGGCTGCTCAAGGGGCAGGAGTGTTGCCAGTCCCACCCCCCTGCTAGCACTCTGAAGCAAGGGGGGTGCAGTGCATGCATTTGTTGATGACACTGAGCTTTTCAATATCCCTCTCCCTGCTTCTTTATACTGTCTGCAGAAAACTGAAAGGGAAGCAAGCCAGCAGGAAGCTAGCTGATAACAGTGGTTATTACCTCATCAGCAAAACAACAGCCTCTCCCCATTAGTTCAAACTCTTCTTAAGTTGACCTGTTGATTAGCTCCAAAAAGTCCTCAGCAGCCACTGTTCTGTCTGCCTGTCCCAGTGAAATTGGACACACACACACACACACACGCACCTCTCTTGGCATTAGCTAGCATACCACATGCTTAGGGTCACTGGGGCTAGGGTCTGTGCTGTGGGAAATGGGAGGGAGGAAAGGGGTGATCACTGCTTGAGCAGCAAGCAGTGAGGACCGGTGGGGCAGGAAGAATCCAGGCAGACCCTGATGTGCCTACAGTCTCTGCCATAGCTCCAGCCAGGGAGCACAGGGGAAGGGCCAGCCCTGCTGTAGAGCAGAGAGCTCTGCCCAGCCCAGAGAGTATGCTGGGATCCTGGAGGAGTCTGGTTTATCTTAAACTTAGCAAGGGGTCTGGGACAGACATTGCATAAACCAGTGTGAACCAAATCAGTCAAGTCTGATACTACATTCAACCAGGTTTATCTCAAACCAGTTCCACCCATTTTCACACTGGTTTATGTGCACTGAACATCTGTTCTGTTACAGGTTTAAACCAGTTTCTGATCACTTAAACCAATGTGTGTGTCATGTTTGACCCTAGTCCTAGAGACCATTAAGTATAACTCATTACATTTTGATGGAATGGGTCACTGCAAAGCAAACTATTTCTAAGGCTAAGTACAGACAGTCAAAAAGCCTGAGGCTGAATCAATTCAATCTAGGCAGTTTCTTCTACGTTGTGTAGGTTGAACCAATAACTAACTGAACTGACATTCATTTTTCAACAGGGAAAGGCAGGGGGAAGCCTGCACTGACCCAGGCCAGTAGGCGGGGGGTGCCAGAGCATGTCTCCCACCCTGCTGGCTACTGCCAGCCCAGCCAAGTGTCTGCAAAGTCCTGCTTTCCCCCCACAGGGTGTTAAGGAGTCCCCTGCCTGGGTGATGGTCCACCTCAGAGGAGCCTCCCCCTCAGGGGGCTTCCCCCAATCTGGGTTCCCCAACCCTGGCAGTCCTGGGGAGCTGAGGGAAATACCCCCTCCCCCTTTCCAGCTGCTGATTGCTTCAGCAGCTGCCCCTGCAGGGAAAGAGGAGTCCTCCGGGCCAGGTACCTGCCCATGCCACCCAGTATGGTGGCACCAGGCAGCCCATGCTTTGGGAGCCTTACCCACACCGGCCTCAGGCAGTCACAAGTTGCTGAAGGGAATTCTTCTCTTTGCCAAGCCCTCATTTTAGTTGCTGTCAGTCTCGGGGATAGCCCAGGGAGCAGAGGAAAATCCCTACGCTCTCCTGCATTAATTCTGGCTCAGATTCACAGCAGCTAAGGAAAAACCAGCTGCGGAGGAGCAGGAGGATTTCCCTCCACACCCTTAAGCTGTCTGAGATTTGCAGGGCTAAGGCAAGCAGTGTTCTGGAGGGAGGTTCGCTGGGGTAGCCTGGACTTGGGTGGGAGAAGCCCCACAAGGCATGGGCAGGCACCTGGCCCAGAGGACTCCTCCTCCCTCCCTTCTGTGGCAGCCACTGATGCAATCAGCAGCTGGGACGGTGGGCGGGATGGGAGAGAAGGTCTGCCAGGGTCTAAAAAACCACACTACAGGGGTTTTCCCTCCCCCCATGTGCTGTGTAGATCCTGGCTAGGGGTGCTGGGGGTTTGCTCCCCTGCCCCTGCGGGCTGATGGATACAGGCAGGAGCAAGCTTAGGAGCAGTGGGGCAAGGCAGTCCCTGCTCCACTGGACCAAGCAGCATAGCCCAAGGCTGCAAAGCATCCTGGGATGCTGGGGGTACTATGAGTTAGCCTGAACCAGGAAAGGATCTGGGATAGAAGTTCCATAAACCAATTTGACCTAAATCAGTTAAGTATGATACTACATCCAACTAGGTTCATCTTAAACCAGTTCTGGTCATTTTGAAATTGGTTTATGTACACTGAACTTCTGTTCTGTTACAGGTTTAAACCAGTTTCTGATCACTTAAACCAGTTTATGTGCAACTTCTGTCCCTAGCCTAAGAATGTGCAACTTGTACTTCCAGAGCTCTCTCTGTCAGCATGACTTGGCTTGCATGAGATCAGTCGCATGCGTTTCCTTCATGGAGTGGATTACAGGGGCAAGCCCATTTCCTGCTTCTTTATTTAAATCCATCACACAATAAGAATCATCTATTCAACACTGAAAAGAGACCTGTATGCAGGCCTCACACAAAACACTCCAAGGTTACAAAATACTTGTCTTGGTATTAAAGGACCTAGCCAATTAACAACTGCTCATTCACTGAAGAAAACCAACACACTGAGGGTTTCATGAATCCTTGTTGATTAAAATTATTCAAAACACGTTTATTTTATTGATGACATAATAGAAAAAATATCACTACGGTAAACAAAAGAAATGGAGGCTGAGATGTTCTGAATTAGTTTTTGGAAAAAAATATGAAATTCAGTCATATAACTAACTGTACCTGAAAACAATATCACTTCATTTATAAAACTTCTTTCCATAAGAATTAATTGCCATAGCCAAGCCAGCCAAGCATACAAAATGTCAAAGCACATATTATTAAGTTCATAAGACAGTACAGTGCTAGGAAAAAAGAGAAACAGAATAATATATCCAACTTAAGCCAAGCTACAAAGACTTGAAGTTTAAATTTAATTACTCAATAGCCTTTTCTAGTGAACACAGATTAAAACTATTTGTCACTTGCAACTCTGATAAATAATCAGTATGAAATTCAGTGGCAATGGCATTTTGCTTCATGTCCAATTATGCTTTAATAATGACTTCGTCAAGGATTAAGACAGAACAAAGATTTCACCATGAGCTTGTAAATAATGACTGGGAATACAGACTGGTTTATTTTAAAATGTAGTAAAGAAAAAATGTCACTATACTCTCCATTAAAAGCAACAGGTGAATCTTCATTTTGCAAGATGAGGTATAAATAAAAAGAATTAATTTGATATTTTGCATGTTCTCCTAAGATAAGTAAACATGCATCCTTCCTTGCATGCTTACAATGCTCACCTATACAGAGTCAAAAGTAGAGCATCACAAACAACAAAGGGAGAACATAGAATTGTGACCAAAATGACAGTGCAAATATAGCCCAAGCTGAATTTGCAACTAATACAGCTTCTGACATGCTGAACTCCTGCAAACCAAAAAAATGGTAAATGCTTCAATGAAACTAAACACCCTCTTGAGGTTTGCAATCTGCTTTGTTTTATAAAAAAGGCACAATAACTTTATTAGCTTGCTAAAAATGTAAATATCTTTCCACCATTAAACACTAGCAATGTAGCTTTATGGGGCCAGAGACTTTCTGCCATGAGCAAACATATTAATAAAAACGACTCTAGCCTCTAACTCTCTAAATGAATCTTAACTTTAAGTACAGGTTAAAGCAGGGGTGTCAAACACAGGCCAGCAGGCCGTATCCAGCCTGTGGGTCTTGGACAGACCCTGCATGAAGCACTCCACCAAACCAGCCTCAACATGCTGGCTCCAGAGCTAGCCCAGTGTGTCCCGTACTGGCGCCGTCCTGTGGATTGGTCAATCCCCATACACAACCTGCAGCACATGCCAGTCCCACTCTGGGGCTTGCACTGCCATGCTGGCTTCATAAACCATGATGCATATGGCACAGAGGGCTGAAACAGGAAACACCCTGCACATGACACTCCACTGGATAGCCCTGAACACTGGTTCTGGCCAGGCTCATGCCTGAAGATCAACCCAGGCATGCATCTGACACCCCTGGGTTAAAGGTTAACAAGAGTAGGAACTTAAGTGTTTTATTTTTGAGCTATCGCAGTTTCTAGAATGAAGCAAGACATAACAGTGGCATTCAAAGCCAGTGCTTAGAGCAGGGCTGTGCAACTGGTAGCCCCAAAGGGTTAAATGTGCAGCCCCCAGACTCTCACCTGGCTGCTGCTCCCCACATGGCTCCCACTGCAAAAGCAACCAGAGTTTCCAGCCTCCCCTCTCCCCTTCATTTACCACTTCCTGCCTTCAACACTAGAGCCTGGACATTGCAGCAGTGCAGGGAGCTGCTGTGCCTGGGGGCTGAGAAGGTGGGGGAAATTAATAGCTGTCTGGCACCAGAAGCATCACGCAGCCACGCCCCCCAAAAAGCTGCTGTACCCCACAGGCATGCACTGCAGCAGAAGGGATATTCCTTGTACACCTGCACAGCACAGTGGGTGAGCCCCAAGTTGCAGGGCAGGGGGGGAAGAGATGGGCCATGCAGATGTGCAGTGCAGCAACTGGTTGGGGGGAGTCTCTTTGCAGCATGCCTGGTGTGGTCCCCACGGGTACAGAAGTTGGACTTCTTTGATTTAAACATCAGTGTTGCATTGTTAAAGACTGCAAAAGTGCAAGCTGGTCAACAGTTTAAACCATGTGCTAATTCTCTGCTCCTGCTTTCTGCACAGGTGTTGATTTCACACTCTTAATTTTCTTTTTAAATCGACAGGCATGCTACTGCAAAAATATTCCATGATGACATAAGCCATGCACAGTGACTAAGCACTGCTGAACAAAATTCACCTTTTGCAAATTTTTAAACTATGCAATCTTTCAACTTGACTGTATCCTTTTATATTTTCTCTGCCTCCACTTGTTAACAGTATAACTAGTTAGCCTGGAACACTCCAATCTAAAGAGGACAGAAAACACTTGAAGTTCTCTTGGAACTGAACTAAAGGCTAAGTAAGCATCAAATCTATCATCACATATGGAAAAGGGCTTTTTTGGTGGGTTGCTTTTTTTTTTAAACAACATAGTCTACTGTGTTGGAAACCTTCCATGGCATAACATCATCAATTGTTCAGTGCCACAATGACAAGTTTATCACACTGTGCCACAAACATAAAATGAAGCAAGCAACCAACAGTCTATTTCCCCAAAATAACATACTCTGTCACTGTCAAAGCAATCCAAAACCCAAGAATTCAGAATGAAATGAGGGTTTTGTGATTTTTGGATTTTTTTTTTTTTTTCATAAAGCTCTTCTAAATAGATTTCTTATTCAGCACGGTCTCCAACAGTAATGCATTCAAAAATTGCAGACAGCAATTGCTTACTTTAGCCACAAGTATCCTGTATTCCAGGGATCAGCAACCCCCAGCACGCATGACATTAGTGGCACATGGAGACATTTTTCCCCGGGAAGCCAGGAGGCACGCAAGAAAATTGTTTACATTTTTTGTTTCTTTGTTTTAAGTTGCTGCTCTGAGCTGTCCCATGCAGCCACAAGTTGCAGCCTGGTGGCAGGCACTGGGGTGGAGCCAGGGGAACACAGGCAGGGAGGGTGTCTGTGCTCTACTGCCCTCGCCCCTTGTTCCCAGGCTGCACCCTCCAATCTGGCTGGCCCCTGGAGGGAGCTGCTGATAGACAGGGCTGGGGCAGGTGCTGCACAGGGCTGCTGCTCTGTAGGCTTCCAGCAGGTGGCAAAGCCCTGGGCCCAGGAGAGCAGACACTCTGTCCCACCCGGGCAAGGCAGCACTGGGGTGCCAAGTGCTGGGGCCAGGCAGTCGGGGCAGGGTCTGGGCATCGGCACTATGGGCAAGCCAGTCCAGTCAGGCCCTTAGGAAGGTGGGGCTGGGCAGGAAGTGGGGGCTGCCCCAGGGCTCTGCGGGCTCCAGCTGTGGTGGGTGGGCAAGCGTGGGTGCCCAGCAGCACCCGTCGTGGGCTGGGCCTGACCTGGCCCACGTGGCTCCGCAGGGATAGGCCTCAGACACCCTGCGCATGTAGGGATGCTGCATGGCTAGGGCAGGACTCCGGGCTCAGGGGGCTTCCCTCTCTGGGATCGGCCTCTCTGCACATTGGGCACTGGCAGGGCAGAACCATCCCCGGTGCAAAGGCCTGGCTGCAGGAGACCCTAGACCCTGGGACAGCCACCACGACTGCCCCAGCCTGCCCAGGCTCTGGCCTTGCCCACCCGCAGCTCTCCTTAAGGGGCCAGGGCAGGTACTGCACAGAGCCACTGCATGACAGGCTCCTGGCCAGCTCGGCCCCGAGCGGCATCTGTTCCCAGAGCCTGAGGGAACAGCCTGCAGCTGCGGCTCCTGCTCATACCATACCCAGTATGCAGGGCTCAAGGGGCTCCCTCCATCCTGCCCCAGCCAGGCATCCCTGCAGAGATCCACGGGCTGGCTGGGCCCCACCTCCAGTGCTACTGGGCCCCCCGCTGTGGCCTGAGGCAGCTCCCACTCCCCACCTGACACCAGCTCTCCTGCAGCCTTCCCAAGGGCCTGGCCAGGCCAGCCTGCCTGCAGTGGATAAGAGATCTCTCATATTGGCACATTTTACATTTCATAACATTAGAAAATAGTTTTAAAACATAACTTATTCCCATAAGAAGTTACATAGTCAAGTCAGAATAGGCAGAGAGTTCAACCTTAATATAAATTAGCATAATTAAAAATATCAATTTTTTTAAAAATTTAAAACTCAAGAAAGTTTGGGTGTATTTTGTCATATTAAGATACAACCAACAGCCTTCTCTTGGACTGGCCTGCAGTACTCACAAGTATTTTTGCCATTGAAAAATATATCCATTGCAAACTCAGAGTGTTAAGATGTGCTTATTACACTTCACTATATTGGTTTTTTTAAAACAGATGAAGTACACTCCAAGCAGAGAACTATGCAAGTGTGACATAACCCTTCCTGTATTCCAATATTAATTATTTGCGTTATTTTCTACAAGGATCTTCTAAAATTGGACCCTCACTATGTACAAGGTATATAAACATGAGGTGCCTCCACCAAGACCTGCCAGACTAAACAAACAAGATATACAAAAAGATGGGAAATGGGAAAAATCACAGTCAAATAGGAAAATGAGGCATGGTTAAATTAAGCAGTCTGCAAACGATCAAAGAGCGTAAACCTACATTTGTGTCCTACTCCAATTATGTCCTTGTTTTCTCAAAGGCTTAAGTGATGTATAGGGCCTTGGGCAAGCTCTCAGGAATAAACAGCTTTTTAAGACAGTGTGTTTTGATGGACATTTCCATATACATGGCTGAACAATACTTTTGTAATACAGCTGAGCTGCTGACTGTGGGTTGAGAATATTGCATCCAGAGCAGACTAATCCATTTCTGCTACTGATTACATGCTCTTAAATATTTGGGGCATTTATACACATGCTCTGGGATGTGGGATGTGTGTGCAGGGGGGGGGGCTTTTAATTAGAGCAGCTCCAAGAGCCACTCTAATTAAAGCACCCAGAGTGTCACATGTATCAGCGTCCCCACACTGAAAAAATGGCAGCAGGGGCACTTTAACAAAAGCTCATTGAATGAGCTTTCGTTAAAGTGCCCCTGCTGATTTTTTTCAGCATAGGGACATTGATACGTGTGACACAGGAGTGTGCTGGAGTGTGGCAATTACCACACTTCAGTAGATTCAAATTATAGAGCATCAGAACAGCCTTGATGCATGTGTACAGGTGGCCCCAAGAGCCATGGAAGTGTAACAGTCAGATTTGTTAAGTGGTGGGATTTTCAAAATGCTATTGGGGAAGAGGGGACAAGCTGGATGGTTTAAAAATATGTTCTGGATTCTCTTCCGTTTTTAAATATATTGGCTTTACCTATTCATGTTCAGAGGCTGAAAATGATAACAGAGATACCATATTGTGTAAAATGATCTGGTTTAAAAAGAAACAAAACCTAATTTCAGCACTGTCTCAGAAGAGAAGGGATGATACCAGCCTTAGATTAAAAAAAAATGTGGAGGACTGACTGCCTTTATTGCCAGCACTTCTAAGGAATGTAAGAATGTATTTCCTATTCCGAAGTCACTCTGGAAACCACTCCTGTAACACGGAGCTAAAAGTGAACTGTGGAAGATCAGTAACACTGGAAATAAACAGTACCACACGATAATTTAACAGAGACAACATCTGAATATAAATGACAAGAAATAGCTTGGGGAGATCCTGTAACCCCAGATGGGAGGAATTCATGACCCTGAGCCATTTATTAACCAAAAATATTGTCAGAAAGGCAGGCAAACATCATTAAAGAAACGAAAGAAAATTGCTTCATAGGCCATTTTCCCCTCCTTAAATTGCCTTGGCTTCTTTTTTTTTTGTTTTTGAAATCTCACTTGCTGTTGCGAAGTCATTAGAAGGCTCCTTCATATAGCATGTATAGCTTGCATAAAGCTACAGTGTCCATAAAAAAAAGAGAATCAGACATTGCTGAGGCCTCAGTTACGAACTGAACATGACACATTCGAATAATGCAAATCCCTCTGATCAAATTCAATCTCTCCCCCCACACCAACCAATCACCCACTTAGAACTTCCCATTCCCTAATTATGGACATTTTGAAGAAGGGTAAGGACAAGCTTTTAAGATGACCCAGAACAATTTCTACAAACAAACTAAGTGGGCTTATGCTTTTTTCTAGGTGTTACGAGAGACTTAAACATTAGGAGGTTTATCCCCCAGCAAAATTTTGTATCTTTCCTGTTGCCTTTGAAATATCCAATCTCACCTCTCCTGATTTTGACAAAGGTCCACTGTGAGAACCTGGGAACTACCATAGCCCACTACTTTTTTGCAGTAATCCAAAGACTCTTCCAGGAAGTAACTGAGACAAAAAAAATCTAAGTTCTGGCAAAGTGTGTGGAAAAAATATTAAGTTCCTGGGCCTCTTTCTTTCTTTTTTAATATACAAAAAAGGTTTTTTGTGTTGTTGGGTTTTTAAAAAAAACAAAATATTTTTATGAAGCCTTTAGTGTGGCTCTACATAGACAATTGATTTTCCTTTCCATGACCAGAAAGAGGTAGTTAGACCTGTTAGTCTAAAGTCAGACAGAAGGCAGGGTAGATTTGCACCTTACAGACTAACTAAATCAGAGACGTATAGCATAAGCTTTCATGAGCCCAAGCTTCCCAGTCAATTTGATTAAATCTTTACTCATTTTTCTCTCCTAGTTGTCCTAGTAAAATCTTGAATGGTGCTGGCAACACCGGAGTTGAATCCCCTGACAAGCGCAGTTGATAATCATGGAAAATTCCACAGCAAGCCCCGTATGCGCCCCCTGGGTGACCTCCAGGCATGTCAATCAGGCATGACCTACTTTTATTCCTGCGCATGCTAAGTTGCCACATAAAGCTCAGACCTGCACATGCTCAGTGTGTTATAAGCATGATGTCAGCATCTAGAAAATTCCTCCAACCGAGCACCCTGATTGGCGGAAGGGTCACTTTAAAAGCTCTCTGACCCCCACCTTTGGTGGTGGGTGCGTGGGTGTTGGCGTTAGTGTATGTTGTGGATGCAGTAGGAGAAAAGGAGCTACTCGATCCGAAGGCAGAGGCTGCTTAGGCAGGGACTGCTAGTAGGAGAGAGTGTGGAATTCAATTCCCAGTTCCATTCTTGAGTCTGCACAGTGACTTACCTGTATTTTTCATGTTCGATCTTCCGGTTGCGAACTGTGTATTTTCTGATTTGACTACTCCTCCACGATTTCTACGATTTGGATTCTTCGACCCAGTTACTGTTTACCTGGCTTTGAACTGACCTCGGCATTCCACGTTGACTACGATTCAGCTCATTCCTACAAACCTGGTCTCTGCTGCATCACGTTCTGGTTCTTGACCTCGGCTTCGTATACGACTACTCATTGTCCATTAACTCGGACTGGCGTCACGTGTTGAGTTACAGTTTTGTTGTCTTCTCGTTTGTATATTTCCCTTTACGAGCTGTTGACCAGCCCTGGGACTAGTGACAGGCAGCCGCACCCATCACCGGACTGGTTCCGGTGGTGGAAAGCAAGGACTCGTTACGAACCTCGTGGGCCAACAGACCCCTCTGTCGTTTATTGTTGTTTGTTTCATACTGTAACTGAAGAATATCATACCTACGCTTCATCAAAGTGTAAGTCCAAATAAACCTACCTTGTTATCCGCTACGTGTCCCTTTCTCTGAACTCCATGCCAGTAATCCCACCTGTTCGTATCCGATTGCCACCCCAATCACCGTGACCTTGGGGCCCTGTTCCCCAACACTAGTCAACAGCATTCCCTTAAAATTCAGACTGTCTGAGCCACTTATACGTAAAAAAAGATATTATAGTGATTCTCAACCAATTCAAGAAATCAGGTGTTGCCCAAATTAAGCACCAGGGTAATATTGTCTTCACCTGTAAAAGTTCCACTCTGATTTTGAAGGAAAAAAGCAGACATCTATGTCATCATGCAATAAGTTATTTAAAGACTCACCTGCTATTGTGAGCTTGGCTGTTCTGCTTACAATGGTCCCAAGGCTTTCCACAGTCGCCACACACTGATAGTATCCTTCATCAGGTTTATTGTGTTTGGAATGCACTACACTGTTTATTAATAAAGATCCATCAGGTAGCAGTTGGCGACGATCATCTGACACCAAGTTTAGAAAAGTTCCATCTTTTTTCCACTCGATTTTTGGAGAAGTCTCACAAAAAGCTGAACAGTTCAGTACGACTGAAGCTCCCCGAACAGATAACGTGTCTGTGGGCTCCACCACAAAATAGAAGGGTGTGAAGGTTCTCACACTGGATGCTGCAAAACGCAAGTAAAATTAACAATCAGTTCATCCATCTACTGTTTGTTAAAAGGAGATATATTTCTTTCCCCATTCCCATCCCCCACAAAACTTTATTCCTCCAAAATGTTTCTAGTAATCATTTACAGCTGAAAGTATGCCCCTGAATATTTTGGAAAGGCCACATTCTCAGTAAGCAGTGATATTTTTCACAACAGATGCTTTGAGTGAATAACTGTACGGTACATCTAAAACATATGTTTATGAAAATGTGGAAAACCTCAGGAAGAAAAAAAAAAAATCAATTGTGTGTTCCTGCTTAAGAAGGAAACAAACTGATTGGCTGGATCTTTATGGTTCCAAAGGTTTGTACCAATGGCCTTTTAATGCCCTATTGTGATTTATTCTTGCATTACTTTCCAGACAACATAAGGTTTAGCTACAGTGCCATGCAGGTATATTCAAACTAGTTCCAGAACAGGAAGGTAATAGGTCTCAAGGCAAGGAGAAACGGGAGCTCTGAGCTGATGTGACCACAAGTAATAATCTGCATGGAATAGCACTTTACTGTGAGATACTGTCACATGGCAACATGGTAGGCTATACAGATGCACACACCTTGCCTAAAAATATTACATCTTATAAATCAACAAATATATAAGCACGTACACATTTCAGTTTAAAAAAAAAAAAAAGTAATTGGTTTGCCCCAAACTATACAACAAAATTTGGACTCCATTAGAGACCTGTACCATCAAACAGAACTATTACATAAAGTCATATTTATTGTACTGGCAGCAAGTCTACACAGGAGAACCAAAAAAACCCAATCCTCCCTCTTTAAAACTCCAGTCTTTAGCCACACACTATCATCACTCTATATCAGAGCATCCTAAACAACGAATTAATACCATTTAACTATGAGTAAGTCATTTAACATAGTTTCAAGCCTATTCCAAATCCAATTTAAAATAAAATTCTCCCGTTCACTATGAAGAAACTTTTTTCCTTATTTTGCCATCATCTATATATTTCATGTTGCTTATAATTGTGGGAAGGCAATTTCCAAAAAAAAATATTACTAAAGAAAAAAACATTAACATTTTGGGCACCCACATTTAACTTGTTCAATGGATACTCAGTATTTACCTACATTTTTCTCTCTGGGTAACAAAAAAAAAAAAAGGTGGTTTGAAATATGTTTATATGTGTTTGCACATTTCAAAACTACTTGTAGCACGCCTATGCGTGTAAATTAGGGAATCTTGTTAAAGCTCAAGCTTATGTTAACCTGTAGTTGAGCACAAATTTCTTACATAATTACTCGTTTAATTTACAGTGTGAGACATTCAATTAATAGGCGTTTTATTTTTTCTCCTGCTTTTTAGACAATGGCAAGTTTACTACTATGTACGCTCTCCAAATACTAATTCTTAAAGTAACACATCAACAGTTACCACAAGAGTTATAAGGGGCATGAGTAAACTTTAAAATAATATTGTATTTTATATAGATGTTGAACTTCCTGCACAGGCTTATTTCCCATGTTCTTTTATCTATTAATTATCTGTAGCTATTAAATTTATCAAAGAAAACTCTCCCCAAAATCAAAACTTTTATTCCAAAACACAAATGTTTCCAATGCTTATGCACCAGGAAGGGTAAAAACAGGTGAACAGAATGGAAGATTTATGCAGTGTCATCTTCCTAGGTCAGCTGACCACATGAAACCATATATTTAAGATCTAAATATTTGTTATTCATTTGTTGTTAAATCTGAAAGCTGAAGACAATGATATGAACATCAACAGTGGTTATTAAGAGCTGACTGATCATTTTATCAGCCAGTTCCAAGTAGCATGTCCTCTGGTCTCTGGGATCAGTTTTTCCTACACCCTTGCTTGCTTGGGTAAATTTATCTAGAGCAGAGGTCCTCAATCCCCAGCCTGCAGAGCTCCCCACCGGTCACAAAATTTGGCAGCAGAGGATCAGTGGCAATTAATATTGCTTTTCCTCCCCATGTCACCAAATTCCCCATGCAGCCATGCTCCCTACCTTCCTGTGGCCAGATCCGAGTCAGCCAGTCCCCTGCTCCTCTCTGCACAGCTGGACCAGGCCCCTGATGTGCATGCCCCACATGCTGAATTGGGCCCACCAGCCAGATCCAGCCCACAAGTGGAAAGGCACTGCCCATCCAGCCTTCAGGGCAAAAAGGTTGAACACCACTGATCTACAGCAGCAGTTCTTGCCTATTTGCCATAGCAGGTCACATTTGCAGCCCTCAGTATTTTATGCTGGCTGCACCAACACAACTTACTGTGTATCCATTTAATAGGATGTCACATGGGCCACAGCAGTGGGCTGAGTGGGCTGCATGCAGTTTTAAATACTGAAATATTACATCAATGTTCAATCCTTTCAAAAGTGACTCACAATTTTTGGATGATTTAACTGTGACACTGAGTACTGAGTACCACTGGATAACTGAATTCCTTTAAGATGTCATGTTTATGTCACAATTTGTAGATGCATTTAATATGAAACATCACAGAATTAGGACCAAAGTTGTAATCTAGACATTTGTTTTCCCTTGCAAGAGTCTGTATTCACCATCAACACTACAAAACCAATTCCTTAGGTCCAACAAACAGCCCACAGGCTGGATCCAACCCATAGATCAAAGTGCGGGCGGCACAGGGAGCCAGCAAAAGCCACCACATTCAGCCCGCAACTGGACACCCTGTACTGCATGAAACGCCAGGTATTGCACATGACAGGGGTCCAGGCTCAGGCCGCATGTGGTGTCCCAAACCAACACTCTCTGCTGCTTGAAGTGCAAGATCCAGCTTGCATGCAGCAAACACCGCACACCCCGTGCTGGCCCTGGGGGACGGTGGGCCCTACGAACAGGCTGGGCCCAGCACCATGGACGATGCACAAGCGGTTGGGTGTGGTTCATCCCACAAACTGGCCCAGTGATGTTCATCTGGCCAACAAGTCAGATGGTTTGACACCCCTGCCTTAGAGCACTTTATTATATACCAGTTTATTGTTTAAGTATACAAAAAAGATAGCATTTACTCTATTTTTCTGTCCATACAATTAAAGAATAAGTCTTTTTAATGTTATACACTTTATATCGCCAGCCTATTCTTGACAAATTAATAGAAAGAATCAATTGTTCCATTATTTTATTAGATTTCTGGACAGTACTTGCCAGTTTACTTTAGCTTTTCTTCTTACAAATCACTACTGCGGTTATCCAACTGCCCATCAAGAATGACGGAGGGTGGGGGGGAGGGGGCTGGGATGGAGTGCTGCCACCTTGCACCCCATGCTGCCGCTGTTCTGCCTCTGGGGGGGGGGCAGAGCCATGGCCAGCCCTCTGTCCAGTCCTCAGCGCAGCTTCAGAATCATGACAGCTCTCCCACATGCTTGGAGCGCTCCTATTGGCTGTTTCTGTCAGCCAATCAGAGTGTGAATAAAGCGTGACAGACACAGGCTTTTATAATATTAGAATTACCAGTTTTCTTGTTCCTCTCTACCTTACAAGTCAACATTAAAGCACATTTACCCACTTGGTCCAGGCTTTATGACACTAGCCTAGGATTTAAAGATTTGAATTTGATCCCTAATGATCAATGGACTTCTGCAAATCACTTAATACCAGGGCTAGATCCACAGAAGAACTCACGCACCAAAGGTGAATTTAAGTGATATTTAGGTACTAAATCAAAAGGATGATTCTCAAAACCCTAATCCACAAACATATAAAACATTCACAGGTACTTAATTATTTGCCAGAAAAGTTCCCTAGACAGCTAATTACCAGGACTGCTTTAATTTTGCTGGAGTTGATTGAGGAGCTTAGGTTCCATCTCACTGGGAAATAAGAACTGAGATCCTCAAAGCAACTTTTTCTTAAACTCAAGCTTTTTTTGTTTTTAAAAAAAATGAAAATAGAACATATTTTCCACTAGCACTATCTTTCCTTTCTCAATTTTCTATAGAAATGGCTTATTCCCCTAACTCCTAGACAGTGTTCAGGGCTAATAATGCCAAAAAGAGGTAAATGCCAGCCTACAATCCACAATTAGGCAAAGTTTAAGGCCCCTGGCAGACACTGCACTTAAGAGATTATTAACTGGTTAATTATGCCTTAAGTAGTAACCAGGCCATATATTCATTAAATTAATGGCACAATAAAATAGACAATAAAAGTCACAAAGTTATTCTACAAACTACACATAGTAACTTTGTAGCTGATTCCCATCATGCCTTAAACTCAATGCATGGCCTGACCAATCAGCCTTGAAGGGATCCAACACGTTCCTGTGGCTGGGAATGCCAGTCATTTCATGGGTGTTCTCAGCCATGGGAACACTTCAGAAACACCCCCCCCTCCCCCCTGTGCGCTCCCACAGCTAGAGGGATTCAAGATACCTGTGGCTGGGAGCACCCGAGCTCCCCCTGTACCAGCAATGGGGCGTGATTGGGATCTGATCCCCAAACCCACAATTGTTCTACCTGCTGTGCATGTGCGGCATAGTAGGAGGCACAGCTGTTCGGACTGTGGCTCAGATACCATCCCGCCTTAAACCGAACATCTGCCAGCAACCCAAAATACATCCCTATCATGACTGTTTCCAATTCAATTCTCCCCTAGCAGTACCTAGGGAGGTTAGACACCTCAGATCTCTAGATGCCACTCTGACAGCCAGACCACAAAAAGGTTAATGTTGTGACTCTTAAATTTATGATGCTTAAGTCCTGTTAAAAATTTAGCCTGCAGTCTTTCTTCCTTCTAGCTCAGTCGAAATAATGGTAGTGTTTCTTTCCTGTCTCATGGCATTCATGATTCAACACAGAGTCATGAAAGCATCACGAACAGATATTCCCTTTGCTCTCTCCAGGGCCGTAGTTCAAGTTACACAACTTGCATAGCTTCAAATCTCCTAAATTTCCCTGTGAAGAGGGAAGGGGTGTGGCCAAGCTCTGCAGGAGGTGGGGAACGGGGCACGGCTGGGCCACAACAGGGAAATGGATGCGGCTCAGCCCCACAGGGAAATGGGGCATAGCTAAGCCACAATCGAGACCCACAGGGAGTGAAGGGGATGTGGCCCGGCCCCAATCCAAAAGCAAGCGGAGGTGCAAAAGAGGCATGGCCCAGCCCCACAGGGGAAGGGGTCACAGCCTGGCTCACAGGTTGCCTGTGGCCCACAACTGGCAGCAGTATGCTTGGGGTTTGGGGAATTTGGCATGGGGGTGGGTGGCTCCCCTTTTGCCAAATTTCCTGACCTGTGGAGAGTCCTACAGGCCAGATATGATGCCTGTACAGGCTTCATCTGGCCTGTGTGCCAGAGGTTAAGCACCCCTGGATTAATCCATTTCCAGTTGCCAATTACATATCCTTTGTTAACCAGGCAACTATTTTGTACCATGGCCTCTCTTTTTTTCTCCTTCTGATAAATCTCTCATTCTTTTAAGCTCTCAAACTAATTAACTTATTCTGCTTTTTCATAAAGTTGTTTGACTGACCTTATCTTTTCCCTCAAACCTTTAACTATTAGAACAGCTCACTAGTAAAAGGTTTGTTAAAAAGAGACAGTATATTTTCAATCTTGGTAAATTCAGGGTTTTGCAGCTTTGTGTTCTGGTTAAAGCATTTAAATTTCACTGAAAATAATTTTTGGCGGCTTTTTTTTTTTTAAATAAAAATAATATCAGTACTTAAAGCAATAGTATTACTATTTCTCGCTCTCCAAAGTAACTTCTGGTAAATTTTGTTTTACAATTTTTGCTGTTATCTGTTGCCCACAAAAGATGTTATTTTGTACACTATATAGTATAGCTAACCCTAAACAGCTGAAGACATTTTTTTGCTGCTGGCTCTGTGAAATTAAAAACATTAAACCAGAAGTAATATTTTGCCTGATCAATGCCTGTTTATGTTATAATTAATGTGCTTTGACCAAACCTTAACCAACTCAATACAAACTGAATTAATAAGATGTAGGGATGTGCAAAGCTTCAGTAACCGATTTGATTCAGAAGAGATCTGACCTAATTCAGGAGCCAAATCTCCAAATCTGAATCAAACTGGGAGACCCATTAAAAGGTCTGAATCAAATCAGAAGCCACCAAATCAATTTGGAGATTTGGAAGGTCCCCGCCTGCCGCCCCTGGGAGCTGGACCTGGGATCTATGCCTTTAAGTAGGGAGCAGCAAGCTGGAGCAGGGGGGAGGGGACCATGGGGGGACCCCCATCTGGCCCCATTCCCCCTCAGCTCTGCCAGTCCTTCCAAGTACCCCTCCACCCAGCTCCACCCCCTGCCCACTCTTTCTGCACCCCGCCCCACCCAATGACTACCCCACCTGGCCCCAGCATCCCAGCACTTTAAAAAATAAATAAAAGAGCTCCACACTCACTGGCTGCAGCAGCAGCGATCAGGTCCTCTAGGGGCTCATGGCAGAGCACCCCTGTGCAGCAGGGATTCCCCCCACCCCGGCAGCTGTTGCATCATGCAGGTACAGAGCAGCTCAGCACAGCGCCGCACACTGTCCCAGAGCTGGGGCAGCTCCACTAGTCACCCAGAACCTGGTAGCGTTCAGCCCAGGTGGCCCCAGCTCCCGGAGAGTGCGCAGAGTCCTGCAGCACCCTGCCGAGCCATGCTGCACCCTCACAATGCGACGGCTGCTGCACGGATGCCACGGGGGAGCGGAGTCAATCCCAGCGGGGCTCTGCCACAAGCCCCCAGAGGCCCCGGGTGCCGCTGCTGCAGCCAGTGAGTGCAGAGCTCCTTGCCACCACGCCCCTGCTTCTGACACTGCCATTGCAGCCTATTCGATTCAGAGGAGATTCGGCCCTATTCGGCTGCTGAATCGAATCAGGTCAGCGATTCCAAATCACTAAATTGAATCACTATCCCTCGGAATCAGCCAAATCCGAAGCCAAATCGAATACTTGCTACTTCAAACAAGCCTAAGAAGATGCATTAAATGAATTATCTCCCAAATCCAAACAGATATACCCATTTCAAAAATGTATTCTTTATCTTCATGATTTAGATTCATCAACCATTAATCAAATACGTGCTTCTTTAGTACCTTACAAAGAACAAGGTAATACTCTTCTGGGGCGTTTTTTCCTTGATCTTTTGCAAAACTTTCCAGTAAAAGTAGTTTGATTTATTTGACAAAATATGAAATAACTTTGACCTTAAAAGAAGAGATAAGGAAAAGATAAGGTGTAGTCTTTGGAACTTTTGTTTTATTTGTTATCCAATTTTTAGTTTAATACATCACAAAGCATCATAATACAGTATTTTGTTTCTATACTAATTATGGGTAAACATGATTACTTTGCCATTTTAATTATTCTCAGAAGACTTCTATGATTAAAATTGGCTATCCATTAATGAGTGCATTTTTAATCACTTTATTTCTTGTGTATTCAGTGAAGTAGCAAAAAGGAGTCAGATTCAGCATTACTTTCATTTATCCTCACTTTATCAGCCAGAGATGACATATCAAGGAAGCAAAAAATTAATTTTGGGGGTGGAGAACAAAGGTTGAAATCAGGACAACTTAATGAAATTGTTATTGCAATGTTGTTTTAGTGTGGTTATAATAAATTTCAGGGTAGTCCAAGAAGCAACAATAATACATCTTAAACGTGTCCTGCCACCAAGGTGTTCCACCCTGTCCACGTAGAGACTGGAAATGGGATATGCCTAGCACACCACATACAAATGGCACCATACTGATATATTCCAAAAAAAAAATACTGGAACCTTTTATCACAAAACCACAAAATAAGAGGATGCAAAATAAAACGTGTAACCGCTTGCCTCAGAGTCATTACTAACATAGAGCACTGAAGTTTCCTTCCCAACTACAGAAAGTGACAAATCTAAACAAGAGGCTCTTAGGCTAAAAACAAACTTTGGGTTTATTCCAACACTGATTCTCCTAGGCTGCAATTTCCATTAAAACAGGCACAGGACAGTCATTTACACTGATCACTTGAATAGCAGTTAACTCAGATTAGCTGCTACTGTCCCAGGGCAAAGTGTTCATTCAATATTTCAAAGGTACTTAACATGGGACAACAGGATTCTCCATCTATAGGATGGCAGGCTAAAACTCTTTGTTGTGGAAAAAACCCAACATCTGTTTTTAGCCTTAGACCAAGTGTGCCCAATTTACTGTCCACAGAAAACAAACAAGCCCAAGCTAATGCAAAGACTCGTTGCAAGGTGCATACTAAAATTCTGTTCACAGTGATGCAATGAAATAAAGTGAAGTATCATTTTATTTTGCAAAGTGTTTAGAGTAAGACTTTGTGCCACCATAACTTTGACAGCAGCACAATCAATGTAAAAGCAAATAGACATCCAAGTCCTTTGTCACACCACAAATGCCTTTGTGGCTACAAGAAAAAATAGAAATAATTTGCACCAGTTTTTCCAGCAGACATCTATTTGCTTTACAGCACAAATAGTGCAGGCATACTGGGCTGCCTGTACTCTCCAGCCATTCATGGCTGATGCTCCCAGGGTTTAAGGGGCCATGTCCTGCACGCCCCAGGAATTCCCATCCAAGATCAGGCCCCTCAAACCCTGGGAGCACCTGCCCAGCTTTCCCTTCTTACAGAGACATGCCCTCAGGAATCTCTGGAGCACATCTAAGCAGGCAATCCCAGCTTTTCCCACTTACAGATATGTGCCCTGGAGATTCCCAGGGACACAACTCTGTAAGCAGGGAATATGTTGTCCTTTGTCTCACAAGATTAATGAGTGGGATAACAATGAACATATTTCCCCAACAAAGTGGGTCAGCTGTGCTGGGACGCCTCCCAGCAGACCTGATCTGCTTCATTTGGCAACATCTATTTATACCCCAAATCTGATAAACAAACAGTAGCTTGCAACTAATTAAAACCACCTAAAATTTTACCAACAAATTATCTACAATCAGACAACAGCAGCATATTAAAACTTAGGGATTGGAAGTGGGACATTATTTAAAACACACCACCTTTGGCGTAATTCCATAACTAGGTTGCCAATTCTAATCTGCTGAGCCAGGAATGGGTAGATTCCAAAGTCTCCACATAGTTTGGACAAATATTCACACCACCAAAAAAACAAAAAGCTGCACCCATACAGGATCCTTATTAGTTGCTCAGGAAAACCAAAGACCGAAAAAAAATGAAACTGACTTCACCTCTTAGGCTAGGGACAGAAGTTACACATAAATCAGTGTAAGTGATCAGAAACTGGTTTAAACCTGTAACAGAACATAAGTTCAGTGCTCATAAACCAGTTTCAAAAGGGCCAAAACTGGTTTAAGATAAGTCTGGAAGAATGTAGTATCAAACTTAACTGATCTGGGTCAAACCAGTTTATGGAACTTCTGTCCCAGATCCCTTCCTCATTTAAATTAAATCAGAGTCCCCCAGCATGCTTTGCAGCCTTGGGCTGGGCTGTGCTCCCTGCTCCAGAGAGCAGGGATGGTCCCATCTCTCTGCTCTCTAGTTGGAGAAGGGGCATGGCCAGATACTGACTCAGCATGGCCCCCTGCCCTTCCTCCCCTCTCCCCCTGGGACCCAGCCAGGGTCTGCCTGGCCAGGGGACAGCAGCCCCTATCAGGGTTCCCTCCCCCACAATGCCCCAGCAGCAGGGAAGGGAGCATGGCCAGACGCCAGCCAGCATGGTGAAGTGGACAGGGAGTGTGGTTTATTTCCCCCCTGCTGGTTCTTTACCATCTGCATGACAAACCACTGCCTGCACAGCAAACACCTTGGTAAAATGTTAATCCAAGAGCCATCAAGGCTGCACTATGGGAATAACAGCTTTGATTGTTTCTCAGTTATTCACTCACTTACCTAGCAGAATGTTTTCCTATCTAAAGACTTATTGAAGGAAGGGGCAAGATAGAACCCTTCTTGAGGAGAAGACTCCACCCCCTCCCACCTCTGCAGAGACTGATGTAAGCACTTGCTAGAGGAGGGGGAAGGAGGAAGGGCTGTGATTCCCCTCAGCTCCCCCAGGCCATGGGGGAGAGGCTGGGGGGCAGAGGCTGGGGAACCCGGCTGGTCCCCTGAAGCCAAGCCCTGCAGGACCAGACTGAAAGGTGGGAGACGTTGGCAAAGACCTGGCACAATCATCACATGTATGTGCTGGAGACGGAGCTAAGGAAACAGGAGGGTCCCAGACCACTTGAGCTAGTGTGACAAAAGAATGCAGTGAACTACATTTACGTTATAAAGCAGAAGCTGTAAAAGGTGGGAGACTGGAGTGCCTAAGCAAGGACTTGTCCTTTTGGTTTATTCCATTCCAATTAAGTTAGACTAAGCTGTATGTGCTTTCAGTGCGTTTTACTCAGCTATATCTTATCCAAGGCAATGGTTTTTTGGTTGCTCTGTCACGTGCCTGAGGCTGCAAAGTGCTGTGTTCAATACATGCTTGCTTCAGAGAAAAGACTATTTTTGTTCAAGCTTTTATTAATTCAGTGCAACTACCCCCCTAGTCTGGCACCTGCTGCCCCCCTCCTCAAGTACAGTGGGGAGGGGGCAAAGCCTGGCAGGCACTGCCCTCCCTGCCACTGCAGACCTAGGCCCCCACCCCAGTGTGTTACTCCCAGGCTGGTGCCTGGCTATGCTCCCTCGGCTCCAGCAGAGAGGAGAGAGAAGTCTCATTCCTTCCCCTTTGGTAGTGGCTGGCAGGCATGCTCTAGTGCCCCGTGGCTTCTGGCTTAAGCCTCTGCAGGCATGTGGCTGCATTTCCTCCATCAAAAGTGAATGTATGTCCATTTGCTAATCAGTTCAAGCGGCGCAGCTTAAACTAACCTACAAAGATTTAATTGATTCAGCCTCAGACTTTTTGACTGTCTGTACCTAGCCTTGGAGGTGGTCTTCTGAGCTAGGTTACAGGTATTCTGGTAAGGACGCAAGGAAAGGCCTGTTCTTCCACTGCCAAAGTGGTACGTGTTTTGTGAGCAGCTTTAAAATTATCCTTGTATAATGCCCTAGTTCAAGAAGCCCTAGTCACATAACTGAACACCTTTGTGCTAAGCACTACACAAGTATTTCCCAAACTTTTAATATTTGGGGCACAATGTTTTGGTGAATTAAAATTGATGGTACACTTCATACACAGTTGCACAGGCCTGATCCTGCTGTGTGGAGCCAGTGCAGCTGGGGCTCAATCCAGCCCAATTTGTTGTGGCGCACTAACGTGCCTCAGCATACCCTCTGGGACTCAACATACTGCACAATCAGAACTAAAAAACTGTCCTTGTCCTAAAGAACTCTTAAGTTTTTGTTTGTTTTTTTAATCCTAAAGGCTTTCATAAGCATTGCAAATCCAATAAAAACCAACAAAGTCACTCACAAATACAAAATAATGTTTATATGAAATATTCTAAGACTTTCACCAAATGAAATGAAGCTGTAATAACTTTCACTTCACAAACATTTCATATTTCTCTCACAGTATGGGTCACTAATTAAATGCTTAAATACTTTCATACTGACTTAGAGGAATATGCACTTAATAATTGGATTTGTCTCAGTAAGTCACAGAAGAATCATCATGCATGTAAGTGTTTTTAGAAAGAGTTAAAAATATGAAGGAGACCTTTACTTCTAATGAAAGTCTGTCCTGTAAATGTTCTAGCCTCTTCAATCACTCAGTTTTTAAATCGGATTTACCTACTAAAATAGCCTTAATTAACAAATTGATGATTCCCTCTATCGCTGAATTGCACAAAAAGACTCTCATCGCCAAAGAGGCACTCCAGCTTCCCTCTGGAGAAAGACTACAGCCTCACTGAACAAAGCCTATTGTCTTTCCTGCTCATAATTCACAGCAATGAAGATAAAACTAGAAGGGCTGGTGTGCAAGAAATAACTGATAATTTATGCTTTTGTAGGTCAATTTTTTTCTAATCCTTTCCTACCTTCAAGAATCCAGTCTCAGACAGTCACAGCCAAGACCAGGGGAGGAAAGTTATTTTCAGACCACTGAGTTTTCCCTAGTAAGAGCAGCAATGTTCCAGATTAAAGAAAAAAAAAATGTGAAAAATTTCTTCCAAGAAGGCCAGATTACTAGCCATTTGGGATGGTAGCATGAAATGATTAAATTTAATGTTACTACCTCACCTAGATGGGGGTTACACTAGAAACCCTGGTTTGCCACAAGCTGCAACAGAAGATGCCAACTAGTGAGTGACAATGGAATGTAAAAAAAATAGATGAGCAATGAATAAAATATTTTAATTTCAGCATAAACATGTTTACCAGCAAAACCTCACCCTTCAAGCCACAAGGAGGGTTGTGCTATTTAAAATATGCCTTTGTAGAATTTTAAACATTCAACCTTATTTATAACTACTACTTGACATCTAGATTTGTGTCAAGAGCTATACATTTAAACATTCAGTTATATGGATAACAAAGATCACAAATTCTATTCAGGTTCTTAAACAGGCATCCATCATTGCTGTTATATAATAAAGACACAGGTTTTAGTATGTGCAGACCCACCAACCTTCAGCCTACAGCATGATTTAAATGTGTTGCAATTTTGCCTGCCGCTGTTGGTGGACCTATGATATAACTAAGTTAAAAGCATGCTCCACTCAGATTAAAACATATTTAAACAATTTACCACAGTTTCATTGCAAATGTTTTGGTCAGTCGATAGCCCTATTTAAGTCTATGAGGATTTCCCTTCTTTATACCTGAAATTTTTGAGGGCAAGGCTCTATAAGCAGGCATGGAATGGCACTCCAGCCATTTCATGTCCCCCACCCCTCAAGTCAGAGACTAATTAGAACAATTCTTCCCTTAAGAAGGAAGGGCAGATTGGCCAATACTGTGAATGTGCAGAGTCCATCTTGAGGAACCTTGGTTGCAAGTGAGAAACAGTCTCCTTTTCTTTAGGTGGCCTTTGCACATTGCCATACATGATTGATAGGCAATACCATCATCTGTTTACCAGGAAGGTGGGAATCTGAAGTACTGCACTACCAAGTTGAGCAATAAACTGGGATGCTAGATCTTGCATTAAACATTCTGTAAATATGTCAGTAGTGTTATAGGTTGCAACTCTGCAGGCAAAAGTTTCTGTACTCAGAATCCCGAACTGTTTTTATTCAAATGTATTAGTGTCACATAGTAATAGGCTTAAGTTAACACCTTGCACACATTCCCCCTGATCCCCTCCTTGCCCAGCATTAAAATTAACACATCTCCCCATTCCATGCTGAATTGATCAAAGTTGACAGTAGATGATAAGGGGGGAGAGGAGGAGGAGGAGAGGGGGGGAGCAAATAGCTATTGCTTTCAGGATGTTAAGGTACTGTGCCCGCAGTAAAGCTAGAAACATTTATCTTTGAAAAGAAAATTTCAAGTCTATTGTCAGAGTTTTACAGATAGTATTTTGCTAGCCAATGGTGCAGAAATCACGTCTTGAGTTGAGCATAAAGCATTACATATGTAGCTATAGCACTGAAATCAATCAGTTTGAGGATAAACTTTTCCCATCTGGTTGCAGTTCTCTTCAATTCTGTCTGAATTTTCAAGAATATGCCTTGTGGAAAGGCAGCTTCACCTACCTGAAAGACTAGAAATGTCCCAGTGAAGCAGATTCTTTGTGTAGAAAAGAATCATACTTACCTTTCTATTTTACTGATTTCCAGTTTCTCAAAAAGGAACATGTAATTACATCCTTGGACATGTAATGTTTGCATAAGTCAGTCTTCTAAAAAAGGGTATGCATCCTTGTCATCTTACACGGGCAGTGACCACAGCTGGGGACATTGCTTACTTTAAAAAAAACAACTCAAAAAACCCACAACAGGCAACTGAAAGACCAAAGGGGAGGTCCCCATGTTGAGTACTCTTCTCCCACAAGGAACTTATGGTATTTGCAATGAGAAGACCAATAGTGACGCAGCATAGGCATCCTGTAAATTAAGAGCCCCAAACCCATCTCCAGCGAAGAAAAGAACTGTGGATATATGGGTAGGTTCTAGGGCGACTTCTGCTTTTCTAAGGCTATAAGTGGGTTTCTCTGTACACGTGGGAATCTAGTACATTAAGTTCAAACATCGCTTTCCACGTCTTAATTCTCCATGACCTTCCCAAACCTAAATTCACCTTTCTCTTCTCACACTGACTCCCTGGCAGTTCCCCCTCAGTCTCACAACAATCTTGCCAGAACTACAACCGCCTTCTGCTCTACAGTATTTCCCATCCCAAAAGCCCTTCTTTTTCCTCCATCTCTAACTGGACCTCTTCAAATTGTACTTGAAAATCTTTCGAATTTTGTCCATTTCTCTCCATTATTATTTAAATTTTAAATTATATAACTAACTATGCTAATTTGAGAGAGAACACTGGGTGTTTTAGAAGTTGCTATATAGAATAAATTATTTCCTCCCTTTCACTTCTCTAAATCCATTATTAACTGTTACTTTACATAATTACATATACATTTTCTCATCACTCTAATATTTTCAATCTCCTGACTACTCAAAGCAAATATTCTTGGCTTACTTCAATGCATTACCTTAAAATCCAAACAAATAAAGTCTAGTTGGTGTAGCTGAGAAGCTTACTAACTTTAATCTTAAGGGTCGTATTTCAGAGTGATTTTTGGTATAGTTGCCAGTGTGAATTCTTCAAATGGAAATGTTCTACCGTCTCATGCAATGCACTCCAAAAGGGAATTACCTTCATATGTAAAGATGCTACTTTGCCAGGACAGATTTTGATGTTGTGGCTTCAAGTCACAGATAAGTCATGTTAATGCTGTAAAAACAAGGGCTTTGGGGGGGTTTACCCCCCAAAATTCTTGTACATCTATCAAAATAAAAGGAAAAAATGCCTATAGAAAGGACTACACACAACACTCTTCGTGTTTATCCAAGATGAAGACCCAGATTGAAGAGATTTTCCTGCACTATCCAATAAATAATAGCTGTAAACACCTTTCTAAGAAGCTTGAGCACCAATCTTATTAAACTAAATGATATTAAGTTACTATGATCTGTTCCAGCAGCCTAAACCTAAGATATTTCAGACTCAGAGCCGGCTGACGGCAGGAAAAATTATTACAGAAATGACACATATAGTGAGCATAGCCACCAGTCTATCTTAATTACACCCAACGAGGTTCACAACAGACTTTACTCTTATCAACGCCACTAGTTGAATGAAGTTAACTGCGAGAGAACAAGTTGTAATATCTTCTGCCCCTAAGAAAACTGCCAGCTTAGTACCAATTGAAAATTGTTATTCCTGACAATGTTTGGAAACTGTATACAAAGCAGAACTGTTTGATACTGAATTTCATAAATGGCAGAGTTAAAACACTGTTTTTAACTTTTAAACTAAGCAGATTTGATGCACAAATACCTAAGGGAGAAAGACAGTGAAACATGAGCTGTTAGAGCTGTAATTTCAGGGACACTTTTTTCTGACTGTACTCACAAATTAAGGCAGCCAAGAGCATCTGTGTGTCAGAATCCTAGTACTTTCCAATTGTGTCACGTAGTCAAACAAAGGATTTCAGAAAAACAGGTTACTTACATTTTGCCACAAGGGAAAAAAAATATCAAATCAAGTTGGGCGTGACATCTTCCTTGCTAAATTACGGTCCAAAGCAATTTAACCATAGATATACAATTCCCTTGAAAATACAGGTTTAAAAAAGACACACTGATGATGAAACCTTAACTACAGTGGCAGTGACTGTTATAACGTCCCTTTTTGTGTTCTGCAAGTCAATGATAAAAGATCCAAGCGCTCTCACTGCAGGACTGAAGTTTTAAAAGGCTTTTTGCCAGAATTTAATTAACATTCCCACTGGGTCTCATAGTCCTAAAAAGAGTATGTCATGCCCTTCGTAACCTAGATCATTAAACTACCTACCTCAAAGAATTAAACAACCGCATTGTATTTTAACTGAAAACATTACACAACTCTAATCTTTGAAATCTGTCAAGAAGAGCTTACACTGATCCTACATTTTGTAGATTTGTTGAAAAATTCATAACTAAGGAAATATCATCTATATTCACAGACTGTTGTATGCATTCATCTCTGAGAAAAATATTAAATTAGGAGATTCATATGTTTTCCTTGACAGCATTAGAAACATTTTGTAAAGCCCAATTAACAACATTTTCATTTACATACAACAGTTGGGAAAATGTTTCAGTGAAGAAACAGATTTTGTGATAGTGCTCATCGTCATAAAATCAAATGTATTTTAGACATTTTCAGCAAAACTGAAACACATAAGATCAGAATGTATCAACGTCATGATTTTAAGTGCCAAGCACCATAGTATCCTCCATTTCAATAGTGCTATAGATATTCACTTCTTTTGAAAATCCAAAGCAAATTCTCCAAATTGCTACCATTTATTTGTAAACCTCTTTTAAAGATGCATCTACAGCAGGGGTGGGCTGAATGCGGCCTGCCAGGCCATTCTATCCAGCCCGCGGAGCCCCTAGAAAATTTAGAAAATTAATATTTAGTTGCCCCTGGCTGCCTGTCATGCTGCCCTCAATGGCTTGCCAAAACTCAGTAAGCAGCCCTCCGCCTGAAATAATTGCCCGTCCCTGATCTACAGGTAAGCTCAAAAACATAGAAACTAAACAAGGTTTAGTAGTCATACAAAAATGGTGAAAAAAGGAAAAATATTTTAAGTACCAGCCTTGGTAAAGTCCATGTTATATGGTTTTTGCTGGTACTTAATATTTCCACTGCAAGGCTGACAAAGAGAGAGAATTATAAAACTGAATGATTCCCTCTGACACTTGAAAATCGCAGCTCTAGCATGAAAGTCTGTTTGAAGAATGATCAGGACACTATGACGACTATAAATTTACAAAGATATTTCTGTTGAAAACTCTAGTTAGAATACTGAACAAAAATATGTACACCGTGATGTGAAAAAAAATCTGACACCAAAAATTTTCTAGATTGATTTTTTTCCTTTTCAATGGAAAGGGTGGATTTCAAATTGAGGCATTTCAATCACTGTCCCCTTTACAAAGAACATCAACATACTATTTACCGTATTTACCGTCTCAAGGCTACTGATTGACCAGGCAGGCAATGCCGCGCTCAGGGCTCCTGATTGGCTGGACAAGGGATAGAAATTCCACATGCTCTGTGTCTTGGAGGGGACCCACCCAAGCCAGAGCTGAGCTGCACCTAGCAGTAAGGGGGGGAGGGGTACGGTGAGCAGGGCAGGGGACAGAACACTGCTGTGAGTCTGACTCTGGCCCCAACCCATACTCAGGGCCAGTCAGAGCTGCAGCAGACACCTTCTGCCCCCACAGCCCTCGCTTTGTACATGAATCTCGCATAGCAGCACCTGTTTGGACATTCACACATCATATCTATTCTTCATTTCTGCACAAAATATTCAGAAGATGTGATACCCTTTGATACCTCAGTTACTTTCACCGCTATCTCAGAATCTCAACTCAGAGGAGATGGGTAACAAATAGAAACATGCACAGCCTCTCTCAAAGAACTC